>NW_027206024.1:11917500-12419321 GCF_024711535.1 Dipodomys merriami
TATCTATCTATCTATCTATCTACCTACCTACCTATCTATCTATCTATCTATCTATCTATCTATCTATCTATCTATCTATCTATCTATCATCTATCTATCTATCTATCTATCTATCTATCTATCTATCTATCTATCTATCTATCTATCTATCTATCTATCTATCTATCTATCTATCTATCTAGGTATGTATGTATGTATGTATGTATGTATGTATGTATGTATCTATCTATCTATCTATCTATCTATCTATTTATCTATCTATCTATCTATCTATCTATCTATCTATCTATCTATCTATCTATCTATCTATCTATCTATCTATCTATCTATCTATCTATCTATCTGTCTGTCTATCTATCTATCTATCTATCTATCTATCTATCTATCTATCTGTCTGTCTGTCTGTCTATCTATCTATCTATCTATCTATCTATCTATCTATCTATCTATCTATCTATCTATCTATCTATCTATCTATCTATCTATCTATCTATCTATTTATCTATCTATCTATCTATCTGCCTATCTATCTATCAATCTATCTGCCTATCTACCTACCTACCTACCTACCAACCTACCTACCTACCACCTTAGCTATCTCTTTGATAATTCTTGGGCTGAACTCAAGGCCTGAGCATTGTCTGTAACACTCTACTACTTGAGCCACAGGACGAATTCTGGCTTTTATCTGTGTATGTGCTACTGAGGAATCGAACCCAGGGCTTCTTGCATGCTAGGCAAACACTCTCTCACTAATCCACATTCCCTGCCCCCTCATCTTTTTTCTTAAAGGTAGTTTTACATAAGTATGCTAGCATTTTATGTCCCCAGATGTATTTTTGGAACACAGGTTATTCCTATGAACCCCGATCTTCTCTTCCCCTGCCTGATTTGTGACGGTTCCTGCATTGGCCTCATAATAAAATGTAAATAAAGGCTGCTGAGAGCTTTAGTGTGCATCATATAAGGACACAGGCCTGGAATCTGAGAAGAGAAAAACGATGAGGCTGAAATGAACAGAATGATGCAGTATGCGCAATGAGCATATCTGAAAACTAAATCAGTAAATAAAAGCAGAAGCATTGCATACAGCCTGTTTGCACTCAGTGAGGTAATATACAGCTGTAAGTAGGGCATTCATACATAAACTTGGCCTTTGCTTTTTGAAATTTTTTGGTGGCCATCCCATGGCTTAAACTCAGTGTGTGATACCTTCCTCAGCTGTTTTGCTCAAGGCTGAGGCTCTACCACTGCCACAACTCCACTGCCAGCCATCAGGTCGTTCACTGAACATAAGCACCTCCCAGGCTTTCCTGCCTGGTCTGGCCTGTATCTCTTATTTGGCCTTCTCTTTCAAAGCTAGAGCTCTACCCTCTAGGCCACTGCTCCACTTCTGGTTTTCTGGTGGTTTATTGGAGACAAGAGTCCCACAGACTTTCCTGCTAGGGCTGGCTTTTAATCATGATCTCCTGAGGAGGCTTCAAGTGGTTTTCCTCAGGGATTCACCTAGGAGCCACTCCACACAAATCTTTCATCTAAATCTCGAGAGGTAATTGAGAAAAACAGAAACAGGAAGATGCTTCTACTGTGTTCTAGATACTTAAGGTTGGAGACACAAAACACATAATTATTAGATCACTTTCTAGGCAAAAGGAGCAATGCAGACAGTATGAGGATCGTTCTAGCTTTTGGTCCTCATACCCTGAGACAGTAAATTAACTGCATCTCAATGCTAAATGACAGTACTGGCATGTCTTGTGGACATTTCCTCATAAATCTTGTGACACTCAATTCTCACTTTTGGTTTCAAACCTGTGACCAGAAGGGATGATGAGTAGAGAAAAACCTTTTCAGAGAACTTAGCTATAAGGAACAATGGGTAGTTGGCTTATAAGTCCAAACCATTGGAATGACCCTATTAAGAAGTCAGATTGTCCAGATTACAAAACGAAGAAGAAAAGAAAGAAGGTGCCAATGTCTGCTGACTGTAATCCGTGCTCCTCAGGAGGCTAAGATGTAGATAATCTGAGTTTGAATCCAGCCAGCATAAGAAAGTCCATGGCACTATTATTTCAAAGAGATCACAGAAAAACCTAGAAGTGGGGTTCTGACTCCAACTTAATGCACTACCCTTGAGCAAAAGGAGCTCAGATACAAGGCCTAGGCTCATAGTTCAACTCTTGGACCTGCCCCCTCAAAAAGAACCTGCACCTCCATTTCTTTGTGTATGTATAGATATATTCCTATAAGTGAAGCTCCCGTGTAGCTATGATAAATGGCACCAAGATAGGAAATTTGTATTCAATTCAATGAGTTCATAACACAGAGATTGCTTTTATGACATTACAGATTCCAGGGCTCCCCTCACTGCTCCTATTGTAGCCTGAGGGTTTCTCTGCATCCCATGCCAGCTGGAAGAAGTCTTTTTCATTGTCTGGACAGGCACACAGAAGGCCTCCCTCCTGTAGAGCTGTGTATCAAACAACTCCATCTGGGCCAATTAGTGAGGAGGAGTGCGGGCGGTCTCTGAAGGTCAGGAGAAAAAGTCCTCTTTGTACAAGCTATCTCTCTTCCCAGTGCTGTTTTTTGACAGGAAGCCTTCATTTGTACCAACTCCCATGGCAGGACAAGTTCTGTGCACTCATCTTGCCTTTGTGAGACTATATTCCTGGGCTCAGATACATTGCTCAATATAATTCAGGAGTCCTTCTGGCAGACAAGTAGGGCACTGAACCTAATGAAATGTTCCATTGAGGGCAATGATGGGCCGATGATGCCTTTTCTAGTTTTCTGGAGGCTTTGGAAATCCAAGCACATGTTGGATATCACAAAGCTTCCAGTCATCTAGGGCTGGTGAAGCTCATCAGATTTTGAAATCTTTGACCTCTCCTAGTTGGGCCCTGGGTGACTACGCTTTAGGGTTGAACACAGGGCCTGGGTGCTGGCAATGAGCTCAGAACAGAGAAGTCTAGTGCTTTTTTTGTGTCACAGCTTCACTTCTGCTCTCTCTCTCTCTCTCTCTCTCTCTCTCTCTCTCTCTCTCTCTCTCTCTCTCTCTCTCTCTCTCTCTCTCTCTCTCCCTCTTTGTGTGTGTGTGTGTGTGTGTGTGTGTGTGTGTGTGTGTGTGTGTGTGTATGCATATTATAGTCCTGGAGCTTGAACTCAGGACATAGCACTGTACCTAGTTTCTCTTCTATAAGGATTGCCCTCTCCTACTTGAACCACAGAGGCACTTCAGGCTTTTCCCTAGTGATGTGGTCCTGAGAAATCAAGGCCAGGGTTTCATATATGCAAAGCACTATACCCCTAAGGCACATTCCCAGCCCTCTACTTCAGTTTGTTAGTGTGTATCTATTTTTTTTATTGTTGCCGATTGTAGGAGTGGAAAGCTGGGCCTGGGGCTGTCTCTGAGATCTTCAGCTCAAATCTTGTTGCTCTACCACTTGAGCCACAGAACCACTTCTGGTTTTTTTGCGGTTCATTGGAGCTAAGTGTCTCAAGGACTTTCTTTCCCAGGCTACCTTTGAGCCATGATCCTCAGATCTCATCCTCCTGAGTAGCTAGGATGATCAGCATGAGCCACAAGCACCCAGCTATCACTTCAGGTTTCTTAGTGGTGAATTGGAGATAATAGTCTCATGGGACATTTTGTGTCTGAGATAGTTTGGAACTCAGATCCTCAGATCTCAGCTTCCTGAGAAGGCAGGATGACAGACCTCTGCTATAGAACCCTAGGCCATGACACTCTGTTGCAAGTGGTTCCTTGGCTCCACGTGGTGAAATGCTATCCATGAGCCCAAGAAGTAAGGATCAGTGCTTAGGCCCTGAGTTCAAGGTTCATGACTGAGAAAAACAAAATAAAACAAAACAATTTTCTGCAGGAGACAACTCACTAGTCTTCAGTGATACATAATTTTGTCCCTCCCATGGGGACATATCTGATTTTCAATATTCTTATCTGCATAATCATCTCAGTTGTGGAGTTCTTACAAGGACAATGTGAAAGAATGCACCCTTTGATGGACAAAACATATAACACTCTTTTTTTATTCTGTCGTGAGGTTTGAATTCTTGGCCTGAGCTCTGTCCCTCAGATCTTCAGCTCAAGGCTAGTGTTCTACAATTTTAGCTACTGCACCACTTCCGGTTTTCTTGTGGTTTATTGGAGATAGGTTTTCACCGACTTTCCTGCCCGGGCTGGCTTTGAATTACGATACGCAGATCTCAGCCTCCTGAGTAGCTAGGATGACATGCATGAGCCACCGGTGCCTGGCTCCACATAACCCTCTTTACAGGGTTCAGCACACAGCATCTTGTGAAAGACTCAGCACCCAGCACCCAATGAAGGACTCAACACACTGAACCCGGTGAAGGACTCAGCACATTACATCCTGTGCAGGATTCAGCACACAGCACCCCGTGAGGGACTCAGAACCCCAGGAAGGACTCATCACAGAGCTGTATCCCACAAGCTGTCATTAGTATTAGGGTGCTTTCATCAGTATCACCATTCTTTCAGAAACCCATCACAAACTACACAAAGTTCACATCTAATAATTTAGAGGGGTGTTTTTTTGGGGGGGAGTCACCCACAAGGATTGCACTAAAGTGTTGGGGGTACTATCCTAAGATCTTTTGCTCAAGGCTAGAGCTCTACCATTTTGAGCCACAGCTCAGAGTTTCACAGACATCCTGCCAGGGCTGGGTTTTAAACCCACCAGTGTCAGGTCTCAGCCCCCAAGTATCTTGGATGACAGGGGTGAGCAAGCCAGCAGCATCTGGTTCCATGGCGCTTGGTTGCATCTGGGTATTCAGATTATATTGCAGCTGTCAGCACCAAACACCCAGCTTGCTCTGTGATGAGGTATTTGAAGTCCTATTCTTATATAGTTGCAGTCACAACATTCAATCTTTTTTGGTGCCCGTCCTGGTTCTTGAGTAAGGCTCTGCACACAGTCCCTAAGGTTTTATGCTCAAAGCTAGTGCTCTACTGCTTGAGCAACAGCACTACTTCCGGATTTTTATGTGCATGTGGTAGTGAGAAATCGAATCCAGGGCTTTGTATATTCTAGCCATCACTATATAGCACTGAGCCACAGGAATGACATTTATAAACAGATAAATGTGTAGATTGGCATATATATGTGCCTACATATATATATGTAGATGTATAAATATATGTATATGTATAATACAAAAGAAAGATGACTGCATATTATGAAATTACATAAATTATATTACTGCCAATTATTGAAAAATTATTCCTTCGACTTTTAACTATCATGGTTGAATACATAATAAAGTATTAAAATTGAAAATTAGTCAATGTACTATATGTATCTAGTCAATGTGTATAATTTTATACTATACTCATACACTAACTACTAACTTAATTGTTACTTTTATAACATTTATAGTGATGTATATTGGAATGCGTTTCTTAAAATCTCCCACCAATCATTAGCGGCAGTCCCAGGATTTGACCTCCAAGCTTAAGTTGAGGTTTCGGCTATGGCTACCATAATAGCCAGCCAAACATCAGCATGTAAGGTCATGTACACTTTCTGGGCCTTGTCATTTAGACCCAGGATGGTCACAATGCAAAGCGAAAAAATGTAAAACCACCTTCTTGAACTTCTCCGTTTTATCCTTCTCCTTTCAATTTTAATTTTTTGCTAACCCCGAGATTTGAACTTGGGTCCTAGGATCCCAAGCTCAGCTGTGGCAGAGATGCCAAGACCTGAGTTCAAGCCCCATGTTTGGCCAAAAAACATAACAAAATAAAGCCCTGGCTGGGATTTTTTTTGGAATTTTTTGGAATTTTTCTGGCTGGCATGGGATTTGAACTCAGGGTCTGGGTAACTCTGTGGCATTGTGGGTGAAGGGGAAGCTCTTGGTCCTAGAGGACAAGAAATTCAGACCAGTTTCCAGGGCCTGAATTGAAGCCCCAGCACTGGAAAAAAATGATATTCATATATGATCACTGTTTACATACATGGGTTTAGTAAGTATGACATTTATTACCCTTATTTATTTATTATTATTACACATATAACATTTCATTTATTACATCCTATCACACAGGATATATTTGCATATGGATTATACATTATACTGAGACCCAGGAATTTTTTTCAGGAAAAATATGTGTGGAAAGTGGTTTCTTACTCCATGAATAAATTTTTGGCGATGCTGGGATTTTAACTCACAGCCTACAATGGCCAATCCATAAATGGGGTCACAGTCTTAGCACACCAACCTCTGGCAAACTGAGCTGCCAGGAAGTTCTAAGGACCTGTGATCAAGCCACAGTAGTGCCCTATATATATATATATATATATTGATAGATGTGTAGAAAGCTGTATATATATATATATATATATATATATATATATATATATACACACACACACACACACACACACACACACACACATATATATATATATATATATATATATATACAGAGAGAGAGAATGTGAGGATATTATTAAATTATATAAATTAAATATACTTACCAATGATTAGTTATGAAATTATGCCTCCATTTAATGAAGTATCATGGCTGAATACTTATAAAAATTTTAATAAAAATTAGTATCCTTCCTTTAGGGGAATCATACCATGGTGCTAGAATGGAAGCTATAAATCCAATAATTTTTGTGTGGCATTCTAAAATAGAATCATGAATTAACTGCAAAATTAATTATTATTTTGATAGCATGCACATAAATAGGAACTAGTCTGTCAGGATCTCTCTCCATTTGTGGGTGGTAGTCCTGGCATTCGAACTCAAACGCTAGGTAGTTTACTTCCAATGAAAACCTTTGGAATAATACTGTGAAGATTTCAGATTGTCACGATGTAAAAAAGAACAAGAAGAAAAGAAAGCCAGGTGTCAGTGGTTCCTGCCTGTAATACTAGCTCCTCAGCAGGCTGAGATGTATAGAATGCCAAATTGAATTCAGCTTATTTCTAAGAGATCACAGGAAAATATCCCCATGTGTTGGGGCTGTGGCTCAAGGGCAGAGGACTACCCTTGAGCAAGAGGAGATCAGGGATAGGGCCTCGGCTCATATTTCAACCTCAGACCTGACAAAGAAAAAAAAGAAGGCAATAACTCCATGTCTCTGAGTATGGATGGATGATGTATGGATGTCACAAAGGATTTACAATATAATCAGTGTGACATCACATTGTCATTATGACATCAGCTCATTGTGACATCACAAATATGTAATGACATCATACCACTATGATATCACATTGTCCTTGTGACATCATATATACATTATGAATGCCTATTATTTGATTTCATTATTTTTCAAATGTGGCATGTGGGTTCATATCAAAAACATTTTGACTTCATAATCATTGTGACATCATAATCCCTTTGTGATATTTCTAAACATCTGTGACAACTCAAACATGTCCTGTCCTCATGTTTTGTGACATGTTGCCACTGTGTTATGTTAGGCTCATTAAGAGCTCAAACTCTTTTTGACATATTATTTCAGGTGTGACATGAAATATTAGCACTATGCTGTGATATCATGAACATTGTGACATCACACTACTAGATTTAATTACCATTGTGTCACATTGTCACATCACAAATCTGCTCTGACTTCATCACATTTGTGCCAACAAATGCTTTGGAATCGTCACAAGCCCGTTCTAAATTTATATACTCATTGTGAATTAATGAAAATTGAGGTCTGGACTGCCATTGTCACATCACCAATCTACTGTGACATCACAAAACTATTTTGAACTCATCTCTATTATGGCATCACCAACTAATTGTGATATAACAACACTATTATGACATTATAATTTGACATCATATTGCAATTGTGATATTACATACGTTCACAAACCTATTATGATCTCATTACATCTTAGAAAATTCATGGCTTTTGGGATGTCAAGCCCCTTCTGTGAATTGTATCATTCTGAACTTCTAGCAATTGAAATGTGAAATAAGATGTCACATTACAAACTAGTTTGGACATCATTAACTCATTTTATATCAATAATTATATCATTTTTATATCATTAACACTTTGACAACCGAAACCTGTTAGCAACTTTAGCACTTTTAACAAAAAACATGGCCTTTGCATCATCATACTTCATTTGTGTATGTCGAGATTTCACTCTTATATCCTCACCATAAATTAATGGCAATTAAATTCTGACATGCCATTGTGACATCACAAACCCTTTGTGACATCATTACCAGTGTGAAATCCGACTGTTTTTATGACACCATCAACTCATTGTGACATCACCAAGCTACAGTAACATCATAGCATTATGACATCACATTGCCATTTTGCTTTCATAGACACATTGTGAATGTATACACTGTGATTTCATTCTTTTTCAAATGTGGCATATCAGTTGATATCAGAAACACACTGTGACCTCATAACCATTGAAACATTACAAACTCTGTCACATCATAACCAGTGTAACATCACAATGTTGTTATAACATCTTTAGCTTATGACATTATAGCACTTGCCAATATGTCATTGTGACATCATAGTCACATTATGAATGCCTAATCATTGTATTTGAAATGTGGCATGTGGGTTGATATCAGAAACTCATTGTGATGTCATAAACATTGTCACATCAAAATCCCTTTGTGACATCAATTTGGCAATGTGACATCACAGTGGCAATGTAATGCTACTAAGGCATCGTGATATCACAATGGGTTTCTGATATCAACCGACATGCCACATTAAAAATAGAATGAAAAACTTAATAGGCAAGCACAACGTGTGTATGACATCAGAATGACAATGTGATGTTACAATGCTATGATGTCATTGTAGTTTTACATGTCAAAATGAGCTGATGGTGTCATAATGGCAACATGATGTCACAATTATGATGAAGTCAGAAAAGATTTGTTATATTTCAATGGTATGTCTGTCAGTTGTCATTAGTTCCCCATAAGGATATGGATACAAAATGTTCTGTGATGTCACAGAGGCCATGTATGTTTTAAAGGTGGTAAGAGGTCTTAATTGGAATGGTACAATGTGATTCATAATGTCAAAATGGAAATGACATGTCCCATTGTATTTTTTTTATCAATGATTTATTTTTTTATTTTTTTTATTGTAAAGATACTATACAGAGGGTTACAGTTACATGAGTGAGGTAATGAGTACACTTCCACTTCCTCTTGAACATTGTTACCCCCTCCATTGTTTTCCCCCTACCATCCCCTCCCTCCCTCCCTTCCCCAAGGTTCTTTTTTTTTTTTTTTTGATTGTGATTAAGTGATTACTTAATTTCCGGAAATTCACAGTATTGTGGAATAATGATGCTCATTTAAAGTCACAAGTTCATTCTAACTTTCCTGGAGCAAATTGTCTATCACAGTCTGTAATATATAACGGTGCTCATATGTTATATACCATATATGTGATCAGCAGCATGGGGATATTTAGTAGTGGTTCAACCAGATGAGTGGGAGTTCTTTGTTTCTTAAGTCCTGTTAGTTTTGTCATATCACCTAACATTTTGGATTCATCATCCACTTATCAGGGAGACCATGTACTGTTTGTCTCTTCGTTCTTGGCTTACCTTGCTCAACATGATTCCTTCTAGCTCCATCCATTTCCCTGCAAATGCCATTATTTTGTCATTTCTAATGGCTGCATAATATTCCATTGTGTATAGATACCACAATTTTTGGATCCATTCATCTGTGGTGGGGCATCTAGGTTGTTTCCATATCCTAGCTATTGCGAACAGTGCTGCAATAAACATGGAGGTGCACGTGTCCTTGTATATTGGTTCCTGTTGTTCAGGGTAGATGCCTAGAAGTGGTATGACTGGGTCGTAAGGGAGGTCAATCTTTAGCTTTCTAAGGACCCTCCAGACTGCTTTCCAAAGTGGTTGTATGAGTGTACATTCCCACCAGCAGTGTAATAGCGTTCCTCGTTCTCCACATCCCCTCCAGCATTTGTCGTTGGCTGATTTGTGGATGTGGGACATTCTGACTGGGGTAAGGTGGTATCTCAGGGTTGTCTTTATTTGCATTTCCTTCACCACCAGGGATGATGAACATTTCCTCATGTGTTTCTTTGCCATTTTTATTTCTTCATTTGAGAAGTCCCTCTTTAGTTCCCTTGCCCATTTAGTAATTGGTTTGTTGGGTTTGGGAGGGATTAGTTTCTTGAGTTCCCTGTATATACAGGATGTTAACCCCTTGTCTGATATATTGCTGGTAAATATTTTTTCCCAATTAGTTGGTTGTCTTTCTAGCTTGGTTGCGATAGCTTTATCTGTGCAGAAGCTTTTTATTTTAAGGTAGTCCCATTTGTCGAGTCTCTCTCCAATTTGTTGTGACCCTGGGACTCTGTTCAGGAAGTTCCTTCCTGTGCCTATTAGTTCAAGTGTCTCTCCTACTCTGTCCTGCAGTAGTTTCAGAGATTCAGGTTTAATGTTAAAGTCTTTAATCCATTTTGAGTTGATGTTGGTGCATGGTGATAGGCTGGGGTCCACTTTTAGTTTTCTGCATGTGGCTGCCCAGTTTTCCCAGCACCAGCGGTTCAAGAGGCTGTGTTTCTTCCATTGTATGTCTTTGGCTCTTTTGTCGAATATCAGCTGGCTGTAGGCCTGTGGATTTATTTCTGGATCTTCTATTCTGTTCCATTGGTCTTCGGGTCTGTTTTTGTGCCAGTACCATGCTGTCTTTGTTATTATAGCTCTGTAGTAGAGTTTGAAGTTCGGCATGGATAGCCCTCCCATATTGTCTTTATCCCCTAGAATTGTTTTGGCTATTCTAGGTCTTTTGTTGTTCCATATGAATTTTGGACTGTTTTCTGTATTTCAGTGATGTACGTCATTGGGATTTTAATCGGAATTGCGTTGAATTTGTATATTAGTTTTGGAAGTATTACCATCTTTACTATATTAAGTCGGCCTATCCAGGAGCATGGGAGGTCTTTCCATTTCCTAGTGTCTTCTGCAATTTCTTTCTTTAACTTTTTATAGTTCTCATTAAATAGTTCTTTTACATCTTTGGTTAGGTTAATTCCTAAATATTTTATTTTTCGGGAGGTTATTGTGAATGGGGTTGCTCCCTTTATTTCCCTCTATTCCTGTACATTATCAGTGTATAGGAAGGCAACTGATTTTTGTGGGTTTATTTTGTATCCTGCTATTTTGCCGAAGTGATTTATGATTTCTAAGAGTTTGGGGATGGAGTTTTTGGGATAGTGGAGGTATAGTATCATGTCATCTGCAAAAAGGGATAGTTTAACTTCTTCTTTCCCTATGCGGATCCCTTTAATGTCTTTTTCTTGCCTTATTGCCCTGGCTAAGGGTTCTAGGACTATATTGAAGAGGAGTGGAGACAGTGGGCATCCTTGCCTTGTTCCTGATTTTAGGAGAATTGGTTGCAGCTTTTCCCCATTAAGTATAATATTGGCTATTGGTCTGTCATAAATGGCTTTTATTGTTTTTAGAAATGTTCCTTCTATTCCTATTTTCTCCAGAGCTTTTAGCATGAATGAATGTTGAATTTTGTCAAAGGTCTTTTCTGCATCTGTAGCGATAATCATGTGATTCTTGACCTTGGCTCTCTTGATATGTTGGATTACATTTATTGACTTACGTATGTTAAACCATCCCTGTGTCTCTGGGATGAAACCTACCTGGTCATAATGAATTATTTTTTTATGTGTTTCTGGATTCTGTTAGCTAGAATCTTGTTAAGGATCTTTGCATCTGTGTTCATCAAGGAGATTGGCCTGTAATTCTCCTTTTTGGTTGGGTCTTTGCCTGGTTTGGGGATGAGTGTGATATTGGCTTCGTAGAATGAGTTTGGGATAGCTCCTTCCTTCTCTGTTTCTCTGAAGAGTATGGGTATTAGTTCTTGTTTAAAGGTCTTATAGAATTCTGCTGTGAATCCATCTGGTCCTGGGCTTTTTTTTATTGGAAGACTTTTGATAGCTTCCTGTATCTCATTATAGGATATTGGCTTATTTAATTGGTTAACTTCTTCTTTGCTCAGTTTGGGCAACTTGTATTTCTCTAAAAATGCATCCATTTCTGCCCGATTTTCTTCCTTTAGAGAGTATAGCTTTTGAAAGTAGTCTGTTAGAATTGTTTGGATATCTTGGGTACGTGTGGTGATGTTTCCCATGGCATCCCTAATCCTATTAATATGGGTTTCCTCTCTTCTTTTTTTTAATTAATCTAACCAATGGGCCATCAATTTTGTTTATTTTTTCAAAGAACCAGCTTTTTGTTTGGTTTATTTTGGTTATGGTTTTCTGATTTTCTAATTGGTTAATCTCTGCTTTTAATTTGGTTATCTGGCTTCTTCTAGTAGCTTTAGGTCCCATTTTTTCCTGTTTTTCTAGCTGTTTTAATTGCAACATGAGATTATTTACTTGGTCTGTCTCCATTCTCTTGATGTGGGCACTGAGGGCAATAAATTTGCCCCTCAGGACTGCTTTTGCTGTGTCCCACAAGTTTCTTTGTGAGGTGTTTTCATTTTCATTGAATTGTAGGAAATGCTTTCTTTCTTCTCTGATCTCTTCTGTTATCCAGGCATTGTTAAGGAGTGTGCTGTTCAATTTCCATGTATTGGAGAAATTTCTGCGGTATGCTTTGTTATTGAGAGCTAGCTTGATTCCACTGTGGTCAGATAGGATACAGGGGATTATGTCGATCCCTTTGTATTTGCTTAAGTTCCTTGCATGAACTATGATATGGTCTATTTTGGAGAAAGTTCCGTGAGCTGCTGAGAAGAATGTGTACTGTGTTGTTTTAGGGTAAAATACTCGGTAGATGTCAGTTAATTCCGCTTGAAGTATGGCCTCTCTTAATTCGGTAGCTTCTTTGCCAATCCTCTGGTTGGTAGACCTGTCCTTTGGTGAGAGTGGTGTGTTAAAGTCTCCTAGTATTATCGTATTGGGATCTATTTTATTCTGTAAGTTTGAGAGCATTTGTTTGACATATCTGGGTGCACCAATATTTGGGGCATATAAGTTGATGATGGTTATATCCTCCTCTTGGATTGTTCCCTTTATTAATATGTAGTGTCCGTCCTTGTCTTTCTGTACTGATTTTAATGAAAAGTTTATTTTGTCAGATATCAGGATAGCTACACCTGCTTTCTTACTGGGGGCGTTTGATTGGTAGATCCTTTTCCACCCCTTCACTCTGAGTTTGTTTGTATGTTTGGCTGAGAGGTGGGTCTCCTGAAGGCAACAGATGGATGGGTCTTGTTTTCTTATCCAGTCCTCAGTTCGTTTTCTTTTAATTGGCGAATTCAGCCCATTTATATTAAGAGAAAGTATAGAGAGATGCATTGTTGTCCCTGCCATTCTGTTTTCCTAAGTTTTTCTTTTTTCCTTTCCTCCTGTGCTTGCTCAGTTAGACTTTGAGTAACGCCTGTTTGGGGCAGGCCCCAGTTCCTGGCTGCTTTCTTCAGGTTGTGTCCCCCCTCTTAGAATTCTTTGTAATGCTGGCTTAATGTTTATGTATTCATTTAGTTTTTCTTTGCTATTAAAAGTTTTCAGTTCTCCATCAAATGTGAATGCTAGCTTTGCCGGGTAGATCAGTCTGGGTTGGCAGTTATTGGCTCTCAGGGCTCGTATGGTGCTTTCCCAGGCTTTTCTTGCATTCATTGTTTGTGTGGAGAGATCTGCAGTAATTCTTATTTTTTTCCCATTGTAGTATAGCTCCTTCTTCATTTTTGCTGCATGCAGGATTGTTTCCTTATTATTCAGATCTATCATTTTTACTATAATGTGTCTAGAAGTGTTTCTCCTGGGGTCTTGCTTGTTGGGTGTTCGATAAGCTTTTGTGATGTAGTTAAGATGGTCGTTTTTGAGGTGGGGAAAATTTTCATTGATTATCTTGTTAAATAGGTGTTGCATTCCCTTGCTCTGGAATTCCTCACCTTCGTCCACTCCAATTATGCGAAGGTTAAATTTTTTAGCATTATCTGCTTGCTCTTGAATATCCCTTTGGTTTAATTTGAGTGTTTTTTCCATATCTGTCACTTTTTGGTCCAGTTGGTGTATTCTGTCTTCTGTATCTGACACCCTACCTTCAATTTCATTCACTCTGTTGACAGTGGCTTCTATTGTGGTTTGCATGGAGGAAATGGATCCCTTTATGGATTCAATGTTGGTTCTCAGAGTACTGATCTCACCTCTCAATGAGGTATGCATTACCTCTAATTTGGCATTTATCTCACTTCTTACTGAGGTTTGTGCAGCTTCTATTTTTGCATGCATCTCTTGTTTGATACCCTGTATCTCTTTGGATAGTTCATCCTTGTGCTCTTTCAATTTCTGATCAATTTCTCGCTTTATTTCTTGAGTCATTGCCTCCAGCAACCCTTGGAAGTAGCCTTTGTCTTCCATTCCTGCTTTGCTCCCACTGGGGCTCTCCCCTGTGTGGCTGCTGGCTTTTGAGGTGGGCTTGCTGTCCTGGGTGGTAGTAAACCTTGTGATTTTTCTCTGTGATTTTCGCATGGAGGTTCAGGAGACTGCTCTTCAATTTTGTTTTGGTGTGTCTGTCTTTGCTTGGTTGCTGATTCTGTATTGGTAGAGAGAGTCTGTGCCTGATCTGGGTTCTGTTGGGAGCCTATTTCCAGCTGCTATTCTGACCTACTTAGGATTCTCAGCTCTCTGCTGTAGATTGCTGGCAGTTCCCGCCTTTGGAAGGGTTGAGCAGCCTAGACTGCTTGTGTTTGCTCCTACGGGTGCTCTTGTGAAGAACAGATGCTCTGGATGCACTCTCCCAAATGCTGGAGTCTGCTATGAGCTCCTGATGTGTTTTTGTTTATTTGTTTTGGGCTGGTTGTGGGCTTGAACTCTAGGTTTGGGTGCTGTCCCTCAGCTTTTCAGCTCAAGGCTGGCACCCTACCGTTTGAGCCACAGCACCACTTCTGACCCTTTTTGCTTTTGTGATGCTGAGGAATCAGATCCAGGGCCTCATACATCCAAGACTATCACTCTATTGCTGAGCCGCCTTAACAGTCTGAGCTCCTGCTTACTATCAGGTGCTGGCAGCCTGTGTTGCCCAATTCTAAGTCTAGGGTATATGGGTGGAGTTTTAGTGGGGTTTGGGCTTCTCTTGTCCTGGGCCTCCAGGTCTTTTGTTGTCACAGGCGTGCTTCCCGGGGGAGTGTTGTTTCCTGGTTTTCTCCCCTCTGTTGAGGCATATGCTCAGCTTTTTACTTCAATTGGGAGAAGTTGGTTGTGTTGTTCAGGCGCCGGATCCCCGGGCCTGGTTCCGGCCCCAGCCTGGAGCGCACTTGTTAGGCCTGTGCTGATGTGTATACCACCTAGGTTATGCAGCCTGGAGCGCACTCGTTAGGCCTGTGCTGATGTGTATACCACCTAGGTTATACAGCCTGGGGGACACAGTTCGAATTTCTTCTACTGTTGGTAGTCTTGACCCAGGGGCGCTGTTCCTGGCTTGGGCATTTAAGCTCCCTTCCAGGGGTGCTCTTGCTCTAGCCTGGCCAGCTGAGTGTGCTCCACGGGCTGGTGGAGCTCTCAAACAGTTCCCAGTTTTAGTGGGTCCTGTGGTCCGGGTGCTGGGGTAGGGAGTCTAGGTCAGGGTCTGGGGATTCCCTCCAGCTCTGGTCTCCCTTGAGGGATACACTTCCCCTGTGGGGTACTCACCCTGGAGCTGGTTGTTTTTGTGTGGTGTAGGTCGTCAGTTGTTGTTGCAATCCAGGCTGGGTTGGGCGGTGGTGGCTCTGTGTGATTCTTTTCTGTCTCTGCCTCTGTCGAAGCTGTCGGGTCAAGAGTGTCCACACTCAGGCAGCTTCTTCTCGGTACCTCTGGGGCCCGAGTGACCCCGCCGGGTCGTTGCGATCGTGATCGGGCGGGCGGGTGGTTTGCAGACAGGACCCTTTGTCGCACTGCTGGCGCCGAGCGGCTTTGGTGGGATGGAACCTCTCTGCTCGGGTGGAGAGTGCTGGATCGTTGCAATTGCAATCAGGCGGGCCGGGTGGTCTGCCGACAGGTCCTTTTGTCACTCTGCTGATGCCGAGCGGCTTTGGCGGGATGGAGTCTCTCTGCTCGGGTGGAGAGTGAGGGGTGGGGGTGGGATCCTCGTGGAGACTCCCGGCTGGTAGGTTTCTCTGTTCCTGGCGATCTGCTGTTCTGCAAACCAGTACCTGATGTTCTGAAAGCGGCCCCCTGTGTCTCTGCTGTGTCTCTGGGGCTCCCCCAGCCCCCGCCAGGCCGGCTGGCCGGCGGCTTGGCGCACTGCCGCGCGGCCAGTAAAGGTTGGGGGAGAGGTCTTTGCTTTTCTCTGTTTTGAAATTCTTCTTTTTCTCTCTTTCTTTTTTTGTTATTCTCTGCCTCTGGTTTTTCTCTGAGTGTTCGTCTTTTTGTTGTTGTAGGTCTCTTGGGGAGATTAAGCGTAGGAACTCGAACTCTCTTTTTGGTTGGAGAGAGCTGTGGCGTTTCCCTACTGCCCCATCGCCATCTTGGTCCCTGTATCCCATTGTATTTTTTGATGTCACCGTGGTGGTGATGAGATCACTACAGTTTTGTGATGTCACAGTTTGTTTGTAATTTCAGAATGATATATCCAATTTCAAATACTTAGAATTCAATATGAGGATACCAGGAGATAGAAGAAGCTTTATAGTATGAGGCCATATTATGAGAAAACCCAATGGGACAGTGATTTCACACACACAATGTGATGTCTCAACATCTTATTATAATAATGTTTTGATGTCACAATTGGTGACGCCATACTGATGAGGTGGTCGTAATAGATTGGAGATGTCACAAGGGGTTCATGATGTCACAATGGCATATGGGATCCCAATTGTCATTAACTCACCATGAGTATATGAGTTTGGGAAGGGATTCTGATGTCACTAACGTATATGTAGTCAAAAAGGTGAAGAACTAAAAGGTCTGACACAAAGGATATGATGTCCAGCAGTGTGATATCAATATGTTACACTGGATTTTAGATATCTCATGTCATATCTGAAATATGAGGTCAAACACAGATTTTTCAACTCACAAAAATGGGCCTAAGATATCACAATAGCATGTCACAAGTGTTATGAGGACAGGAGAGGTATTTGATGTCACAGTGAGTTAGTGATATAACAAAGGCAATGTGCTGTGACAAAGAGATTTTGATGTCACAAAAGTTATGAGTTCACAGTGATGTCTTGATATCAACCCACATGGCACATTTGAAATAGAACAAAATCAAAGAATAGGCATTCACAATGGGTGTATGACATCAAAATGACAAAGTGATGTCAAGACAGCAATGTTTGATAGGATATGAACTCATTACCTTGCTCATATAACTATAATCCCTCTGTACACTTTACTTATAATAAAAGACACAGAATTTTAAAAAAGAGAAAAATGGTATGGTATCATTGGGGTTTGGTGATATCACAATGAGATGATGGTGTTATGATGACAATGTGATTTCACAGTCATAATTATTGCAGAAAGTATTTGTGATGATACAATACTATGTGTGATCACAATTTTCAATAATTCACTATGAGGATATGGCTACACAAAGGTCTGTGATGCCACAGAGGTTGTGTTTCTTTAAAGGTGATAAGAGCTTACATAGCTTTGTGATGTCACAATGTGATTGTGAAAGCACAACAGCAATGTGATGTCACAATGGGGTTGTGATGTCACAGTGGTGATGAGGTCACAATGAGTTTGTGTTGTCAGTATGAGTTTGTAATATCACCATGACATATCCAATTTTAATTTCTACTAGTTCACAATGAGGATAGAATTTCAATGAAAGAATCTTAAGCTCCAAAGACCATGAATTTTTAGTCATAACTTGTATGATATGCAGCCATTAGGATATTTTAGTCTTTCAGTATGCTTAGAATCTGTTTTCAAACTCATAATAATTCAGGTATGACATATGATATCTATCATAAATTGACTTACATCATGACCATTGTGACATCATATTGATAGACATCAAGACCATGGTGTCACATTGTGAACTCACAAATCTGTTAGGACTTCATCAATTTTGTGCCAACACATGACATTGGAAACAACACAGACCCTTTGTGAACTCATATCTTCATTGTGAATTAATGATATTTGAGATCCAGCATAGCATTGTGATATTTCCAACCAGTTGTGACACAAACAAGACCACACTAAAGCTACCAGCACAACTATGCTTATTGCGGCATTATTTACCATATCTAAGATATGGAACCAACCCAGCTGCACCTCAGTAGATGAATGGATCAGGAAAATGTGGAATTCTATGCCTCCATCAGAAAAGAATGACATTGACATAGCCCCATTTGTTAGGACATAGGAAGGCTTGGAAAAAGTTATATTAAGTGAAGTAAGCCAGGCCCAAAGAAACATAGGTCCCATGGTTTCCCTTATTTGCAATAACTAGTATATGTCTGAGTCAAGCAGAAAAGGTCAGATAAGTTGATGTTACTGGAATGAACCCTAAGATAAGTATTCAAATTTTTTGTTTTTTTTTCCTTTCATGCAATTTTTTCTATCATATTTATAAGATGATTTCTATGTTGCTTTGTATGTCCCTCCCCCACAGTATAACCCATACTTTCACTGTATTTGATGTGGGTATAGTTTGTGGAGGGGAAGGGAAAAAAATAACAAATCGTTTAACTAGGGATAAAGGAGGACCCATTGCAACAATGAGATGTACAAGTCATTTTGTCGAAAAAGAAACTTAAAAACTTTGGTGGGGCTTGGAGGAGGATTGGGTGGGAAGAGAGGAGGAGTATGGGAAGAGTTGGGAAGGGGAAACAACCAGGAGGCAATAATGCTTGATAAGAAATGTACTCGTTATCTTGCCCACATAATTGTAACTTCTCTGTACGGTATTCTCACAATAAAAAACAAGACATTACAAACCCCCTCCCCCCAAAAATTGTGACAGCACAAACCTATTATAGTAGAAACACATTGTGATCTAATAGCCATTGTGGTAGCACAATCCCTTTGTGACCCCACATTTCCATAGGGATATCACTAACCCACTGTGAAATTCTAATCCTCTCATACCCAATCCAGGTATGAAATGTGATACCCGAATCCAGTGTGACATTTAGATCATAGTGACATCACACTGAAAGATGTTAAGAGCATTTTGTCACATTCTGACAACACACACCTGTTAGGACTTCATCACTTTTGTGACAACGCATGACTTTTGAGATACCAGAGTCCCTTTATGAGCTCATATACTCATTGTGAGTTAATGACAATTGAGATCACATGTGTCATTTTGATATCACCAACCCATTTTGACATCACACACCTCTTGTAAATATCACTAGTGTGGCATCACCAATTGTGATATGAAAACCTTATTAAGTTATCATATTGCAACATCACATTGCCATTATTATATCACTGTTCCATTGTGTTTTCTAAAACCTAGTATGTCTTCATAGCATTTTAGAAAATTCATGGCCTGTTATACTTCAGTCTTCTGTGAACTCATATCCTCATTGTATAATAGTAGCAACTGAAATTGGACATGTGGTTATGAGATGTGTTTTCACAAAACTATTATTTCATTACCAATTTGACATCCAAACCCATTGAGAACTTTCATTGCCATTTGACATCACTATCACATTTTGACATCCTAAACCTATTAGGACCTCTTAGCACCTTTGAAGAAAACATATGGCCTTTGTGACATCACAGTCCCCTTGTGTAACTATACCCTCATTATGAACTTCCAATTGGTATCAGACATGTCATTGTAATATCATGAACCCTTTGTGGCATCACCAGTGTGACATAACATTTTCATTATGACAGTGTCAACTACTTTTGACATCACAAAAGTACAATGACAAGATAGCATTATGAGATCACATTGTCATTGTGATGTTACAGATAGATGTGAATGCCTATTTTTAATTGTTTTTTTTTTCCGGTTGTGGGGCTTGAACTCTGGGCTTGATTGCTGTCATTGCTCTTCTGCTCTAGGTGAGCACTCTATCGCTTGAGCCACAGCACCACGTCTGGTTTTCTAGTCGTTTTTATTGGAGATGAGTCTCATGAATTTTCCTGCCTGAGCTGGCTTTGAACTATGATCCTCAGATCTCAGCCTCCTGAGTAGCTAGGATTACAGGTGTGAGCCACCGGTGCAAGGCTATTTCATACTATTTCACATTTGACATGTGTGTTGATATCAGAAACATAATGTGACCTCATAAGCATTGTAACATCATAAATCAACATTGACATCAAATTGACATTATTACACCATCAGCTCATTGTCACATCACCAAACGACAATGGCATCATAGCAGTGTAAATCACAGTGACATTGTTACATCATAGACGTAACAGTGTAAAGGCCTACTGAATGAATTCATTCTATTTCAGAAACCCATTTTGATAATATAACCATTGTGATATCACAATACATTGTGACATCACATTGCCATTGTGATATCATTATCCTGCTGTGCCATAACAAACCAGTCCTGTCCTTATAAGTTTTGTGTCATGCTGCCCTAGTTATATATTCGGCCCTTTGTGAGCTCATAATCTGTTTTCAATCTCATATTTCTGGTATGTCATGTGATATCAGAAATCCCCTGTGACATCATATTGCCAGATTTCATGAATATTGTGTCACATTGTGACATCACAAACTGTTAGAACAGCATCACATTTGTGACAACACATGCCTTTGGAGACATTACAGTCCCTTTATGAACTCATATTCATTGCCAATTAATGACAGTTGAGATCTGCCATGTCACTCTGACATCATAAACCCATTGTGACATCACAAATTTATTGTGCTCATCATGAGAATGGCATCAACAACTAATTGTGGTATCAAATCATTATTTTGACATTATATTGTGGTATTGCCGTTGTGACACCATTGTTCCATTGTGTTTTTACAAACCTATTATGGTGACATCACATCTTAGAAAATTCATGGCCTTTGAGATTTCAAGCTTTTTCTGTGAACTCATGTACTTATGACCCCTAAGTCAATGAGACAAGCCATCGAGTCACATTTAATATAATAAAACAATTTACAATAGAAAGGCTACTGTGATTACCTTATCCTGGACTGGATACCCAGTGCCAAGAGCATCCTTGACCAACAAACCTCAGAACTTCAATGGGCAGTCCCACCCTTTCTAATTGGTCTGCAAACCACCAACCAAAAAATTATGATCTCCAAAGCGCCAAACCTCAATGGGCAAGGCTTTTTACTTTTCCATTCCTCCCTCCTTCACTACAGAGCTGTCCTTGCTTCCTGGTCTTTCTCGTTATCCCTTCCACCACTTCCTTCTTCTCTTCAGGCCTCTCCACTCTCCACAGGCCTGCCCTACTCTGCCCCAGTGACCACTTGCCAACCTTCTGCTCTCCATCAACTTCCTCTCTTCTCAGGTTTTTTTCCTTTATTCCATCCAGGTAGCACCCATTTTTATTTCCCCTTCCAATGCTCTGAAAATGCAAGCTATATATAGGTTTACCTCTCTTCACTCCAACGGGTCTTCTGCCTAACAGTTTTCAACCATCACTTCCCAAACTGCCCAATGCTTAATCACTTCTTGACAGCTCACCTTGTGAGGCTTGACACTTCAGCATTGGCGGCATTTCCCACACTCTCCCGTGGGCCAGGCCAATGATTATCAGCTCTCACAGATAATACTGGCCCCAGTGGTTATTACAGTATCCTCATAGTGAATTAGAAGAAATTGAAATTGTGTATGTCATTGTTATATTATGAACTTGATAAGACATCACTAACCCATTGTGACCCTATCACCGTGGTGACATCACAAACTCATTGGGATATCACATTGCCATTGTGCCACCATGATCACATTGTGACATCCCAAACCTATTATGACCTCAGGAGCTTTGCAAGAAAGCATGGCCTTTGTGAAATCACAGGCCTTTTGGTATCCATACCCTTATTTTGAGCTAATGACAATTGAGATGAAACATGCCATTTTAACATCTCAAAACCTTTATGACATCATCACCAGTGTAATATCACATTGTCATTATGACATCAGCCCATCATGACATCATAAAACAATGACATCATAGCATTATGATATCACATGGTCATTCTGATGCCACAGACACATTGGAATGCCTATTCTGTGATTTCATTCTATTTCAAATGTGGCAGGTGGGTTGATATCAGAAATACATTGTGACCACATAACCATCATGACATCACAATATCTTGATGACACCATATTGCAATTATGATATCACTAACCCACTGTGACATCACAAACTGTCCTATTCTCATAAATTTTTGACATGCTTCCAGTGTGATCACTTTGGCCTCTCTGAGTTCATAAACTGTTCAACTCATAATACTTCAGGTATGACAGGTGATATCAGAAATCTACTGTGACATCATGACCATTGTGACATCACACTGCAAGATATCATGACCAATGATTCACATTGTGACCTCACACACCTGTTAAGACTCATGATATTTGTGCCAACATATGCCTTTGGATACATCATTAACCCTTCTGAACTTATATATTCATTGTCAATTAGAGATCTGGCATGAGATTTTGACATCACCATCTCATTGGGAAATCACAAACCTATGTGACCTCATCACCTGTATGGCATTACCAACTATTTGTGACTTCAAAACAATACTATCCCATGTAATAGTAACATCACATTACCAATCAGATTTTCACCATTGCATTTTCACCAATCAATTATTTCCTCATAATATTTTACAAAATTCATGGCCTTTCTGACTTCTAGCTCCTTATGTGAACTAGTATCTTCACTGTGATCTAGTAGAATGAAATTGGACATGTAATGGTGATATTACAAATTCATTATGACACCATTATCCAAGTGTGACCTTATCACCACTGTGATATCAAAACCCATTGTGACATCACATTGCCACAGTGATATCTCGGTCACCTTGTGACATCCCAAACCTGTTTGACCTCTTAGCACTTTTGAAAAAGCACATGGTACTTGTGACATCACAGTCCCTTTGGGTAACCATATCCTCATTGTGAACAAAGGACAACTGACATCAGACATGCCATTGTAACATTACAAACACTTTGTCATATCATCTCCAGAGTGAGATCACACTGTTTTATGATACCATCAAATCATTGTGACATTCCAAAATGACAATGAAGTCATAGCATTATGACATCACATTTTCATTGTTAGGTCATAGAGACAATGTGATTGCCTATTCTGTGGTTTCATTATATCTCCAATGTGACATATAGGCTGATTTCAGAAACCCATTGTGACCACATCACCATTGTGACATTACAATCCCTTTGTGACCTCATATTGACATTGTGATATTATTAATACAATGTAACATCACAGACCTCTCTTGTCCTCATGAATTTTGTAACAAGTGTCTACCTTGACCTGGGCTGGATGCCCACAGCTAAATGCAGCTTCAACCATGAACCCTCAGACCTCCAAAGAGCAGCCCCGCCATTTGTTATCTGGTCTGCAAACAAGCAACCCCAAAAATAATGATCTCCAAGGCTCCACACTTCAAAGGAAAAGGTTTTTTTCTTTCTCTTCATCCTCCTTCTCTACAGACCTGTCCTACCTTTCAGGTCTTTTCATTTTTTTCTTCCACCATTCCCTTCTTTTCTTCAGGCTGCTCTACTCTTGACAGGCCTGCCCTGCCCTGTCCAGGTGGCCAGTTGCCGTCCTTCAACTCTTGGTCTCCCTCAATTTCCTCTCCTCTCAGGTTTTTACTCTCCTGCAGTCTCTTCACTTCTTTCCTTCCAAGCCTTTCCCCCTTTTCTCTCCCCTTCTGTTGCTCTGAACATGCAGCCTATGTATAGGCTGTACCCTTCCCCCACTGCAGTATGCTTCCGGCATAACAGTTTTCAATCATCTCTTCCCAAATGTCCATGCCCAATCACTTCATGGCAGCTCACCATGTGGGGCTTGATTACCTATCTCCTTCAGCAGCATGTGCTGCCCCCTTCAGCTGCATTCATCCTCCTGTCCAGTGGTCCAGACCAGGAGGCCATGATGACTATCTGTTCCCATGGATGATAGGGGCACTGCTGGTTATTAAGTGTATCATGGTGAAATTGGACAAATTTGTGATATTACAAACTCATGATATAACTAACCCATTGTGACCTCACCAACACTGTGACATTACAAACCCATTGTGACATCACATTGCTATTTTTGACAACAGGATCACATTGTGACATCCCAAAACTATTATGACCTCTTATAACCTTTGAAAAAAATACATAGTTTTGTGACATCACAGTCGCTTTGTGTACCCAAATCCCCACCGTGAAATATTGACAATTGAGAATCAAAGATGACATTTTAACATCAAAAAGTTTGTGAGATCATCACAATTGTGACATCACATTGTAGTTTTGACATCATCTGCTCATTCTGAAATCACAAAACTAAAATAATATGATAGAATTATAACTTCACATTGTCATTGTGACATCATAGACACATTATGAACACCTTTTCTGTGATTTCATTGTATTTCAAATGTGGCCTGTAGGTTGATATCATAAACAAATCATGAACTCATAACCATTGTGACATCACAATCCCTTTGTACATAACATTGTCATTGTGATATCACTAACCCACCATGACATCAGAAACCTATCCTGTCATCATAAATTTTTGTGACACGCTGTAATTCTTTTAAGCCTTTTTGTCCTCATGATCTGTTGTCGACGTCATTAGATTGCACATATGACATTTGCTATCATTCCCAGTGACATCATGAACATGGTGACATCACACTGCCAGATGTCATAACCATTCTGCCAAATTCTGACATCACAAACCTTTTAAGATTTCAATATATTTGTGAAAACACATACTTTTGGAAAAACTACAGTTCTTTTGTGAACTCAGATACTCACTGTAAGTTAAAGACAATTGAGAAACATTATGCCATTGTGACATGCCCCACACATTGTGACATCACCAATCTTTTGTGACCTCATCACCAATGTGGCATCATCAACTAATTGTGACACCAAAATAATATTTTGACATGATGCAGTGAGTTGACATTGCCATGGTGATATCAATGTCCCATTGTGTATTCACAAACATAATATGGCCTTATAACATTTTTAAAAATTCATGTCCATTAGGACTTCAAGCTCCTTCTGTGAACTTGTATGCACATTGTGAAATAGCAATTGAAATTGGAAATGTGTTTAAGATATTACAAACTCATCTTGACATCTAAAACCTATTGTGAGCTCATCACAACTGTGTATCATGAAGCTATCATGGCCCCTAAGTACCTTTGAATACACACATGACATTTGTGACATTACAGTCTCTTTGTGTACCCATATTCTCATTGTGAACACATGACAATTGTATTCATATATGCCATTGTAACATCACAAACCTTTGTTACCCCATCACCAGAGTGACAAGATATATTCATTCTGACACCATTATCTCCTTGCAACATCACCAATTTACAATGACCTCATAGCATTATGACATTATATTGTCATTGTGATGTCATAGATACATTGTAAATGTCTATTCTATTTCATTCTATTTCAAATGATGTGGCCTCTGGGTTGATATCAGAAAACCATTGTGATCTCATAAATATATGGCATCACAATCACTTTGTGATATCACAGTTCCATGGTGGTATCACTAATACACTGACATCACAAACTTGCCCTGTCCTCATGTCTTGTGATATGCTGCAATTTTAATGTCTTAGGCCCTTTATGAGTTCGTAATCTATTTTCAACTTTATAATATTTCAGTTATGATATGTGATATCAGAAATCCACTGTGACATCATGATCATTGTGACATCATACTGACAGACATCATAAATACTGTGTCACACTGTGACATCACAATCCTCCTAGGATTTCATCACATTTGTGACAACACATGACTTTGGAGATAGCACAGTCCGTTTTGGAACTCATATTCTCTGTGATTTCATGACAAATGAGATCCTTTATGCTATTTGGATATCAACAACCAACTGTGACATCATAGACCTATTGTGACCCCTTACCTGTAGGTCATCATCAATTAATTGTGACATCAAAACCTTTTGTGATGCCACAATGTGACAAGATGATCATTACATCTGTCAGTGTGAAGTCACAATGGTCATGATGTCACAGTGGATTTCTGGTATCTAATATCATACATGAAATATGAGGTTGAAAACAAATTATGAGGGCAAAAAGGTCTGATATCACAATGTCAGCATGTCACAAATGTTATGAGGAGAGAAGAAGTTTGTGATGTCACATTGTGCTAGTGATAACACAATGGCACTGTGATGGCACAAAGTGGTTATGATGTCAAAATGGTTATTTAGGCACAAAAATGCATTTCTGATAACTCTCATGCCACATATGAAATACAATGAAATCACAGAATAGGCATTCAGAACGTGTCTATGATGTCAAAATGAGAATTGTTGTCATAATACGATTATGTCATTGAGTTTGGTTATTTCACAATGAGATGATGCGCTTATTATGAAAATGTGATGTCACGCTTTTGAGGATGTCACAAACACTTTTTGATGTTATAATGGCATGTCTGCTTTCAATTGTCATTAGTTAACAACAAGGATATGGGTACACAAAGGGACTGATGTTGAAAAGGGCATGTGATTTTTCAAAGGAGCTAAGAGGTCATAATAGATTTGAGATGTCACAATGGAATCATGATGTCCCAATGACAATGTTGTCACCATGGGTTTGTGATGTCGTGGTGGTATGATGTTAAAATGTGTTTGTGATGTCACAACGAGTTTGTAATATCACAATCAAATTTCCAATTTCAATTGCTACTAGTTCACAAGGAGTATACTGTAATAATCAGCAGGGCTCTGATAATCTACAGGCTTGGATAATTAGTGTGGCCCCATCTCCTGGCCAGCTGGAGAGGATAAAGTATGTCACCAAAGAAGTGGGGCATTCTGTGGGAGGGGCTGGGGCATTAATCATCACGTGCTGAGCTGTGAAGAAGTGATTTGGCTGTGGGCGTTTGGGATTTGAGAGTTGAAAACTGTTAGGCAGTTGGAGTGGAGAAGGGGTAAAGACTTTATATAGGCTGCTGGTTCACAGCAATAGAAGGAGAGAGAAAAAGGGAAAAGTCCTGTAAGGAAGGAAGTGGGGTGATAACAGAAGGAGAAAGACTAGGAGGAAAAGAAGTTGAGGGAGGGCAGGAGGTAAAGGATGGCAACTGATGACCCAGTCAAAGCAGTTCATGCCTGTGGAGAGTGAAGGGGCCTGAAGAGAAGAAGGAACTGGTAGAAGGGAAAAAAGAAAGACCTCGAAGGAAGTATAGTTCTGTAGTGGAGAGACAAAAGGAAGGGTAAAAAAGGCTTGCCATTTGATGTTTGGAGTTTTGGATTTCCTAATTTTGGGGGTTGGTTTTTAGGAGAACATTTATGATATTAAATGTGTCTCTATGGATTCTCTTGAACTACAGAGGTGTTAATTTTTGGAGACCCCCTATCGAGATAATCCATTTGGATGGCATCAGGCCTGGGCCTCAGGGAAAAATCCCCATAGGTGAGAGTGTCAGCCCTCAAGGTTGAGAGTGTACCTCTAGTGTTTGTCTCCGGAGGAGAATCATGGACAAAAGTCATTTAGGGACCTCTAGGGGTGTGTCTGGGCAAGCTTGCCAGCCAGTTTTGGGGATCCCCTCTGGAGGTCATCTGTTGCTTCTTTGGGAAGCCATCTGGAGCCTCGTTGAGAGGTCATGTAGGCCTTCCTTGGGAAGCCATCTGGAACCTCATCAAGAGTACATCTGCAACTTCCTTGAGAAGCCATCTGAGACCTACCCTGGAGGTCATCTGGAGCCTTCTACCGGGTCATCTTGGACTTTCTCCAGAGGTCATTTGTTGCTTCCTCAGGAGGTCATCTGAGACCTCTATAAAAGTAGTAATTGGGAAATAAAGGAAACCATGGACCTAAGTTTCCTTGGGCCTGGCTTAGTTCACTTGATATAATTTTTTCCAAATCTTTCCATTTCCTAACAAATGGGTCAAAGTCATTCTTTTTGATGGAGGCATAGAATTCCATTGTGTATATATACCACATTTTCTTGATCCATTCATCTACTGAAGGGCATCTGGGTTGGGGCTTCCTTAAGAGGCAATCTAGGACCAGCTCCTGAGGTCATCTGGAGCTTCTTTTGGAGGTCATCTCAGGTTACCTTGATAAGAAATCTATCACTGTCTTCGGACACCATCTGGGACTTCCTTGAGAAGCCATATAGGACCTTCTCTGGAGGTCATCTGTGGCTTTCACAAGAGGGTTATCTGGAACCTCCTCTGGAGTTCATATATGGCCTCCTTGAGTGACCATCTGAGAGCTACTCATGAGGTTATCTCAGCCTCATTGAGAGGACATCTGGGACCTGCTTTGGAGGTCATCTGACACTTCCTTGGGAAGCCATTTGGAACATCCATGAGAGGTCATCTAGGGCTTCCTAGCGAGTACATATGTGACATCCTCCAGAGGTCATCTGCGACAATCTGGAATATCCTCTCTGTCATCTGGGACCTCCTATAGAGGTCAACATTGAGAGGTTTGGGGCATGTGGGTTAAGTGTCTGTGGCTATTGTACTGTGTGTGCATGCTGATAGTTCTATCTGTGTCCTGTATGCACCTCTGTTTACTCCTTTGCTCAGGATGGGAGAAAAAGGTCTAAATTTGTCATATCCAAAAAATATTCTCTCCCAGGGTTACAGAACCCCTCAGAAGAAGATGCACTGATGTAATCTTTCTCCTATTCTTTGCCATCAGCACCTCTATTGTTACGTCCTCCCATGCCAAAATTGGTTACTTGTACCATCCTGAGGTGGTGCAGTGTGGTATGTTACCCTTATTACCCTTGAGACAGGAACATGGAGGAGATGGTGGGCAGGCCCCCTTTTTAATATATGGTCCCTTTACAAATAG
Source organism: Dipodomys merriami (assembly GCF_024711535.1). Lineage (NCBI taxonomy): Eukaryota > Metazoa > Chordata > Mammalia > Rodentia > Heteromyidae > Dipodomys > Dipodomys merriami. Next base: position 11,946,527 of record NW_027206024.1, read on the forward strand.
TGACCTGTATTACTGGAAACAGCAAAATCCATCCTTTTCAGAAAAAAATAACCAGGATCATTACCCCATTACAGACAGTAATTTTCACACACAAGGACAACTGGGATGAGTGTCAGCAAATTTTACAGATGCTTTTCACCTGGTAGAAAAGGAAGTGAATCCTGCTCGGTAACTTGAATGTGGTCCCTGGACCAGACAGTAGCTCCACTATTGAACCAGACCATTTGGATCAAGTCTTTCCCCAGACTTATCCAAGCTGAGACTAACAGCAATTGAGGTAGGAATGTGCTTACCAATTATTGCCAGGTTTGGTTAGCAGGGATACCGCAGAGGCTAGAAAGCCAGAAATGTGTGTGAGATGGGAGAGTTCCCCAGTGAGTACCCTAATGCTTTTCTGAAACTTCTCCCAGACGCCTATAGGACTTATAGGCCTATAGATCTTGAAGCCCTGGAGAATCAAAGAGCCCTAAATATGGCCTTTGTTAGTCAGCCCCATATCTTAGAAGAAATCTTCAAAAGTTATAAAGTTTTGAGGGAAAGGTGTATTTTGAGTTGGAAGTGGTTGCCCAGTGGTTGTTTAATAACAGAGGCACCCTGGAAAAAAAGAGTAAGAAGGGGGTTTGAGTTTTGGTAGGAGCCCCAGAATAGGGATCAAGAAACCCTTGACAAAGATAGTAAAATTCATTTGCAAATGGCAATAGGGAATCTCTAGTACTAGATCAGTGTGCTTATTGCAAGCAAAATAGACATTGGAAAAAGGAATGCCCAAGGGGGAGAAAGATTGAAAATAACAGGTTATGTAACCCCATTAACACCTGGAAAATGTGTTTGTATCTCTGGAGAAACATGCAAAGGAGCTTGAGGCTCTGAATTCCAACTGTGTTCAATTTAAAAACAGCCCTATAAACTAAAGAAGAAATGTGGCAAAGAAAAAATTCACACACTTCTATTTCAAAACACAGGTTATAAAATACTGAATCTCCTTTATGTGCCAAACAAAACCCACTAAGAGCTTAAAAGCAAATAGAAGAGTACACTGGAGAAACCAGAGAATTATTGACGTGAAGAAAAGTTTTGAAGAAATAAATTATAAACTTGTGAGAGTCAAAAATGAGAAGAAAATCCTCAAAAGGAAACTAAAAAACAGTCAGAATCAAATGAAATTCAAGTATATTAGCCTGGGTGAGCATGAGGCAAGTTAGTGGACCACAGGTCAGAAGCCAACAGAAGCACAAGACGGCAATGCTACCATCCTTGCTAACCACAAGTGAGGCCAAGAAGAGATCCTAATCCTTCATTAAGAAATAGTGGACATAATAAAAGAGCTGGATCTGATATAAGAATGTATTAGGCTGAAGTACATGTTGATTATAAGCTTTGAAGAGTGTCACCAGATATTCAAAACAACAGAGAAAGAAGATAAGAGTAGTTATAGAGAAAGACGAGGAAGTGCTATGTCATAGAAGATGAGGCCAAGAAAAGTGAACAGGAAATATCAGGCTCAAGAAAGAGATTGTTACTCTTCAGTAAGAGTTAAAGGACCACATGGTCTGATAAGAATGCCTGGGAAAGGAAAAGAGCATTAGGAACAAAAACAGAATAGCTAAACAAATAGTTGAAAGATCTGTCCCCAAAATACACTGAAGTGGAAAACTAGAAAGAGAAACTACTAGAGTAAAAGGCCAAAAAGACTGCTGAGATCTTCACCATAAATGTAATGCGGAAACATCATGTCCTAATGGAACAGATGGAGGTGGAAAAAATTACCTCTCAATAGCACCTTTTTTTAACTTAAGGGTGGAGCTGAAGATCAAGCAAAGGGGTTGTGAGAAGGAACAGCAGTTGGCCAGTCAAAGGAACTCTCCTGTGACCCTGCCAAAACCCTTGAAAGTTAAGGAGCACATTGAGAAGGTGAGTGGGATCATGAAAGCAAGTTTGAGAGAAAAGGAGGAGAATAAAATGGAAGAAGACTCCAAGGTTCAGAGTACTATACAGGAGTTAAAGAAACTAGAGACCCTAAGATACAGAGAAAGATCTGAGCTGATTAGGTAGCTTGGGAGACCACTCTAAAAACAGCGGGGTCTCTAGAGCTACTAGTTGTTAAGATTAAAGGAAGAAGCAAAAACAGTGGTAATAAGTGTGCAAATTTTAGAGCTACTAGTTGCTAAGATTAAAGGAAGAAGCAAAAACAGTGGTAATAAGTGTGCAAATTTTGAAACTAAACTTGGGAAAAATGAATACAGCTTAAGCTTTCTGTCAGTTTACATGTAGATATTTGCACCAAGGTAAATTGCCCGAGGCCACTGCCTAAGACTGTTCTGAGAACCAGTGGGGCCTCAGCCTGACAATCCTTTGTAATGTGTGTAGGTAATTTCCAACAGGTAAAAGCTGAAAAGCTGGAACATATGGAAAGAATTCATATGTGAGGAACCTAAGATGGTGAATTGGGCAAGTGGACTTCACAGAGGTAAAGCCTGGAAAGTATGGGTATTGGTATCTGTTATAATAGTGGACATTTTTTCAGGCTGAGCTGAGGCATGTAATAATTCCTTGATTTGACTTAACCTTAGGTGTAGGGTCTGAAGTTGGCACTGCATTCACAGCCCAAGTTCTCAATTATTAACTAATGCCCTAGGAATAAATTGGAAGTTACAATCCATATATAGAACTCAGAATTCAAGGCACTAGAAAGAATGAATATAACCTTAAAGGAAACTTTAACTAAATTAAATACAGAGACTGGCCATGGCTATGTAAGTCTCCTTCACTTTGCTCTTCTTCGAGCAAGATGTAGCCCTCATGTTAAAGAATTTAATCCCTTTGATATACCTTAGTTTAGACCACCCCCTTTGTTCCCTAATCTTGTGAAGGCTATATTAACAGAAATGTCTAACTACAAATTGCTGGCTTTACAACATATTCTCTTATGTACCTATCCTTTGGTAACCAAGGCCCACTTGCCGCCTAAGAAAAATTCCACCTGAAAAGGAGGGGCCAAGATGGCAATGGAACAACAGGGAAACACCATAACTCTCTCCAACCAAATACAGTGTTTGGCTTTCAATGCTCTGTTTCACCAAGTGACACCCTCCCCCCCCCAAAATGCAATTGCTCAGAGAGATATAGGAAGTGATAAAAGAAAAGGGAAAAACCTACACAGACAGTAAAGTGGGAAGACCCTTCCCCCACCCCTTGTTGGTGATGGGGCTCTGTGCTGAGCAGCTTAAGTTGTGGGTATTCATGCCAGGCTGCATAAGTATCCCGGCTCTGGACCCTCCAAAGACCACACACTGGCAAGCATCCCAAGGCTCCCAGAAGACTCCCAAGTTACGGGGCCAACACAGAGAATACAAACAGAAATCTCAAATGCAGAGCCGGCATGAAGCCTTCCCTCACTGGAACTGGCATGGCGCCTCTGCCTGGTTGGTGCAAGCAGTCCAATCCAGTCAGGAACAGCAGCAGCTGTCAGCAGTGGTGAATGACCCTAGACTCACACTGTGGTACCTCTCTCCTGCTGGTGTAAACAGCCTAGCCTAACCTGGAGCAGCATCAGCAGCAGCTGGCAGTGGCGGCAAACCACCAAGACTCTGGGCACAATGCCTCTTGGCACTAGTCCACAGGAACAGCCCAGACCAGCCCAGGGCGGCAGCGGTGGCAAGGGTGGGGACAGCTGCAGTGAACACCTCCAGACCTGTGGTGGTTTGTGCCTCTCCATACTGGCCCGCATAAGCGGCCCAGCCAAGCCAGAGGCAGAGCAGTGTCTAACACCTGACTCGTGGTGGAGTGCCTGGCTTGCATATGTGGCCCAGCTGATCCTGGGGCAGTGGCAGCAGCTCAGGCAGTGGCATCAGTTGTGGCAGCAGCAGCGGCATCGACAGTGGCAGTGAACAACTACAGACGTGCAGTGGGGTGCACCGTCTCTCCATACTGGCTTGCATAAGCAGATCAGCCCAGGCCATGCTGGAAAGGTGGTGAACAGCCACAGACTTGAGGCAGGATGTGGTGCTGAACTACCCCAGAAAATCCTCATGAACATTCCTGCCTGGGATGGCTTTAAAACTCCTGAGTAGCTAGAATTACAGGCATTCCCACCAGCAGGGTCTTATTCTTGCAAACTCCCTAACTTTTTCTCAAATAGATCATTTGTTAGTTCATACAAGGAATTTAAGCAAATACAAGAGGATCGACATAATACCCTGTATTCTATCTGACCATACTGGAATCAAACTGGTTCTCAGTAACAAGGCATAAAGTAGAAAAAACTTAAACATATAAAAATTAAACAACACTCTTGGAACAATACATGGGTTACACAAGAAATTAAAGAAGAAATTAAAAAGTTCCTACAATTCAATGAAAATGAAAATACATCACGAAGAAACCTATGGATGGGACCCAGCGAAAGCAGTCCAGAGGGGCAAATTTATTGCTCTCAGCACGCATATCAAGATCAATAGAAAGCCTACGGATTGGGAGAAGATATTCACTAGCCATACAACGGACAAGGGTCTCATATCTAAAATATACTTGGAATGCAAAAAATTAAATCTCCCAATAACAAATCCTCAAAGAAACAACTGCCCAATAAATAAGTGGGCTAAAGGCTTAAACAGAAACTTCTCTGAAAAGGAAAGATGGATGGCCAATAGACACATAAAGAAATGCTCAACCTCCCTAGCCATAAAAAAAATGCAAATCAAAACAACATTGAGATACCACCTTACCCCAGTTAGAATGGCTAAAACCAAGAACTATAATAATAACAGATGCTGGCGTGGATGTGGACAGAAGGAAACCTTACTTCACTGTTGGTGGGAGTGTAAACTTGTTCAACCAGTTTGGAAGGTAGTATGGAGGTTCCTCAAAAGACTCCACATAGAGCTCCCTATGACCCAGCATCCCACTTTTGGGTGTTTACCCAAATGATCACAAACAAGACCACACTAAAGCTACCAGCATGACTATGATTATTGCAGCATTATTTACCATAGCTAAGATATGGAACCAACCCAGATGCCCCTCAGTAGATGAATGGATCAAGAAAATGTGGTATATATACACAATGGAATTTTATGCCTCCATCAGAAAGAATGACATTGTTCCATTTGTTAGGAAATGGAAAGTCTTGGAAAAAAAATTATATTAAGTGAAGTAAGCCAGGCCCAAAGAAACATAGGTCCCATGGTTTCCCTTTTTTGTAATATCTAGTATATGTCTGAGTCAAGCAGAAAAAGTCAGATAAGGTGATGTTAGGGAAATGAACCCTAAGATATGTATTCAAATGTTTTTTTTTTCTTTCATTCGATTGTTTCTAACACATTTATAAGATTATGTCTTTGTAGTTTTGTATGTCCCTTCCCCACAGTATAACCCCTGCTTTCACTGTATTTGATGTCGGTATAATTTGTGGAGGGGAAGGGGAAAAACAAATAATGTAAGTAAGGATACAAGTGGACCCATTGCAACAATGAGATGTACAAGTCGTTATGTCGCAAACAAACTTTACAACTTTGGTCGGGGAGGAGGGAGAGCAGGGAGGATTGGGTCGGGGGGGCAGGAGGGGATGGTAAGGGATGTGAAGGGGAAACAAAGGAGGAGGCTACAATGCTTGATAAGAAATGTACTCATCATCTTGCCCATGTAATTGTAACCCCTCTGTACAGTACTTTCACAATAAAAATAAATTAAAAATTAAAAAAAGAAAACATAGACCAAGTAAACAATGTTATGATGCAACTAAAACTGCTAGAGGAACAAGAAAAATTGAACCTAAATTTGCTAGACCGAAAAAGATAACTGAAATAAGAGCTGAAATTAATGAGATATAAAGAAAATTATTAATAAAATTAATAAAACAAAAAGCTGTTTAAAAAAATCTCAATAAAGCTCTCAGACCACTGGCAAGAGTAATGAACAAAAGAGAGGAGACCCAAATCAATAATATCAGAGATACCACAGGAAAAATTACAACAATCATCCAAGACATCCAATCATAAAGAAATAATTCCAGACTCTACACACAAAGGAAGGAAAACCTAGCAGAGATGGATGAATTTGTACCGAAATTCAAATTGCTATCTCCTCCCTTTCCATTTCAGACAGGCTTCTCCATCATGTATGGGGGGGGCAGAAGCCCGGTAAACAAACTTCTTTTCCTGCCTGAATAGCTTGCGGTGTTCCCTTCATCCACTACCTAATAAAGTCTACCTATTTAATATGCCTTACATATGATGCCGTGACTCAGATGGGGTTTTTGAGTTGGAAATGTTAGAATTTCCCAACCACCCCTCTTCTGCGAAACAAACTGCCTTGGACACCACGTGAGACTTTTCACCAATACCATTGCTGGCCTTCATATCCAGGTCCACACCACTTCTCTACTCTGGTGAGTGCAACTACTCTCTATAGCTCTCTGTTGTTCAATCTCTCTTCAGATGTGGTATCATGCCAGAGAGCTCCTATGGCCTTTAGCCCAAAGTCTGGTAACCTCTGATGCTGAGGATGCTTGGTTTGAGTGCTTGGCCATTTCTCTCTATAAGGATCTGGGGGAAATCGGAATGCTGCTTCTGCCTGGTCAGCTTTCCTTGACTCTTGAGAATGACTCTCCTACACATTCAATGGGGTGCTGCGAGTCATGCTCGAGCTGTGAAACCCCTCTGAAATGCCTCCTGGGCTCCCTGGATAGACAGAGCACCTAATATTTTTATGCTGTTCTCAGATTTAGACAATTTTTGCCTCTGCAATGGTACGTGGCCAGAAGTCAGTTTACTTTCAGGCTCTCTCTGCTCTCTGCTATTCATGTTCAACTTTCTATATCTCTCCCTTTCTTTTCTAAAACTTTTTGGATTGTGCCCTGAAGAATGTGACATGGCCTGGGTGCCAGGGAGCCCATCTAAGTTCCCTCTCAAAGGCTGGCCAAAATAGGCTTGATTTTTTGTTCAGACTTTCTTTGCATTTTTTCAGAAATTAGCCATCTTGAGTTCACCATCTTGGCCACATGATGTTAAGGGTTTGGCCCCATCCAACCCTTACCTTAACACCAAGCTTACTACTCATCCATTCATCTATTCTATTGTGCCTGGCTAACAAGTTGCTCTTTTCACAGTCCCTGTTAACTTAAGTGCAACCATCTGATGTGCTTTGTTAGCAAAGATGTTTATACATTGTTGTCAAACATTTTAGGTTTTGAGTTTTGCCTTTTTTGTGTTGTGTTGTGTAGTTTAGTACTAAGTACGTGATTCTAAAATATTGGGCGTATCTGTGCTAAGATTCTCACATTTAATGAGTTTTGTCATTGCAGAATATTTGGTCAATTCTAGATAAGGACCAGGTAAGCTCTACTTATTCTATTTGATCTCCTCTTGCTTTAATTGGAAATAACAAAGGGCTTTTGTGGCAAAGATTGCAGTTCAAAGCCAGCCCGAGCTGAAAAATCCCTCAGACTCCATCTCCCAACTAACCTGCAAAGAGCCAGGCTGGAAGCATGGATTGAGCCTCTTATCTCTAACCAGCAAATACTGCAAGTGGTACTATAATTCAAAGTGGTAGAGTGCTAGCCTTGAGCAGAAGTGCTCCGGGACAGTGGTCAGGCCTTGAGTTCAAACCTCCTTGAATACCAACTGTGACAAACCATCTCAGCAATGAGCACGTAGACTCAGCCAGTCTGGGGAACAAGGGAACATGGAGAGGAGTAAGGAGATGCTATCACATTATCCACTTTGTGCCTGTCCTTTCAAAATTAACCAGAGCCTGAAGGTCAATAGAAGTAAGAAGACTGCCCACCTAATATCCATACCTGTCTACCTTTCAACTGGACAAGAATCTATATTCTTGCCTTTGTCACTTGACTAGGGACATTTCTACCAACATTTTCAGCCTCAAGTCCTTCCTCTTGCCATTTATTTGCTCTCTAGTATTTTTTTCAGTCTCTGAATGCCTCATGAGACTTCTCCAGACTTCATCCAAGAGACTTGCCTCCTCCAGATTGCATCTAAGGACTCAATGCCCAAGTGAGAGCTGTTGCCTGCTGCCTTCTTCCAGAGAGGACTACATCTCAGCCTTTTACCCCTACCGTCAATGGCCCTTGCAAACAGGAAGTAGCCAGAGAGAATCTTCACCCTTTTTCTTAATTATTAAAAGGCTGAAATGTAAAGTCTGAACAGGGGCACCTCCCTCCCTCTTGGCTAAGTTTTCCCCCCAGTATCTGTTACATAGGTAACTGGCAGACCTGGAAGCCATCACCTTCCCTTCCTGCTAGGTAACATGCTGAGCCACCTCGGGTCACTTGCCTCCCATCTGACCTTAGGAGGGTCACAGACCCTGAGGTCACATCCAAATCCAGTGTGGCCACACCGGGGGACTCAGCACCATTAAATAATAAGACCAAGAGATCTTTGTGCCCTGGAACTGTCTACTCCCTCGGGCCTGGTTGGTGGCATAGGGAGCTTGGGAGGACCTGGGGGTGGGGCCGCAGGCTGTGGCTCCCCAAGGGGACAGAGAGGATGGCCAGCACTTAGTAAGGGTACGAGCCCTGTTAGTATGGAGCATTTTGGTATGGGTCAGACTCAGGGTCTTCTCATCATGACGTCTGATGGGCAAGGCCAACCCCATTTTAAATCTTGCCCTCTGATCTTCAGATCTCAGCCTCCTGAGTTGATTGGATTATAGGCATGTGCCTCCGGCACTGAGCCTCTGATTCTTTTGGTATATTAGGGTTTGAACTCAAAGCCTTAAGCTTGCCAATCAGGTCTTCTACCATCGGAGCCAAGCCTTTCTCTCTTGGGCATTTCTGAGATAGAGACGCAATATAAGATCAGGTGGGGCTGGATCGCGGTCCTCCTGTGACAGGCGTGCACCACCACCTGGTCCTCTGTAGCTGGGATCCTAGACATGTAGCACCATGCTCAGTCATCAGTTTAGATGGATTTCCCAAACTCTTAGTCCAAAGCAGCCGATTCTTGACCACAGTTAAAACTCTGGTTGGACCTGGAACCATCTGACCTGAGCCTCCCCACAGGACATTTGTGAGGAAACAAGGGATCAATGCAGGGGGATTTCTGGGCCAGCACCACGCATAGAGGGAGCGGTCATCAGATAAATTTATTGGCAATTCTGTGAGCATATGACAGGAAGATACCTGGAAAGGGTTCAGATGGGGTCTGTTATTTATTGTGCCACAGGTATGGGATTATGAAACAAAACATGGCTCTCTTTCATCCTTACCCTATCCCCATGAGGAAGGGATCCGTCACTGTTCAGTTTGCAGCTGGAGAAAATGAGGCATGGAGAAAGTGGGTGAACTAATCATGACCCCCAGCTGGCAGGAAACTCAGCCTGTCTTCTCAGCCATGCTCCCTAGGACAATGAGTGCTATTCAGTCCACTATCTTGTGGTGGAAAATCAACTTATTGTCAGTCGTGGGGCTTGAAATCTGGGCTTTGGCACTGTCCCCGAACTCCTCAGATCAAGGCTAACACTCTACCACTTGAGCCACAGCACCACTTCCGGTTTTCTGGTGGTTCTTTGGAGATAAGAGTATAATAGACATTCCTGCCTTGGCTGGCTATGAACCATGATCCTCATATCTCAGCCTCAGTTACCATTATAGGCCTGTGCCAATGGCACCCCGGCTTAAGTGTAATTCTTACTCTCTCTCACTCTCTCTCTCTCTCTCTCTCTCTCTCTCTCTCTCTCTCTCTCTCTCTCGCTCGCTCGCTCACTCGCTCGCTCGCTCGCTCTCTGTATGTCTCTCTCTCTCAGGAACTTGTTGAATGTGTGCTGGAGGAGGTGGCCCAGTATCCCCATGTGGCTAGGACCCAAGGTGGCCCTCTCATTCCGGAGGTTGGCTGTGAGTCTGGAGCTTTCTTGCTCAGCCTGTTGAACTCGCTCCCTTAGGTAAGCCCTTCTGTGCCCAGGCTAGACCATGATGGTTATTCATTGTCAGTCCGTCTGGTGAGTCCTTTCTCACTACCCTCTGCTAAGAAAGGAAAATGAATGAGGAGGTGTTGCATTTTCCAACCGCACAGCCTGACCCCAGGCCTGTGATCCTCACCCCCACATATCTGACCAGATCCTGATTATAAGAAAATGAATTTGCTCTTTCTACTTTGCTTTGTTGGGGTGTGTCGTTTCGGGGAGGCGAGATGGTGTGCAGAGGAAAGACCCCAGACCTAACACCTCCTGGGGGACATTTGTTCTTGTGACAGAGCCAAGTCATTGCTGTGGACAAGGTGGAAGCCGCCATCAGACTGACCCAGAACAATGCTCAAGGTAGGAAGGCTGTTGAAGTATCAAAACCACCCATGTCTGCTTCCCACTCACAGCAAGGGGGGTGCAATGCAGGTGGCCAGGCACTGTTTCTAGGAGATTGTAAATGGATGGTGGCAGTCAGGTGCCAGTAGCTCTAGCCCATCATCCTAGCTATTGGGGAGGTTGAGGTCTCATGGTTGTGACTCAGAGCCAGCCCAGGCAGGAGAGTCTGTGAGATTCTTATCTCCCATAAACCACTCCCCCCATCACAAATAGTGCCAGATGTGTTCTGTGGCTAAAGTGGTAGAGCCTCAACCTTGAGGAAAAGAAGTTCAGGGATGACACCACTGCCCTGAATCCAAGCCCTGGGGCTCAAAAAAGTAAAATAAATGAATACTGGGCACCTGTTATCTTACTACCAAAAAGGATGGATTCATTCTTCTCTCTGGTACTTGTAGCCAAAAGTAAGGGGCTTCCCTTGATGTTTCTCTAAACCTCTCCTTTTCTCTATTAATTCTCTTGGCTTCAGTTGCAGGATAGAATTCAGATCATCCCACTTGATGTGTCCATAGGTACCCTCCCCTACCCGCCTTCTTTGGGGTGGTGATCCTGGATGCACTCACCACTGGGAGAATGGAGCACTGGAGAGATGGGGGTATGTATCCCTGAAACTCATACTCTCACACACACACACTTCCGTAAGCCAGTTCAGACTAGCCTTTTCCAAAGACATTTTATCTCCTTGGATTAACTGATCTAGGAGAGGAACTTTATCCCCTGTAAGTGACTATTTTAGTTGGGCGTGCTAGTTTACACGAGATAAACAGAAGCTCAAAAGAAAGGCTCTAATGCCTGTCACTTCTGGTTCAGGCTCACTCCTGACATCCTGGCCACTCAGGAGGCAAAGTTCTGAGGATCAAAGATAGATCAAAGCCATCAATAAGCTGGAAAGCCAGTGAGACTTTATTCTCCATAGAACCATGAAAATATTAGAGGTGGAGCTGTGGCTCAAGTGGTAAGACACCAGCCTTGAGCATGAAAACCAAGAGATACAGCTCCCAGATCCTTAGTTCAAGCCCACACAAAGAAATGGCCCAATTTGTTGCTCCCAGACTGCCTGGACCTCGTGTGCCCTCTCATGGAGTGTGATATAGCACCGGTCCCTGGGTCCGTCTAGACAATTCCAGATGCCCACAATACAGGGGTACACACTTTAGATTCCAGTGCCAGGGAACTGGGGGATGAGAGACTGGTATGGTCAGTACCTCAATGTTCTGGGGCATTAGCCTTGACCTGGCTATGCCCCCTTGTGTAAGTTTACTTCTTTGCCCGGTGCTGGCCACACACAAGCCACTTGTGCTGTGAAAGTGGCTGGAGCAGAAGTGAGATCTAGGATGACCAAAATCTGTATTTATGGCCTGATTGTGGTGGGGTTGTCTTTAAAAAAAATCTTAGAGCTGGAAGTCAGAGATTGGCACTGTCCCTGAGATTCCTTTGCTCAAATCTAACACTTTAACACTTGAACCATAGCTCATTTTTCATCTTTTTTAGTAGTTTAGTAGACAGAAGTGTCTCACATACTTTCCTGCCTGAGCTGGCTTCAAGTTGCCATCCTAAGATCACAGCATCTTGAGTAGCTAGGATTGCTGGTATGAGCCACTGGCATCTGTTAAAGATGTGTGTGTGTGTGTGTGTGTGTGTGTGTGTGTGTGTGTGTGTGTGTGTGTGTGTGTGTGTGTGTGTGTGTGTGTGTGTGTGTACCAGGGCTTGAACTCAGAAACTAGGTGGTATCCTTTAGCTTATTTGCACATGGTTGGTGCTGTACCACTTGAAATACAGTAGCTCTGTTTCCCATCTTTTTGGTGATTCATTGAAGATAAGAGTCTTCCCAGGCTAGCTTTGAATCTTGATTGATCCTCAGGTATCAACTTCGAGTAGCTAGGATTATAGGCATGAGCTACTGGCCTCCAGCTGCAAGGATGTCTTTTCATACTCTCTTCTGTTCTAACAGCTGTCTACTTGCCCTGGCCTAGATCTGTGACCTCCACATAAGCTCCCCCCAGACCCTGATTTTGTGGAGAACATAAAGCTCAAACCTGATTCCATTTCTTTATCCTCAGGGAAGGAGGTTATATTTCGTCTAAAGCCTGGGGTTGGAGGGGTAGCTATAGATGGGTGCTTGGCTGGGAGAGAGGTAGTCTGTGTTAGCCAAGAAGGAAAGTGTGACCAGATGCTAATAGTTCATGCTCTCATATTCCTAGCTCCTCAGGAAGCTGAAATCTGAGGATTGCCATTCAGAGGCAGCCCAGCTAGAAACGTCTGTGAGACTCTCTTCTGCAAATAACCACAAGAAGGCTGGAAGAAAAACTGTGGCTCAAGTGTTAGAGTACTGGACTGAATGAAAAAAGTGAGGGACAGAGACCAGGCCATGAGTTCAAGCCATATTACCAAGATGCGTAAGCGCACATGCACACACACACACACACACACACACACACACACACACACACACACACACACACACACACACACACACGAAGGTGCTAATAATGAGCTGAGCTGAACTAGAACTGGGGGCAGTCCTGAGGCATAGTCACAGTAAACTCTCAAGGCAGATAAAGTGGTTTCTCCCTAAGTCCTTCTTGGGCTGAGGGGTCTGGACCATGCCAGTATGTTCCATGGAACCTGCCCCTCCGTCCATGCACGGGGCCACAGGACCAAGGGAAGTACACTAGGGATGCTCCTTTGTAATCAGCCCAAGATCGCTGACCTTCATCTACCCCCGCCTCCTCCCCCGATAACTGGTGAGGAAAGCAGGGTTCTGAGCCCTGGGACTCCTAGGATAGCGCCTGCTACAAGCAGCTGGCTGTGGATTCATGAGCCTACAAGCCTTTCATGAGCTCAACTCATCACCTGCCCAAGGTGTGCCTGACAAATTCACACTTTTCTGATACCTGCATGAGCGGGTGGTACCTGGTGTGACATCTTGCATCTCCTGCCCCTCCTGGCTCAGAACCGTGGTCTGAGACATCGAATTACTGCTCAGATCCATCTTGCACCCATGACAGATGCCATTCTGATGATCTCCATGCCCCAAGGCTTGACCCTTCTCTGATACTGTGGCTGCTCTGCAGGCAATGGCCTCCAAATAGCCTGCTTTCAAGACTTATAGGACGTCTAGACATTGGGAGACCCTCAGGGGCCCACTGAAAAATTCCCTGCCTAGAGCCACAGAGTGAGGTCCAAGCAGTCCAGGTGTTGGTCATGGGGCTTGAACTCTGGGCCTGGGTGCTGTCCCCCAGCACTTCAGGTTACCACGTGAGCTACAGAGCCAGGTTTTCTGGAGGTTACTTGGAGATCAGTGTCCCCTGGACTTTCCTGTCCAGGCTGGCTTTGAACCGCAATCCTCACATCTCAGCCTTCTGAGGAGCTAGGAGTGAGCCCGGTGCCCGGCTAATCTGACCTTTTACCCAGTGGACTAGGAGCTCCTGAAAGCTTTTCTTTACTTTTTTTTGTGCCAGTATTTGATCCTGAACTCAGTGTCTGGACTCTGGTCTCTTAACTTCTTATCTCAAGGTTAGCACTCAACCACTTGAGCCACAGCTCCATTTCTGGCTTTTGGTAGTTCATCACTAACTTTCCTCCCCTAACCTGGCTTGACCCATGATCTCTATCTCAGTCTCCAGAGGAGGTAGGATTACAGGCAGGAGCCCCTGGCTCCTGGGTTTCTTTTCTTCTTGTTGTTCTTTTTTGTATTCATAACAATCTGAAATCTTCAGGTGTCATTCCAATGGTTTGAATTCAAAATAAACTACCCAGTCCTGTAGTTCGAATGCCAGGACTGACACCCACAAATGGAAGGAGATCCTGACAAACTCATTCCTATTTATGTGAATGCTAGTGGAATGTTATAAAAGTAATAATTAAATTTGCAGTTAATCCATGATTTTATTTTAGAATGCCACAGAATAATTATTGGATTTATATCTTCCATTCTAGCACCATGGTATGATTCCCCTAATGGAAGGATACTGACTAATTTTTAATTAATGATTTTATAAGTATTCAAACTTGATACTTCATTAAATGAAGGCATAATTTAATAACTAATAATTGGTAATATATTTATATATTTTAATATCCTCACATTCCCTTTCTCTCCATATGCACACACACACATATATACATCTATCTATCTATCTATCTATCTATCTATCTATCTATCTATCTATCTATCTATCTATCTATCTATCATCTATCTATCTGTCTTTCTGTCTGTCTGTCTGTCTGTCTGTCTGTCTGTCTGTCTGTCTGTCTGTCCGTCCGTCCGTCCGTCCGTCCGTCTGACTGTCTGTCTATCTATCTACAAATCTACACATTTATCTGTTTATACACTTGTCACTCCTGGGGCTCAGTGGTAGAGTGCTCGCCTAGTATGAACAAGCCCTGGGTTAGATACCTCACTACCGTGTGTACAGAAAAATCCAGAAGTCTTGCTGTTGCTCAAGGGACCGAGCACTAGCTTTGAGCATAAAAGCTTAGGCACGGTGTCTAGACTCTTACTCAAGACCCAGGAATGGCACCAAATAAAGATATTATATTTTTACTGCAACTATATAATGATAGCACTGCAAATGCCTCATCATAGAGCAAGCCGGGAGTCTGTTGCTGACAGCTGCCATCTAACCTGACTTAGTCAGAGGTAAATGGCTCCACAGAACCAGATGCCACTGGCTCGTTAACCCCTGTCATCCAAGATACGTGGGGACTGAGATGTGACCCTGATGGGTTTAAAATCCAGCCCTGGCAGGAAGTCAGCAAAACTCTGAGCTGTGGCTCAAAGTGGTAGATTCTCTAGCCTTGAGCAAAAGATCGTAGGACAGTACCCCCAAACTTTCAATGCAATCCCTGTGGCTGACTCCACCTCCTCCAAAAAAACCCACCCCTCAAAATCATTAGATGCGAACTTTGTATGGTTTGTGATGTGATTCTGAAAGAATGGTTATACTGATGAACGCACTCTAATTCTAATGACAGTGTGTGGGATACAGCTATTTGATGATTCCTTTATGATGTGTTGTGTGCTGAGTCCTTTACAGGGTGCATTTTTTTCATCTAGTTCTTATAAGAGTTCCACAAGTAAGATGATTGTGCAGATGAGAAATTTGAGGCTCAGATATATCCTCATATCAAGGCCAAAATTATGTATTTCCTAACTCTAGTGAGTTGTCTCCTACAAACAATTGTTTGGGTTTATTTTTCTAGATAATGAACCTTGAACTCAGGGCCTAGCAACTGATCCCTCCCTGTTGGGCTCATGGCTAGCTCCCTACCACGTGGAGCCAAGAACCCCCTTGCAACAGAGTGTTACAGTTTAGGTATCTGTAGCTTAGGTCTGTCATCCTGCCTACTCAGGAAGCTGAGACCTGATGATCTGGGTTCCAAACTATCCCAGACACAAGAGGTCCTAGGAGACTACTATCTCCTATTCACCACTTAAAAACATGAAGTGGAACCTGGGCGCCAGTGACTTGCACCTGCACCTGTCATCCTAGCTACTCAGGAGCCTGAGAGCTGATGATCACAGCCCAAAGCCAGGCTGGGCATGAAATTCCTTGAAAGGCTTCTCTCCAGTGAACTACCAAAAACCTGCAGGGGTGCTGTAGCTCAAGAGATAGATCACTTGACTTTAGCTGAAGAGCTCAAGGGCAGCACCCAGGCCTAGACATCAATTCCTCCAACTTCAAAGAGAAGAAAGAAATAAACCTGAAGTTGAGGGCTGGGAATGTATCTTAGGGGTAGAGTGTTTCGCATGTATGAATCCCTGGGGTTGATTCCTTAGTACCACATCACTAGAAAAAAGTCTGAAGTGGCTATGTGGCTTAAGTGGTAGAGTGCTTTCCTTGTACCGGAGAAACTCAGGTACAGTGTTCAGGTCTTGAGTTCAAGCTCCAGGACAAGTGTATGTACACACACACACACACACACACACACACACACACACACACACACACACACACACACACAGATACCAGAAGTGAAGCTGTGAAAACAACTGTTAAAGCACTGAGCTCCTGTTCTGAGCTCATGGTCAGCACCCAGGCCCTGTGTTCATCCCTGAAACCTAGCCACCCAGAGCCTAACTAGGAGAGGTCAAAGGTTTCAAAACCTGATGAGCTTCACCAGCCCTAAATCACAGGAAGCATTGTGATATTAAACATGTGCTTAGATTTAGCAAGCTTCCAGAAACCTAGGAATACACCATTGCAAATAATGAAGCATTTTATTAGGTTCAGCTCCCTTGTTGTCTACCAGAAGGATGCTTGAATTAATTGTAGCAGGTTATTTCAGCACTGGAACATAGTCTAACAAAAAGACAGGATGAGTGCAGGGAACTTGGCATGCCATTGGAGGTGGCACAAATGAAGGCTTCCTGTCAAAACAGCACTGGGGAGAATAGATAGCTTGGGGTACAAAGAGGCCTTTTCCTCCTGGCCTTCAGAGCCAGGCCACACTCCTCCTCACTAATCGGCCTCGATGGAGTTGCTTGTTACACAACTGTACAAGAGTGAGGCCTTTTGCCTGCCTGTTCCAACAATGAGGCAGACTTCCTTCAGCAGTCCCTGGTGCCGAGAAAAACCTCAGGCTTCAATGGGAACAGTGAGGGGAGCCTTGGAACATCTACTGTCTTGAAAGCACTGTCTCTGCTATGAAATCATTCTATTCAAAGCAAATTTCCTAGCTGGGTGCCTTTCATCTTAAGGACTCTGGACCTTCACCGATAAAAATACATCCATACATACATGGGGAGAAATGGAGCCACTGGTTTTTTGTTTGTTTCTTTTTAGGCAGGTCCGGGGGTTGTATTATGAGCCTAGGCACTGTGCCTGAGCATCTTTTGCTCAAGGGTAGAGCTTTGCCCTTGAGCCAGAGCTCCATTCATGGCGATTTTTTATTCCTTTGATAACTTCGAATAAGAGTGCTGTGAACTTCCTGTCCAGGCTGAATTCAAACTGGCATTCTCTACCTCACAGACTCCTGAAGAGCTAGAATTAAAGGCAGGAGTAAATAACACCTGGCTTTCTGTTCTTCTTGTTCTTTTTTTCATTGTGACAAACTGAAATCTTCACAGTGTCATTCTAATGGTTTGCATTTCGAAGTAAACTACCGAGGCCTGGAGTTTGATTGCCAGGACTGCCAGCTACAAATGGAGGGAGATCTTGAGAAAATCTTTCCTATTCATGTGAATGCTTAATGGAATGTTACAAAAGTAACAATTAAATTTGCAATTAGTTCATGATTCTCTTATAGAATGCCACACGAAAAATATTTGGTTATGTCTTCCATTAGAGCTCCTTTGTATGATTCTCCCAATTAAAGAATACTGACTACTTTGACATTAATGCTACTTCATTAACTGGAGGCATAATTTAATAATAATTCATAAAATGTATAATTTAATATCCTCACATTTTCTCTCTCATATATATTGCAAACTACACATCTATCTATCTATCTATTTATCTATCTATCTATCTATCTATCTATCTATCTATCTATCTATCTATCTATCTATCTATCTATCTCTCACTCTCTCTCTCTGTCAGTCTATCTATCTATATCCACATCTTTATCTATATCTATCAGCCATTACTATGGCTTGTTCCACAGAACTGGCTGGCAGCTCAGTTTGCCAAAGGCTTTTGTAGTACAACTGACCCTTTCATGAATTGGGCATTGTGGGCTGTGAATTAAAATCTCAGCATTGCCAGAAGTTTATATGTTGAGTCAGAAGCCAATTTTGACACATGATTTTCCTTCTCTGTGAAAGTCCTGGGTCTCAGTATGATCTATAATCCTTATGCAAATACATCCATGTGATAAAATGTAATAAATGAAATAAATATTGTATATTTAATAATACTAAATAAAATAAAAAATAAGGGTAATAAATGTCATATGGAATAAACCCATATACGTAAATAGATCTCATATACGAATATTTTTTTTCAGTGCTGGGGCTTGAATTCGGGCCCTGGAAACTGGGCTGAAATTCTTGTCTTCAACGACGGTGAGCTTACTCTCCCCAACAGTGCCACAGAGTTACCCAGACCTTGAGTTCAATTCCCAGGCCTGCCAGAAAAATGTTTCAAATTCCAAGCCAGAGCCTTGATTTTTTTGGCCAGGACTGGGGCTTGAACTCAGCTTGTGACAACTCTGCCTCAGCTTCGATCATCCTAGGCTGGGGTGCAGCCTCTGGACCCACAGCCTTTCCTGAGATCCTAGGACCAGAGTTCAAATCTTGGGACTGGCAAAAAAGGAGAAGTGCTGGGAAAAAAGCTCAGTAGTATAGTGATTGCCTTGCATGCATAAAGCCCTGGGTTCGATTCTTCAACACCACATAAGCAGAAAAAAGCCAGAAGTACCGCTATGGCTTAAGTGGTAGAGTGATAGCCTTGAGCTGAAGAATTGAGATACAACACCAGAGCCAGAGTTCTGGCCCCAAAACCGAAAAAAAGAAAAAAAAAACAGAGGGGGGAAAATAGGAGAAGTACAAAACTGGGAAGTTCCAGAAGGTAGTATTACATTGTTTTATCCTTTGCATTGCAACCATCCTGGGTCTAAATGACAGGGCCCAGATAGTGTACATGACCTTGCACTGCTGAAGTTTGGTGGGCTATCAGGGAAGCCATAGCCCAAACCAACAACCTAAGCCTGGGGTGCGAATCCCAGGACTGCCAACTATGAATGGAGGGAGATCCTAAGAAACACATTCCGATATACATCCATAAGAATGGAATGTTGTAAAGTAATAATTACATTAGTAGCTAGTGTATGATTATATTATAAAATTATACACAATAATTATAGTACATTGACTAATTTTCAATTAATACTTTGTTATGTATTTAACCATAATATTTAAATAAATAAATGAATAACTTATCGATAATTGGTAGTAATATAGTATATATAATTAGATAATATACCGGCATCTCTGTCTTGTTTTATACATATATATATATATATATATATATATATGCTTACATATATATATGTATATGTAACAATCTACATATCTATTTCTACATTTGTCATTCCTGGGCTCAGTGGTAGAGGGTTTGCCTCAGTATATGAAGCCTTAGGTTCAATTCTACACTATCAAATGCACAGAAAAATCTGGAAGTCTCTTGGCTGCTTGTTTTAAAACAAATACACATTAAAACTTTTAAAATCATATGGCAATTTATTCTTAATGCAAGAACTACAATCACAATTCAGCAAACAACAGACCACCCAAAATTATGCAAGAAACACTATTTTCCCCCAAATCCCAATATCTCCAAAGACTTGAATTGTTAGGGACGTTAACATACCACTTTCCCCACTAGATAGATAAATTCAGAAAAACTCAACAGAGAAAACGCAGATCTAAAAACCTGCATAGATCACCTAGATTTAACAAACATCTACGGAATATTCCACCCAGCAGCATCAGAATATATGTTTTTCTCAGCAGCACAAGGAATATTTTACAAAATAGACCATATTTTAGGCCACAAAGCAAACTTGTCCAAATTCAGAAACATTGAAGTTATACCTTGCATTCTCTCACACCACAAGGGAATAAAATTAGAGCTCAACACCAAAAGCCACCAAAGAAAATCCTGTAATACATGGAGGCTGAACAACACACTGCTGATTCACGAGTGGGTCATGGAAGAGATGAGAAAGGAAATGCAAATGTTCATGATATTCAACAAAAATGAATATTCAAATACCAGCTTCTCTGGGACACAGCAAAGGCAATACTCAGAGGCAAGTTTATAGCTCTGAGTTCCTACATCAACAAATTGGAGAGATCTGAAACCAACAATTTAATGAAACATCTGAGCATCCTTGAAAAAGAGGAGCAAGATAAACCCCAATCCAGTAGACAGAAAGAAATAATTAAAATTAAATCATAATTAAATGTATTAGAATCAAAAAATATAGAAAGAATCAACAAACCAAAGAGTTGATTCTTCAAAAAAATTAATAAAATTGACAGACCCTTAGCAAATGTTATCAAAAAAGAAGAGAACAAACCCAAATAAATAAACGCAGAGATAAGAATGGAAACATCACCACAGAAACAACCAAGATACAGAACATTATAAGGGAATACTTCTAAAAATTTTATGCTAATAAGTTTAAAAACTTGGCAGAAATGGAACTTTTCCTAGCAAATACTGACATGCCAAAAAAAAAATGAGTTAAAGCATTTTAACAGGCCCATATCAAGGATTGACATAGAAACAACAATAAGAGACTTCCCATCTAAGAAAAGCCCAGGACCAGATGGTTTTACAGTGGAATTCTACAAGGCCTTCAAAACAGAGCCCACACCAATACTTCTCCAACTCTTAAATAAAATTGAAAGAGAAAGTTCACTACTGAACTCATTCTATGAAGCTATGATAACCCTCATCCCAAAACCAGGCAAGGACTCATTAAAGAAAGAGGACTATAGACCCATTACTTTGATGAACATTGATGCAAAACTTCTCAACAAAATTTTGGCCAATCGTCTTAAACAACGCATCCAGAAAATCATACACCACGATCAAACAGGATTCCTTTCAGGGATACAAAGCTGGGTCAATATTCGCAAAGCAATTAATATAATTTATCACATAAGCAGGAGCAAGGATAAGAACCACATGGTTATCTCAATATATGCAAAAAAAAAAGCATTTGACAAGATCCAACACCCCTTTCTGATGAAGGTTCTGGAAAAATTTGGAATCCATGGAACATTCCTCAATACAATAAAGGCTGTATATGGCAAAAGTACAGACAGCATTATACTTAATGGTGAAAAACTAAAGTCATTTCCTCTTAACTCAGGAACAAGACAAGGATGTCCACTATCACCACTTCTCTTCAATCTAGTATTAGAATTCTTATCTACAGCAATAAGACAAGATGAAAACATAAAGGTGATCCAAATAGGGAGAAAAGAAATAAAATTCTCCCTCTTTGCAGATGACATGATCTTGTATTTAAACAATCCCATAGACTCCACTCCCAAATTACTCAAGTTGATTAAAAACTTTGGCAAAGTAGCAGGGTATAAAATTAACCTCCAAAAATCAATGGTTTTTCTGTATGGCAACAATGAGTAAAGTGTTGATGAAATTAGGAAAGCGACTCCATTTGTAATAGCACAACAAAAAATAAAATACCTAGGAATTAACTTAACCAAAGAAGTGAAGGACCTCAATGATGAAAACTTTAAAAACTTGAAAAAGGAAATCAAAACAGAATTTAGAAGTGGCAAAAGCTCCCATGCTCCTGGATTGGAAAGATCAACATGGTGAAAATGGCAATACTTGCCAAGGCTATCTACAAATTCAATGCGACACCTATAAAAGTTTCCACCACATTCTTCAAAGAAATAGAAGAGGCAATCCAAAAAGTCATATTGAACAATAAAAGAACCCGAATAACTAAAACTATCCTCAACAGAAAGAATTGTGCTGGAGGAATATCAACACCAAATTTCAAACTCGACTATAAAGCCATAGTAATCAAAGCCATAGTAATCAAAACAGCTTGCTACTGGCACAAGAACCGACCTTATAAGCAATGAAATAGAATTGAAAACCCAGAAATGAACCTACAGACCTATAGCCATCTAATCTTCAATAAAGGAGATAAAAAATAGAATGGAAGAAAGACAGCCTCTTCAGTAAATGGTGCTGGCTTGGTTAATTACTTGTAGAAAGCTAAACTAGATGCTTATATATCATCCTGCATGAGAATCAAGTCCAAATGGATCAAAGACATCAGAGTCAAAGCAGACACTCTGAAAACATTACAGGATGGAATAGGAGAAACCATTTGTCTCCTTGGCACAGGCTGAAATTTTCTTAATAGAGACTCAGAAACATAACAAATTAAAGAAAAGTTGGACAAATTGCATGAAATTGTAGAGCTTCTGCATGGCAAAGGACATAGCTTGCAAGATCAATAGACAGCCCACGGATTGGGGGAAGATCTTCACTAGCCATACAACGCACAAGGGTCTCTTATTTAAAATAGACCTGGAACTCAAAAAATTAAATCCCCCAACAACAAATCTTCAAAGAAACAACTGCCCAATAAGTAAGTGGGCTAAATACTTAAAGAGAAACTTCTCTGAAGAGGAATGAAAGAGGGCCAATACATACTTTAAGAAATGCTCAACCTCCCTAGCCATAAAAGAAATGCAAATCAAAACAACATTGAGATACCATGTCGTCCCAGGTATAATGGCTATAATCAAGAACTCTAATAACAACAGATGCTGGAGGAGATGTGGACAGAAGGTAACCCTACTGCATTGTTGGTGGGAGTGTAAAGTTGTTCAACCTCTTTGCAAAGGAGTATGGAAGTTCCTCAAAAGACTCCACATAGAGCTCATCTATGACCCAGCAATTCAACTTTTGGGCATTTACACAAATGCTTACAAACAAGACCACACTAAAGGTACCAGCACGATATGTTTATTGCAGCATTATTTACCATAGCTAAGATATGGAACCAACCATGATGACCCTCAGTAGATGAATGGATCAAGAAAATGTGATATATCTATATCTATATCTATATCTATATCTATCTATCTATCTATCTATCTATCTATCTATCTACACACACACGCACACACACACACACACACACACACACACACACTCACACACACAATGGAATTGTATGCATCCATCATAAAGAATGACATTGCCCCATTTGTTAGGAAATGGAAAGACTTGGAAAAAATTATATTCAGTGAAGTAAGCCAGGCCCAAAGAAATATAGGTCCCATGGTTTTCCTTATTTCCAGTAAATAGTATATGTCTGAATCAAGCAGAAAACCTCAGATAAATTTATGTTAGGGAAATGAACCCTAAATATGTACTCAAATGCTGTTTTCTTTCATGCGATTGTTTCTAACACATTTATAATATGATATATTTGTTGCTTTGTATGTCCCTCCCCCATTGTATAACCCCTGGTTTCACTGTATTTGATTTTAGTATAATTTGTGGAGGGTAAGGGAAAAAACGAATCGTTTATATAGGGATACAGGTGGAAATATTGCAACAATGAGATGTACAAGTCGTTATGTCCAAAATGAACTTTAAAACTTTGGTGGGCGGTGATTGGAGGCTTGGATGGGGGGATAGGGGAAGGATGGGATGGGAAGGGGAAACAAAGGAGGAGGCTACAATGCTTGATAAGACATGTACTCATTATCTTGCCATGTAATTGTAACCCCTTTCTACAGTATTTTCACAATAAAAACAAATAATAATCTAGAAAAAAAAGAATTACAATCACTGTTACTATGCCAAGAAGATTGGCTTAACACTTTTATAACTTTTAAAAACATCCTAATTGTAGAACATCATTGAAAGCAAGTTACATTATACAAATAAACTTTTTAACCCTCTTTTGAAGGCCTTTTTAATTTTAATTTTAACACATACAAAGGGAAGTTTTAGCAATACTAATCAGATCATCACATCACTCATTTTAACCATGATGTTTTCAGGGTCTATCTGCAGGGAAAAGGGACAGAACAAAGATAGGCAACTCAGCTCCTCCTATGGAATGGGCACGCACCCAATCTGACTCTTTAAGGTTAGATGAACTGCGTTTGTGCTAGCTTGCCCTCTTTTACCATGTGTGGACTCTTCCCAGGGCCAGTCCCACCATCTATGAAGCCCCCACCAGGGCCGGTTCCACCACACATGACCAGCTTAACTACATTTCCGCCTGTTCAGCCTCACCCCTAAATATAGATCTTAGGTAGTCTTCTAAATTTTCCCTTTTTTGGGGGAGGGAGGTTTGAATAAAATACAGTTTTAGACAGACAGAATAGCTCATGTTTTGTAACAGTGCTAAATTGACCTTTACATTTAAATTTTTAATATTTATCTTGAAATTTTAGCCAAGGGAACTAAATCCCAAACTGCCAAAGCATTTTAAAATATTAAAATTTAAAATAACAGATTTTATAATTTTTACGTTAAGGAATCCTTAAAAAGCCATTTAAAAAATGTGAAAAATTTTTTAAATTTTTAGTAATGTCTAAACCTCTTAACCTTTTACATTTTAAACTTAAACTCACCCAATTTTTACAGCATGATGACAATTTTTATTTTGAACATGTTTACAAACACATAGAAAACACACAGATCTTAAATCATGCAAAAATCAAAATCAGTTTTACATAGATTTTTTTAAAGTTTTTTAACAAAAATTTAAGACAGTATTTTTTTAAACTAAGTACCTTTGTTAAGCTTCATTTTCCCAGGGCTTGCTTGTTTAGCAAGGCAATTCATCAACGGATCTTTTGAATCCACCTGTTGGAGAAGGGCTGGTTCAAGGGGTCACCTGAAACTAAACTGGCCTGAATTTTATCCAATTTTAGACAAGAGCACTTTACAAATTGTTACATTGTCAGGACTTGCTGAAAAATCCAAACCAGGTGCATAGCCTTCCACACCCTCCGCTCAGGCAGCCTCCACAAGGAGAAAAAGCAGCCCAAGGCCTGAAAGGAACCAGACTAGTCCAGCAACTTTTCACACCTCACAGTGAGGCAAGCATAGCAGGTCTGTGGCTGAGCCCAGCCAGAGCCTGGAACTTTTATTTCCCCAGAGATGTTCAAATAAATAACAAAAATATAAATAAACACAAAAACCAAGAATCCACACTTAAAACAGGTACCAATTCTAAAACAGAACTAGACAACAGCCAAATGCTGAGTTGGGGACTAATGGGCCCTCAGTTCATTCCTACCAGAACTGCACCATTCTCACTCAGCAAGCTGAATTCAGAATCTGCTGAGTGAGCTGGCCACCCTCACCTAGAATTTCTGCACCTCAAAAATAGAACAGAAACGACACAAAGTAAACAAGACAGACAAGTGGCCACAAAGACAAAATCAGATCTCCGTGAATTGGGCAACATCTCACCATCAGACGATTTCTTTTTTTTTTTTTAGATTCCTGCAAATGTTGACCCAGGGGCCTTCCAAGGTCATCTTGGGGCAAGGGAAAAAAGACCCTGGAAGCCATCCCCTCTGACTGTCTCCCCCCCCCATACTTAGACCCTCTGGGCCAAGGCCCGAGGCTAAGATCTTGCTGGTGGCACTTGGTGGTCAGTGGCAGATTCATCTGGCTGCGAGTTTTCCCTGCAGGCCCCTTTCAAAGTTATTGCTAGATCCTGCAGGTTCTCCCTTTCCCCACTGCCTCCTCTTCTAGAGAATAAGTCAACCTTTGATGTCATCCTAAAATTCCAAAAGTATTAAAATGGGAGAGCGGCTGAGGTGAAAGGAGCCTCTGGCCACCCCATTCGGGAGGCTCCAGGATGCCCGCTGATCCGAAAATGAAAGTAAAATCAACAAGGAAAGGAAAGAAAGAGAGGCGCTGAATTAAAATGGCAACTACAAATGAGACAAAGAGAGCATGCGTGTTGATCTCAAGCTCCAATCCACCCCTAAGCCACGGTGGTGGAGGCCAGACGAGTTCCTGTTCCAAAGGATGGCGGAGGCCGGTAAGTCCCTACCCAGGAGGTGGATAATCTCCCTTCACCCAGAGTGGCAGAGGCCGGACAAGTCATGGTCCAAAAGACGACAGAGACAAGCAAGACCCCACTGGGGAGGGCTTCCCCAAGGGCCCAGGGAATGTCTTCAACTTGCCTGCTGGCTACCTTGTAGCACGTCCACCAACGTTTCTTGCCAGCTCCAAAACCCTACTTGCAAATCAAAC
This sequence comes from Dipodomys merriami, assembly GCF_024711535.1. NCBI lineage: Eukaryota > Metazoa > Chordata > Mammalia > Rodentia > Heteromyidae > Dipodomys > Dipodomys merriami. The sequence goes on from NW_027206024.1 coordinate 11,972,575, forward strand.
ACAAAACACTCAATATAAAGCAGCTGCACCCCCTCTTATCGGCTAGCTGGACGACTCGCTGATCAAGTATCTGTGTGGCTTATGGGGGGGTCTATCCCGGACAAGCTCCCACATAAAGTGCCCAGTTTTCGGATGCCCCCTCTCAGACCACCAGAAACCATGAGTCGTTTATTGCAAGCTGGAGCTTGGTCCTCTGTGCACTTGGTAACTGGTGATGCTAAGAGGCCCCAAGCATAAAATTGACACAGCTTTTATAGTATCAAACAAACAAGTTTAGGGGGTTTCCACACAAGCAAGTTCACAAGTTCAGGGGGTTTATTTCCACCTTGATCACACTTCCCTTTTTCAGCTGGAACACCTGGGCAACTGTTCTGTTCTTTAAGGGTGGGCAGGGTTGGTGGCAACCTGCGGTTTTTCTGAGAACTATTTTTCTCTTTGGCAGCACAGCTCTCTTTGGGGGTTACTTTGAGGGCAGCAGAGCTCAGGGGGCTTGATCTTAAAACGGAATTACTTTAGCTCTTCAGTTAGGTCCTGAGTTCAAACACCAGGAATGGTGTATGCACACACACACACACAGACACACACACACCACATGGAGGCACCTTTGCCAATAATATATCATTCCATTATGTTCAGCTCCCTAATTGTCTGCCATAAGGACACTTGAATTAATTGTAGCAGTTTGTTTCAACACTGAAACATAGTCTTACAAAGACAGGATGAGTGCAGGGAACTTGGCCTGCCACAGAAGGTGGCACAAATGAAGGTTTCCTATCAAAAAAGACCACTGGGGAGAGAGATAGCTTGGGGGTACAAACAGGCCTTTTTCTCCTGACCATCAGAACCTGTGCACATTCATCCTCATTAATTGGCCCGGATGAATTGTTTGTTATGCAGCTTTACAGGAGTGAAGCTTTTTGTCCGCCTGTTCCAACAATGAAGCCAACTTCCTCTGGTAGCCTGGGGTATGGAGACCCCTCAGGCTACACTGGGAACACCATGGGAGCCCCGAAACATGGATTGTCTTGAAAGCACTCTCTGTGCTATGAAATCATTCTATTCAAAGCAAATTTCCTAGCTGGGTGCCTTTCTTCATGGCAACTCTGGATCTTCACTGATACAAATACATGCATACATACACAGACACATGGAGTTACAGGCTCTTTTTTTGTGGCAGGTCCTGGGCTTGAACTGTGAGCCTAGTCATTTTCCCTGAGCTCCTTTTGCTCAAGGAAACATTTTATTGTGTCTTAAATCATGATTACCCTAGGCTGGGGTGCAGCTTTTTCACCTACAGATGATCCAGGGATCCTAGGACCAGAGTTCAACTCCCAGCACTGGCAAAAATACATTAAACCTACAAAAATGGAGGAGGAAAAACCAGAAAATGTTACACAACAGTTTTTACTTTTGTTTCCTTAGCACTGTGACCCTCCTGAGTCTCAATGACTTGGCTTGAAAATTGTATGTGACCTTGCATGGATGACGGCTGGGGGGCTGTCAGTGAAGCCTGAGCCAAACCCAGACACCTAGGCACTGAGATCGATCCTAGAACTGCCTCCTACACACAGCTGAAGATCCTAGGAAACTCGTTCCTATCTATAGGAACATTAATAGAATATTTGACATGTATTAATTGAATTACTAACTAGCTAGTCATTCCAGTATAAGATTGTATGCAATAAATATATGTCATTGATTAATTAATACTTTGTTAATTTTCTACCATGATAATTGGAAGCATAATTTTATACCAAATAATTGGTAGTAATAGAATATATAAAAATAAGGTACAGACAACACTCTTTATATTGGGTTATACACTAGATTCTACATAAATGCCTGTCTCTCTCTGTATATATTTATAGATGCATACACATATGTAAATGCACACACACATGCACACACACACACACACACACACACACACACACACACACACACAAACACTGCAATCTAAACATCTACCTGTTTATATATTGGCCATTCCTAGGGCTTGATCTCAGGTCCTCAAATTGCCCGGCCAACTTCACTTGCATCAGACTGGTGTGCTAACATTTAACCATTCATGAAGTGGGCCTGCTAGGCCCTGAGTTCAAGTCAGAGAATTGCCAGAAACTTAATCCTGTTCGAAAAGCCAATTGTTCCACTTGTTTTCTGTATCAGTGAAAGTCCTGGGTCTCAGGAATGATGTAGAATACATAGGCAAAGCTATGTCTTATGTAATAGGATGCAAAATGTTATATGTGTAATCATGCTCACTCTCAAATACATAAGAAATAAAACACAAAATAAAATGAATACACTAACTACAATATGCAATAAGCATGTGTATGTAAATATGAATCATGTATTTCAAATATATACGAATATTATTTTTTCAAGTGCTAGGATTTGAATTCAGGCCCTGGAAACAGGCCTGGCTTTCTTGTCTTCCAGCCCGGTGATCTTCCCATCCCCCACAGTGCTAGAGATTTACCCACATCCTGAGTTCAAATCCCAGGCCTGGCAAAAACAATGGCCTGAATTCCAAGCCAAGGAGCCTCATAATATTTTAAATATTTTAATGTATATATGTATGTATTTTTATTTTGTCAAGCACAGGGCTTGATCTCAGGTAGTGGCAATTCTGCCTCAGCATTGATCACTCTAGGCTGGGGTGCAACCACTGGACTCAGCCAAACCTGGGTTCCTGGGCCTCAAATGCTGACAGGAAAACAATAATAAATAATGCGACACAGAAAAATAAAAACTGGCAACTTACCAGTTTTACATTTGTTTTCTTTGCAAAGTGATCATCCTGGGTCTGAATGACACGGCTGCAAAATGTTGATAACCTGGCATTGCTGAAGGCTGGTGGGCCACCAGGGAAGCCTTAGGCCAACACGGCAACATAGACCATGTGTTTGAAGCACAGTCCTGACCCCTACCAATGAAGGGAGAACCTAAGAATCTCGTTCCTATTCATAGGATTACCGATGGAAGATTATGAATGGTAAAGTTGAATTAGTTGTTTCTGAATACTACTATACAATTAGATGGAGTGATTTTAGGAGACCAATGGATTTTAATGAATATTTTTGACACATTCAAAGAATAGTATTAATTACATGGATGCAATAGTTTTGGGACACTGGTTGCTTTATTAATAATTCATTAAGGATGAAAACAAGAATACTAATTACATGGAGGCATAATAAATACCCAAGAATTGGCAGAAATGCAGTCTATATACATAAATAATGTATAGACATCACTGGCACTCTATAAAGATCTATATTTATTTGTGTATTACCATCTGCATGTCAATCTGTTCTTATCTTGTCAGCCCCTGGGGCTCAATCTCAGGTGCTAGAAATGCTTGTTAGCTCAATATGCCCCAGGCTAGCGTCCTGACACTCACCCATTCATGAATTGGGACTTACAGGCTGTGAGTTCTAATGCCAGCACTCACAAAAATTGAATCATGGAGTAAGAATCCCATGGTGACATATGTTTTCCAATTCTTTGAAAGTCCTGGGTGTAAGGTATGAAATTTCATACATAGGCAAATCTATATCTTATGTAATATATGGAGTAAATATTTCATGTGTAATAAAAATCAATAAAATAAATAGTAAATAAATTAATAAAACAAAAAATAAAATGAATAACTACACTAAGTGCAATATGTGGTCAACATATGGGGCTCGATCTCAGGGCCTGGGAACTGCCTGGCAGATGAATTGGCTAGAGGCTTCTGTGCTGACAGTCACCCATTCATGAATTGAGCCTTCTAGGCCCTGAATTTAGATCCCAGTAATGCCAAAAATGTAATCGAGGAGGAAGAAGCCGAGCGTGACACATATTTTCTTTTTCTTTGAAAAGTGCTCAGTGACAGGATGTATAATTCAGATGCAAATATATATGCTATGTAATAGGATGTCATAAATGTAAAAAATGTCATTGGTGGAAGAATTGTCACTACAATAAATGAAAAACAGATTGAATTAGTAGTGAATCATTCTAGGATAAAATTAGACACACTAATTATAGGATATGGATTAAGTTTAATATTTTATTAAGCATTAATAGAATGAAAATTGCATGGAAACATAAATACCTAATAATTGGTAGTAACACATGATGCATAATTTAATTATATAGACATCTGTCACATTCTATAAAATATGTAATTTATGTACAGATGTATGTACTTATAATTTTAATTAATGCTTTATTAATTGTTAACTGAGACACATGATTAAATGGAGACATAATTTAATACCTAAAAATTGGTAGTAATATTATCTATAAATTAATAATGTACAGACATCTTTTGTGTATATAAAATTATATACAGCAACCTCTATCTATTTTAACTCTTTCACTCCTGTGGCTCGTTGGTTGAGTGCTTGACTAGTAAGCACGAATCCCTGGGTTCGAGCCCTCAGTGCCACATAAAAAGAAAACCTAGAAGTTCTGCTGTCTTTCAATCAACTGAGTGCTAACCTTGAGCACAAACGCTTAGGGACAGTGTCAAAGCCCTTACTCAAGTCCCAGGACTGCCAAAAAATTTTTTAAAAAAGGTAGAATATACTCACTGCAACTATAGAAGGACAGGACATCAAATACCTCATCACAGAGAAAGCTAGGAGTCTGGTGCTGACAGCTGTCACCTAACCTGACTTAGCCAGATGTAAACTGCTGTAACCCAGCTCCATGGGTTACCCCCATCATCCTGGATTACTCTGCCTTACCCGCGACATCTTGGCTGCTTGGGGGCTTTAAATCCTGGCAGGAAGTCTGCTAGAATCTTTGAAATATGGCTTGAAATGGTAGAACACTAGCCTTGAAAAAATGTTATTAGAACCGTATCCCCATGTTTTGAACTCAAGCACCATAACTTACCTCCCCCAAAATAAAAACACCCCACTAAACTATTAGATATGAAATGTTCCTTGAAGAATGTGAAACCACCTTAATTCTAATTATAGCTTGTGGAACAGAGCTTTGTGCTGAGTCCTTCATCGAGTGATCTGTGCTGAGTCCTGCACGTGCAATGGTGCTATGTGCTGAGTCCTTCACAAGGTGGAGTGTGCTGAGTCCTTCATTGGGTGCTGGGTGCTGAGACTTTCACAAGATGCTGTGTGCTGAGTCATGCAAAGAATGCCATGTGCTGTGTCTTTCACAGGGTGCATTCTTTCAACTTGTCCTTGTAAGAGCTCCACAACTGAGATGATTATGCAGACAAGAATATTGAGGCTCAGATAGGTCCCCATGGCAGGGACCTATTACTGAAGACTAGTGAGTTGTCTCCTGCGGAAAATTGTTTTGTTTTGTATTTTCTCAGTCATGAACCTTGAACTAGGGGCCTAGGCACTGACCCTTACCTCTTGGGCTCATGGCTAGCACTCCACCATGTGGAGCCAAGGAGCCCCTTGCACCAGAAGCCATGGCCTAGGGGTCTATAGCGGAGGTCTGTCATCCTGCCTTCTCAGGATGCTGAGATCTGGGGATCTGGGTTCCAAACTATCCCAGGCAAAAAGGTCCCATGAGACTATCTCCAATTCACCACTAAGAAAACTGAAGTAGAAGCTGACTGATTGACGCTCATGTTTGTCATCCTAGCTACTCAGGAGGATGAGATCTGAGGTTCATGGTTCAAAGCTAGCCTGGGCAGGAAAGTCCTGGAGACACTTTGCTCCAATGGACCACCAGAAAAGCTGAAATGGCGCTTTGGCTCAAGTAGTAGAGCACAAGACATGAGCTGAATAGCTCAAGGACAGCACCCATGCCTAGACATCAACTACTACAACAATAAAAAACGACAGAAAGAAAATAACAAACCTGAAATAGAGGGCTGGGAATGTGCCTTAGGAGTAGAGTGCTTTGTATATATGAAACCCTGGGTTTGATTTCTCAGGACCACATCAATAAAAAAAATCCTGAAGTGGTTCTGTGGCTCAAGTAAGAGAGGACTATCCTTGTACAAGAAAATCTAGGTACAGTGCTCAGGTCCTGAGTTCAACTTCCAAGAATGGTGAATGGGCCCACACGCATGCCCGCACACGTACACACACACACACACACACACACACACACACACACACACACACACACACACACACACACACACACACACACACACACACAGATTATGAGTGATGCTGTTACACAAAATGGTAAGGTACCAGGCTTCTTCACTGAGATCATGGTCAACACCTTAGCCCCGTGTCCCCAAAAGCTAGCCACCCAGGGCCAAACTAGGAGAGGTCAAAAGTTTCAAAACCTGATGTGATTCACCAGCCCTAGAAGACAGGAAGCTTTGTGATATCAGATATGTGCTTGGATTTCCCAAGCTTGCAAAAACCTAGGAGAAGCATCATAGGCCCAACATCGCCCTCAATGAAACATTTCATGAGCTTCAGTGCCCTAGTTGTCTGCCAGAAGGACTTTTGAATTATATTGAGAACTGTATCTGAACACTGGTATATAGTCTCACAAAGGCAAGATAAGTGCACAGGATTTGGCCTGCCATGGGTGGTGGCACAAATGAAAGCTTCCTGTCAAAACAGAGCACTGGGGAGAGAGATAGTTGCGAGTACACAGTGACCTTTCTCTCCTGACCTTCAGAGCCCGCCTGCACTCCTTCTCACTATCTGACCTGGATGCAGTTGTTTATTACACAGCAGTACAGGAATGAGGCCTTTTTTCTGCCTGTCCAGGAAATGAGAGATATTTCGTCCACAAGGCCTGGGATGCAGAGAAACCCACAGGTTATAATGGGACCAGAGAAGGGAGCCCTGGAACATGCAGTGTCATGAAAGCAATCTCTGTTATGAAATAATTTTAATGAATACAAATTGGTGCCGTTCATCATAGCTACTTTGGAGCTTCACCTATAGGAATACGTCCATACATACACAAAGATATGGTGGTACAGGCTCTTTGACGGGGCAGTTCCTGGGGTTGAACTATGAGTCTAGGCATTGTCCCTGAGCTCCTTTTGCTCAAGGATAGTGCATTAACCTTGAATCACAGCCCCACTTTGGTTTTTTCTGTGATCTCTTAGAAATAACAGTGTCATGGACTTTCCTATGCAGGCTGGATGCAAACTAAGATTCTCTACATCTCAGCCTCCTAAGGAGCTGGGATTACAGTCAGCAGCCACTGGTACCTTCTTTCTCTTCATTTTTTAATCTGGACAATATGACTTCTTTTTTTTTTTTTGGGTCCGGTTGTGAGGTCTGAACTCTGGGCCTGGGCGCTGTCCCTCAGCTCTTCAGCTCAAGCCTAGCGCTCTACCACTTGAACCATAGCACCACTTCCGGCTTTTTTCATTTTGTTTATGTGGTGCTGAGGAATCGAACCCAGGGCCTCAGGCATGCAAGGCAAGCTCTCTACCACTGAGCCACCTTCCCAGCCCACAATCTGACTTCTTAACAGGGTCATTCCAATGCCTTGAATTTATAAGTTAACTAGCCAATGATCTTTATGGCTGTTTTCAGTGAGAAGGATTTTCTCGCCTCATCTTCCCCTCTGGTCACAGGTTTGAAGCCAAAAGTGAGAAATGAATGTCACAGGAATTGGGAGAATATATCCGCAGGACATGCCAGTTCTGTCACTTAGCATTGAGCTGCAGTGAATTTACTGTCTCAAGATGAGAGGACTGAAAGCTGCAATGATTCTCATAATGTCTGCATTGTTCCTTTTGCCAATAAAATGATCTAATATTTATGAGTGTATTGTGTCTCCAACCTTAAGTATCTAGAACACACTAGAAACATCTTCATATATCACTTTTCCTCTAGTGCCTCTCAAGATTTACAATAAGGTTTTGTGTGGAGCAGCTCCTCTGTGTATCCTTGAGAAAAGCTGCTTGAAGCCTCTTCGGGAAATCGCCATTCAAAGTCAGCCTGAGCAGGAAGTCTGTGAGACTCTTATCTCCAATAAACCATCAGAAAACTAGAAGTGGAGCAGTGGTCCAGAGGGAAGAGCTCCAGCTTTGAGAGAGAAAGCCAAGCAGGAAACACAGGCTAGAACAGTCAGGAAATCCTGGGAGGTGCTTATGTCCAATTAACGACCAGATGGCTGGAAGTGGAGCTGTGGTGGCGGTAACACCTCAGCCTTGGGAAAAACATCCAAGGAACGCATCGAGCTTGAGTTTAAGCCCTGGAATGACCACAAAAGTTTTCATAAAGAGAAGGCCAAATTTATTTATCAATGCCCTACCTACTTATGTGTGTATATTACCTCCATGAGTGCAAACAGACTGTATGCAATACTTTTTCTTTTATTTACTCGTTCATTTTTTCAAATATGCTCCTAGTGCATACTGCACCATTTTCTTCATTTCAGACCCATGGCTTTTCTCTTCCAGGTTTGCAGTCCTGTGTCATTATATGATGCACACAGCAGATCTCAGCAGCCTTTATTTACATTAATTATGAGGCCAATGCAGGACCAGTCACAAATCAGGCAGGGGAAAAGAATATCAGGTTTTGTAGAAGTAACCAGTATTCAGAAAATTAACCTAAGGGACTTAAAATGGTAGCATACTTATGTTTAAAAACTACCATTCAGGAAAATATGAAGGGGCTGGGAATGTGGATTAGAGAGAGAGTGCTTGCCTAGCATGCAAGAAGTCCTGGGTATGATTCCTCGGTATCACATACAGAGAAAAAGCCAGAATTTGTGCTGTGGCTTAAGAAGTAGAGTGCTACAGACAGTGCCCAGACCTTGAGTTCAACCCAAAAACTGGCAAAGAGATACCTAAGTAGGTAGGTAGGTAGATTAGATAGATAGATAGATAGATAGATAGATAGATAGATAGATAGATAGATAGATAGATAGATAGATAGATAGATAGATAGATAGATAGATAGATAGATAGATAGATAGATAGATAGATAGATAGATAGATAGATAGATAGATAGAAAGATAGAAAGTTGATAGATAGAAAGTTGATAGATAAATCTGGTCTTGGATGTCAGGAGGAAAGAAGGGAACACTTCCCATTCATGAGGCCTTCTGTAGTGTGCTATGCCACCAGCATCACCTTCACACAATTACAGAGCAGGAAGACTGTCTCTTTCCCACTTCTAAGGTAGCCAAAGGCCCCAGAGCCACGAGGGCAGAGCTAGGTTCTAATTCAGGGGCTTGGAGACAGAAGAGAAACAGCCATGCCTCTAGTTGGTCTGGGGATTTGCATTAAATAAGTGGAGAATGAAGGAAGGAGTATGGACTGGCAGAGGTAGAAGAAGGGCTTCAAATCTGACAGATGGAGAGTCAAAAACCCACTCCCTAAGACGAGAGAGCAGGGTTTTTCTACTCTGTTCCTCCCCTCTCCCCCAATAAACTGGCTCTCTATTGGTAACCTAAAGATAGCCTGAGGCTCCCTTCACTGAAGGAGGAAGGTTAATTAGTCATTGTTTGAAGAGGCTGAGAAAAGCCTGACCCTGGTGTAACTAACAAATATTTCAGTTTCCCTTCATTGCTGGTTGTTCCTGGAATGAATGAAGTGGTTTTGCAGCTCACTTCCCTGTTTAGTGTGTACATTCTGCCTCCTAATCCTGCAGGCCTAGGTCTCTGCACCTAGCCTGGCTTTTGCAACTGTTTTCTGTCCTTCAAATACAGTGTTACACTGGAGTTCATCCTGCTAACAGGGCTAGAGCTTGGATCCTGAGAACTTCATTTGAACCTCGGATGGGTCATTGATATTTCTTTCCTCCTTTGATAACTCAGGAACTCTAAGAACATTTAAAGTGCCAGTAAATTCTCATCACCAAGGGAAACACAAGAACCTCTTTGAACATCTGACCTTTCAGAAGTGGAAGTCAGAGTGTCATAGACTTCCCTGCCTTGATTGGCTTCACCCTGTGTTCCTGAGACCTCACGCTCCAGAGCTAGGGTGATGGGCGTGAGCTACTGGTGCTCTGGTAGGTTCAGAACTGTAATGACATTGACAATACAAGTCAAATGCTTATCGCAAAGTGTTTGGGGAACATATTAAGCCTTTCAACAATGGACCGTTCAGAACCCTGTAGGACACAAGGTTACAATGCTGGAGTCTGAGAGGCTGGGTATATGGATCTGCTACACTTGAACCTGGAGCTCTACCTCCAATTCTGGTGTACATCAGTGTTCATTTTCCAGAGAATGTTCTCCTAATTAGTAAATAGGAAAAGTACTTTGATAAACCCTCACTTTTTTTTCCAGGTGTGTGTCTCGAACTCAAGCCTGGGCACTGTCCCTGGTCCCTTCAGCTCAAGGCTAACACTCTACCACTTTAGCCACAGCACCTCATGGGGTCTTTTGGTGGTTCACTGGAGATAAGAGTCTAACAGGCTTTTCCTTGCCTAGGTTGTCTTTGAACTTTGGTCTTCAGCTCTCAGTCTACTGACAAACTAGGGTTCCAGGTGTGAGCCACTGTCATCTCGCCTATTGTTTTTGACACTTCTGGGGCTTTATCATAGGGCCTGGGTACTGTCCCTGAGCTTCTTTTTCTCAAGTCTAGCCACTTTAGCCACTCCACAGCTTCTGGCTTTTTCTGAGTATGTGGCACTAAGGATTCATGCATGTTGAGCAAGCTCTTTACCACTAAGCCACATTTCTAAGCCACCTTTCCAATTTTATCCCTCACCTGCCTATCCTCAAAAAAAGGTTTCTGACTATAAACTGACTATAAAAAGAAATCCCAATGGGAAGATGTCCAAAGATAAGACAAAGCTCATACTTGGGGCAGACTCTAAACATGTGAAGACTGTGACAAATGCTTCCATTTAATTATGTACTGTGTTTCAACACTTAATAAAATAATAATGAAAAATGAGTCTATATCCTAAATTATTGTGTTTAATATTATAATATATGTGCAAAATGTAAAAAACATTGTGTATAATAATACTAAATACAATAATCATTAAATAAATCAAAGAAAAATAAAATGCAAAATCAATAATAAAAATCATAATATGAAATTAACATACATATGTAAATATATATCATATATTACATAAGTATAGAAATATTTTTTCTCTTGCAGGACCTTCATTCAAGACATGGGAATTCTAGCCTGAATTTCTTTTCCTCAAGGACAGTGAGCTCTGCCTTCACCCATGCTGCAAAAGAGTTACCTGGATGGTGAGCTCAAATCCTAGCAATGGCAGAAATACTGGCCCCAGTTCCAAGACAGTGACTTAATTTTTATTAATGGAAGCAGTTATGTTTTTTCAGTTCCATACTGAACATTTAAAAAAAGCAGTGTAGAATTTTGTACAGCTATTCAGACATCCTTCCCTGATTGCTTCTCTGAGATATACATTGTTTCCCTTTTTTAAATACGTTTTTATTGTAAAAATGTTGTACAGTTACAGGAGCAAGGTAATGAGTACATTTTCTATTGAGCATTGTTGACTCCCCCTTTGTTTTCCCCCTACTATCCTTTCCCTCCCATCTCCGCAACTACCTCCCCCTGCCAAGGTCAGTGACTTAGTTTTCCAATTTTGGTTTGCACAGGCTTTGAATTCATGTAGTGGCAACTCTTTCCTCACATTGCTAAAGATTTACCAAGACCCTGATTCTAAATCCCAGGCTAGGAAAGAAAACCGGCAGAAATTCCAAACCAGGGAGCTTTATTTTTTTAAATTTAGATAAATGATTAATTAATTAATTAATTTTTGGCCAAACATGGGGCTTGAAGTCAGGTCGTGTAAACTCTGCCTCAGCTTGGATCTCCCTAGGCTGGGGTGCAGTCTCCAGACCCATAGCCGATCCTGATATCCTAGGCCCAGAGGGATTTTAGGAAGAAAAAAAGCTGGAAAGCACAAAAAGTGGTGAGGTGCAGAGTGCTGGGGTTTTACTTGTTTTTTTCTTTGCATGTTGACCATCCTAGGTCTGAATGATATGGATGCAAAGTCGACTTGACCTGTCATTGCTGATGGCTGGTGGGATATCAGTGAAGCCATAGGCCAACCTGTGAACATGGCCCTGGATTCAAATCCCAGTCCTGACACCAATGGCAGGGGATCACAAGAGACTCATTCCTATTCATAGGAATACTGATTGAAAGTGTAGTTCATACACCGGTCTAGTCTAAAATTGGATGCAATAATCGATTTGGTAGGAAAGTTATAGGTGTCATTTTATCATAGATAGACAGCCCTGGCACTCTTTACCAATGTATATTTCTTTGTATACCACCATCTGCCTATCCATGTATCACTGTTTTGGCCAAACCTAGGGGTCGATCTGGGAACCATCTGACAGCCTCATTGGCTAGAGGCTGCCATGCTCAAACTCACTCATTCTTGAATTGAGCCTGCTAGGCACTGAGTTCAGATCCTAGCACTGCCAGGCTTGATGGAGAACACATCTAAAATCTAGATACTTTGTGATGGGATGTAAACTATGTAATAAATTGTATATGTATCATCAGAGTCAATAAAATAAATGGTAAATAAATGAATAAAACAAGAAATAAAATGAATAACCACAGCAAACACAATATGGACTGAACATCTGTACGGAATTACAAATCCTAACTTTAAAACGTATGTAAGATGAACTTTTCCAGGTCTGAGGCTTCAAATCAGCCCCCCCTACAAGGAGGGAATTGCGGGGGACCCTGAGATACTCGTTTGTGAACCTATGAGGAGTCATGGAAAGCGATCGATCTCATCCCTGAATGAGTAGTTCATGCATGATGCGAGTAGGAAATGATAGGCAAGACTCATGGAGTATTGATTATTTGTAGAGAAGAGTTGATGAAGCATGATAATTATCATCACAGTCATGAAATGGAGGCATCCAGAAAGATCCAAGAAACAGTAGTCACACAGAATGGATTCCATTACAAGTCACCATCTCTCCTACTCTACACAAATATGTACTTATTTGCATACTACCTTCAGCTTATGAGTGGGTGACTATTATCCTCCCCAGTTTCCCCCTGTCGGGGGCCTCAATCTCAGGTCTTTGAATGGACTAGGTCCTTCATGGCTCACAGGCTGGTGTGCTCATGTGGACCCATTCACCAATTGGGCCTGCTAGGTCCCACGTTCAGATCCCAGGCCTGCCAAAAGATTCAGCTTGATGTCAAAAGCCAATCATTGCACCTGTTTTCCTTTCCTGTGCAAGTCATGGGTCTCAGCTAGGATGGAGAATAAATGGGCCACCCTGTGGCTATGGGAATAAGTTGTTATCCATGTCAGTCAAGGTATACTTGTCATTATATACTCAAGAAAATACACAATATATCCATGAATAGCATACAAAATAAAGAGAATAACTACACTCAATGCATGATGAAGTCCACACATGGATGTGAATATACATACTTTGTTTCAATGATGCATTGAGGACAATTGAGGCCTCCCTGGGGCTCAAACTCAGTTCCAGGGAATGACCCAGCTCCTTAGTGGCTCACAGTCTGGTATGATCACATGATCCCATTGGGCAGTTGGGCCTCCTAGGCTTTGAGTTCGAATCCCAGCACTGCCAAAAGTTCACCCTGATGTGAGAGGCCAGTTGTTGCATCTGTTTTCCTAAGCTGTGCAAGTTCTGTGTCTCACCTAGGAAGGAGAATGTATAGGCAAGTCTATACTCATGGGAATAGGTTGTCTTCCAGTTCACCAGAGTTATATCTGTCATTCTATACTCAAGAAAATACACAATACATCAATGAATAAGACACAAAATAAAGAGAATGACTACACCGAACACAAGATGCTGCTCACCAATGTTTAGAACTATAAATCCTCTGTTTAATTATGAATTCATGGCTATATTGGCCCCCACCTGGGCTGGATCTCAGGTCCTGGGAATGGCTTAGCTCCTTAGTGGCTCACACGTTGGTGTTCTCAACATGTCCCTTTCACTGATTGGGCCTGCTGGACCTTGAGTTCAAATCCCAGCACTGCCAAAATATTCAACCTGATGTAAGAATCCAATTGATCCACCTTTTTTCCTGTCCTGCGAAAGTCCTGGGTCTCAGCGCAGATGGAGAATGCTATAGAGGCAACTCTATAGCCATGGAAATAGGTTGTCATCCATGTCAGCACAGTTATATCTGTCACCATACTCAATAAAATACACAATACATCCATGAATAAGACACAAATTAAAAAGTATAACTACAATGAACTCAAGATGCATACCACTCCTGTAGGTAAAGAGAGATCTTATGTTTAAAAAAGGTGGGCTTATTATTTTGTCCAGTGCTGGGCCTTCAAATCAGGCCCTGGACCATGCCTGACATTCTAGTCTTCAAGGATGGCGAGCTTCAATTCTCCCACAGTGCAACAGAGCTACCCAGACCTGAGTTCAAATCCCAGCACTGACAAAAGATTCATTCTGATGTCAGAAGCCAGTTGTTGCACACGTTTTCCTCTCCTGTGAAAGAAGAGGATGGAAAATGCATAGGCAACCCTATAACCATGGGAACAGGTCGTCGTCCATGTCAGCACAGTTATACCTGTCACCATACTTAGTAAAATAAACAATACCTCCATGAATTAGAGACAAAATAAGGAGAAGTGCACCATACACAAGATGCTGTCCACACATGTATGTCAATTTAGATCGTATGTTTAAATTATGAACTTATGAAATTATGAACTTATATTGGACCACCCTGGGGGTCAATGTCAGATCCTGGGAATGACCTAGCTCCTTGGTTGCTCACAGGTTGGTGTGTTCACCTTGATTTATTGGCCAATTGTTCCTTCTAGGCCCTGAGTTGAGATCCCAGTAACATTAACACATGGATCATCGAGTAAGAAGCTGAATGTGAAACTTGTTTTCCTTTCCTCTGAGAATTCTAGGTGTCAAGCATGATGGAGTACATTTCTACAAACCTAGTGCTCTGTGATAGGATGTCATCAATGTAATAAACGAAATGGGTTTCATATAGTAAAATCAATGGTAAATAAATGAATAAAACAAAAAATACAAGGAACAACCACACCAAACATGTATGGACTGAACATCTATAGGTAAGTATAAATCCTATCTTTACAATGCATGTAAATAGTATGTTTTCCAGGGATGGGGCTTGAATTCAGGACTAGTGAACAGGCTTGACATTCTTATCTTCAAGTACGGTGATCTTCCCCTTCATCCACATTGCTGCAGATTTACCCTGATCCTTAGTTCAAATCCAACACCTGGCAGAATAAATAGCTGGAATTGCAAGCCAGGGAGCTAATTTTTTAAAAACTTTTTCTCAGCACGGGGCTTGAACTCAGGTCGTGGTAACTCTGCCTCAGCTTCGATCACCCTAGGCTGGGGTGCAGCCACTGGACTCACAGCTGTTCCTGGGATCCTCGACCCCCAGGCCTTGCAGGGAAAACAATGTACAGAAAAACTGTGGCCTTTTTAGGTTTTCTTCCTTTGCACATGACCCTCCTGAGTCTGAATTACACTGTTGCAAGGAGTACTTCACTTTGCATTGCTGAAGGCTGGCAGACTATTGGGGAAGCCATAGGCCCACGTGGCAATATAGGCCCTCAACAACCAATGGCAGGAGATACTAAGAAACAGGTTTCCAACCATAGGAATAAAAATGGAATGTTGTCAGTGTCACAGAATAAGTTGTTCGTGAATAATGCTCCTATAAAATTAGACAGCATGATTTCAGGAGGCTGATTGATTTTATTTAATATATATGAAGCATTAAAAGATTATTATTACTTACAGAAACACAATAATTTCAGGACACTGATTTCTTTTAAGAAAGAAAACAATTACATTACTTACATGGACACATAATAAATACCCAAGAATTGGTAGGAATGTAGTCTATATAACTAAATAATATATAGACATCTCTGGCACTCTGTAAAGACATATATTTATTAGCTTACTGCCATCTGCACGTCAATCTGTTCTTATTTTGTTAACTCCTGGGCTCAATCTCAGGTCCTGGGAATAGTCCGTCAGCTCAATTTGCCCCAGGAGGGCATGCTGACACTCACCCATTCATGAATTTGGCCTTGTAGGCCATGAGTTCAGATGCCTGCATTCCCAAACATTGAATCGTTGAGTAAGAAGCTGATGGTAACACATGTTTTCCTTTTCTGTGAATGTCCTGGGTGTCAGGTATGAAGTGGAATATATATGCAGACCTATATCCTTATGTAATCAATGTTCTATGTGTCATAATAGTCAATAAAATAAATGGTCATTACATGAACAAAACAAAAATATAAAATAACTACACTGAATGCAATATAATCAACATATGTATGTAAATATAAATCATATATGTAAATTGTACATGAATAGGATGTTTTCTAGTGCTGAGGATCGATATCAGGCCTAAGGAACAGACTTGAATTTCTTGATAAGAAGGAGGCAAGCTTCCACTTCCAACACAGTGCAACATAGGTACCAGACCATGAGTTCAAATCCCAGTCCTGGCAGAAAAATAATGGAACCTTTATAGTATGATTGGCCCAATTCTTAGGTATTTCATTATGCCTCCATTTTATGAATTTGATTGTTTAAATGCTTAATAAAGTATTAACTAAAATTGATTAGTGTCCTATAATATAATTGTGCATAATTTTATCATAGAATCATTCAAGAACTGCCCATTCAATCATGACATACATAATATTCCATTGGGTATCATATAGATAGGAACAAGTTTCTTAGGATCTCCTGCCATTTGGAGGTGGCAGGATCACGATTCGAACTGTGTGCCCCAGCTCCCACCATTTCACTGCGAGAATAGGGTACTCACCAGTCTGTCCAAGAACATCAGCAAGACCAGTGGATCTCAGCAGTCCTCCTTGATACTTACAAGGCTGTGAAAGGAGGATCATGGTCAAAGTCACCCAAGCCAAGAAAGTTCTTGAGACTCCTTTCCAACTTCAGTGCCAACATATCAAGTGTGGAGGGCCAGCCTTGAGCAAAAGCAGCTCACAGACTGTGTCCAGATCTTGAGTTTAAGGTCCAGGATTGGCAACAAACAGACATACACAACAATCTGTGCAGCCATCCAGCTAAAGCAGGTTACTCTTTTGTCCCCAACTGCATTGGACAGAGTTCCCTGGGAATAAAGGCTAGGCGAGCCGCTGTCATCTTGCTCTGCCCATACTGCTTGCATCACAGGATTACAGCCCCATTCTTTCATGCTCCTTTCTGACCAATGAGATACAAGAATGGTGACCACACCCGCATTCTATGATGCTGGGGAGCACTAGGATTCCCTCTGTTTGTTTACAACACTACCAGAAGTTGAGGAAGGTAGAGGTGGTTGAGTGATCAGCAAGAGACTTGAGGAGAGTTTGGAGTATAGTAGGAAATTGATGCTCCCACCAGCACCCCACCTCCCTCCCCACTTCTTGCGGTGCTGGGTTTCAAACCTCAGGCAATGGAGCACTGCCAGCAGTCATAAGGCCCCAACCAGGTCCCTGCCCCTGGTCTTCTGCTCTGGGCCCATGTATCCACAATGCCACCTCCATCACTGGTCTTCCCACCTGGCACAGCTGCCAACAGCTTCTCTGAGCAGCACAGGTGAGTGGCTGCCCCAACACTACCCCTGCCGCTGGTCAGACACTCCACTGGGGTCCCCCTGACCCCCTGCTTGTTTCCTCTCCCTGGCTCTGAGGAGCCACCTTTCTGTCTTGGGCATTTCTGAGAAAGAGACTCAATAGAGACTCAGGCTGTGCTGGATCGGGGTCCTCCTATCTGTGACAGGTATGCTCCACCAAGCATGGTCCTCTGTAGTTGGGATGGTAGACATGTAGCGCCATGCTCAGTTATTGGTTTAGATAGATTATCCCAAACTTTTAGTCCATGCCAGCAGATTCTTGACCACAGATGAAGTTCTGGATAGTGCCAAAACCATCAGACTTCAGTCTCCTCAGAGGACAGTTGTGAGGAAACAAGGGATTTATACAGAGGGTTCTGTGGAGCATGGCTAGGCACAGAGGGAGCATCCTTCAGATAAGGTTCTCAGCAATTCTGTGAGCATATGACAGGAAGATACCCGGAAAAGGCTCAGGTGGGGTCTGTTATTAATTGTGCAACAGGTGTGGGATTATGAAACAAAACATGGCTCTCATCATTACCCTATCCCCATGAGGAAGGGGATCCTTCACTCTGTTGAGTTTTGCAGCTGAGGAAACAGATGCACGGAGAAGCTGGGTGACCTACTTATGACCTCAAGGTCACAGGAAGCTCAGCCTGACTTCTCTACCATGCTCCTTGGGACAATGGGTGCTATTCAGTCCACTTGATGTGGTGGGAATCACTTCTTGTCAGTTGTGGGTCTTGAACTCTAGGCCTGGGCGCCGTTCCCAAGCTCTTCAGATCAAGGCTAGTGCTCTACCACTTGAGCGCACTTCCGGTTTTCTGGTGGTTGTTTGAAGATAAGAGTCCCACAGACGTTTTTGCCCGGACTGGCTATGAACCATGATCATCATATCTCAGCCTCCTGTGTAGCTAGGATTAGAGTTCTGAGCCACTGGCACCCAACTTAAGCATAATTCTGATTTTCTTTCTTCGTCTCTCACATAGTAACTGGTGGAATGTTTTCTGGATGAGGTGGCCCAGTGTCCCTATGTGCCTGGAACCCAAGGTAGCCCTCTCATTGAGGAAGTGGGCTGTGGGTCAGGAGCTGTCTAGCTCAGACTGTTGAAACAGCTCCATGACGTAAGCCCCTCTGTGCCCTGGCTAGACCATGATGGTTATTCATTTTCCATCCAACCTTCCTGGACTTATTGTATTGTATTGTTTTTTACATCATTTTCTAGCACCTGGCCAAAATTATGATATAGTTATGGAATGAAAATGTAATGCCATCTTAAGAAAGTCATTTAGGGCTTTGTGAATGTGGCTTCATGGTACACTGATTGCCTAACATGCATGAAACCCTGGGTTCAATTCCCCATTACCACATAAACAAAAAAAAACTGGAAGTGGTGCTGTGCCTCAAGTGGTAGAAGGCTAGCCTTGAGCAAAAAAAGAAAGACAGAAAGACAGAAAGAAAGGAAAATAGAGAAAGAAAGAAAGAAAGAAAGAAAGAAAGAATGAAAGAAAGAAAGAAAGAAAGAAAGAAAGAAAGAAAGAAAGAAAGAAAGAAAGAAAGAAAGGAAGGAAGGAAGGAAGGAAGGAAGGAAGGAAGGAAGGAAGGAAGGAAGGAAGGAAGGAAGGAAGGAAAAAAGAAAGCCCTGGGTTTCCCTTATTTGCAATAACTAGTGTATGTCTGAGTCAAGCAGAAATGATCAGATAAGTTGCTGTTAGGGAAATGAACCCTAAGATATGTATTTAAATGTTTTTTTCTTTCATGTGATTTTTTTCTAACACATTTATAAAATTATTTCTTGGTTGTTTTGTATTTCCCTCACCCAGAGTATAACCCTTGCTTTCACTGTACTTGATAATGATATAATTTGTGGAGGGGAAGGGAAAAAACACGTCATTTAAATAGGGATACAGGTGGACCCATTGCAACAATGAGATATGCAAGTCGTTATGTCAAAAACGAACTTTACAACTTTGGTGGGGGGGATGGGAAGGAGGATTGGGTCTGGGGGCAGATGGAGGATGGGAGGGGGTCAGAAGGGGAACCAAAGGAGGAGGATACAATGCTTGATAAGAAATGTACTCATCTTGCCCCTGTAATTGTAACCCTTCTGTACAGTATTTTCACAATATAAAAGAAAAAACTAGTAAATGCAAAATAAAGAATCCTTCCAAACTGAAACCTGACAGTAGTCCCTAATTCATGAATTTTACTTATAATAATGTTTTGAAAAAAAAAAGGTTTGGTCATTAGGTCACAGCAATTAATGCCAGTAATGTGCTTAGATTTCAGGTGAAGATTAATTCTGGAAATTCAAAGATTCCAGGATTTTGTGTGGTCACTGCTAATCACAAAGAGAAGGGTAATCTAAGTGACATTTGGAAACCTTTTTGGTCAGTGACTGCAAAAAAAGGCAGAGGCTAATTAACAGTTGTGACACAAGAGAAAAAATAACTCCAGATGGAAGGAATAAATGATAGTAACTAAGGTATACCAGAAATTGTTCTAGAAAACAATTTTGGTTATTGAAGAACTAGTTTTCAACTAGGCTTATTCCTCATTGCCTTTAGCATTCTAAATCTCTTAGGCTAGTTATTAATCTCTGTGTGATAAATGTATCTCTCTCTATGCTGTTCTTTCATACTCGATATCCTTTGCTTTCTAAAAATCTGTCTTTCTATATTTCTCTATGAACATTTCCTGATACTAAATACACCAATACAGATGGTAGAGGATGTTAATGGAGGGATCCCATAGCTAATGAGTCATTAATGTAACAGAATGGAAAAGGAGGACATATTATTGCTACCTCAAATTTTCTGAAAAGCTGCAATGGCATCATTTGGTTCAAATTTCCATTGTTTGTCTACATAGTGTCATTCAGTGCACATAAATGCAAATATGAGCCAGGTGCTGGTGGTTCACTCCTGTAATACTAGCTACTCAGAATGTTGAGACCAGAGGATTGTGGTTGAAAGACAGCCTGGTCAGGAAAGCCCATGAGACCCTTATCTTCAATTAAGCACAGGAAACCCGGAAGTAGTTCTGTAGCAAAAGTAGTAGAGCACTCAACTTGACCTGAAGAGCTGAGGGACAGCGCCCAGGATCAGAGTTCAAGCCCCATGACCAACAAATAAAGTGAAAGATGACTTTGTTTCCCCCAAAGGAACGACAAAATTAATAATCTTCCCAAGCAGAAAAATAAATTCCAAAATGATTCAATGCACCTACTTTTGCTGAATTACTTACTTTATGGCTTCTTTGCTGGACATATTCTCTGCTTTTAAAAATAGTCAAATATTAGCTTTAACAAAAAATTTCATCAAATATTAGTTATTTCAAAAGAGAAGTCTATTCAGTTGATGTCACTTAGCTTTCTTACTATCTTAGTTCAAAGCTAACCCAGGCAGGATAGTCTCTCAAATTCATTTTTAATTAAACACCAAAAAAGCACAAGTAGAATTTTGGCTCAAGCAGTTGAGTACTAGCTTTGGGGGCAGGTGGGCAGGAAAGAAAATTGTTCAGGGCAGGGTCCAGCTTCTGGGTACAAGCCCCAGAACCAGCACAAACGAACCAAACAAGCAAACAAAAAAACCCAGATATTTCTTTGGGACCCTCCTTAAAGGAGTACTCATTTGATAAGAGGCTCCTTTTGGTGATCATACTCACTGGATCCTGCTTTTCTGGAATCCTTATTGCTCTGGAGAACTCAGGACCAGACTAAAGAAATTGATAACTGACTCCTGCAAATAGAGATTCCTCTCAGGGGTGAAATATCCATCCATAAAGCACTTTAAACCTCCATGTCTTTGTTTCTTTGCAGTAGAACACTTTTTAAACGTTATTTCCTTTTGTTCTATGATGGCTTTCAAATGGCACATTATTTTTGTAATACTCTCAACTAGAACTTTACAGAAAAGTTTTATATGAGTAAAGAACATATTCAAAAAAGTCAAGAACAGAGTTTCCTTCAAGCCTTGGGATTCTTTTCTTGTACAGTAAAAAGGAAAGCACAAGTTAACTTGAACTTTGTCATTCCTCTATGTTCCATTCCTCTCCTGGGATCAGTTTCCACATCCAGTTACCATTACTTCCAGTAACAATTGATGGTGCTGCTTGAGGTATAATAAATGTTTACTGGCTTCACTGAAATAACACAAGGATACCTTTGGACATGAGGTAACACGTGTTTCAGAGAAAACTTAGTAAAGAGAAAATATGAAAATTATATTGCTTATAAATATATTATCCATGAGTATATTGAGTTCAAACTTTTTAAGGTCTCTGTAAATTAAAGTGAATTGTAAATGGGAAGAAGGTTCTCAGATCATTCCTTTTGTGAGTGTATGTACAGCACATTATTTCCCGTGTATATGAATTAACAGTAAGGGAAACTATAGCAATAATAGGAGAAAGAGAAGTTCTGTGTTAAAGTATATGGGTTCAATACACTATAGAAGACTCTACAAATAAGACAACATTGAAACAATAAAGCCAAGTCCAGTATGTAGATTTATTGGAGTGATGTAGAGAAAGCATTACTCCTAGGTGGAACACGAAGTATGAAGCCACTCCCTTTCTAAATCACACTTGCTAATCACACAACTCTGTAGAAAGTAGAATGGAAGTATAATTCTGGTTCCAATGCAAGTCAGATATAAAAGCATGGAATTAAATGGAAAAAAATCCATCTTGAGAGAACAGGGCTTATACTAGCAATGAACTGCTGGCTAAGATGATATTTCTTTTTCTTTCCTTATATATTTATTGTTGTTGGTGGTGGTCTTGGCACTTGAACTCTGGGCCTGGGCACTGTTCCTCTGCTATTCAGCTCAAGGCTAATGCTCTACCACTTGATCCACAGTGCAACTTCCAGTTTTCTTGTAGTTAATTGCAGAAAAGTGTCTCCAGTACTTTCTTACCCGGGGTGGCTTTGAACCCCAATCCTCAGATCTCACCACCACTCAGCTTACGATCACATTTCTAACAGTGTACACTCAGGATATGTAATGGGTATATTAATCTATCTTTATTTTAATTCTTGAGTTAAAAACCTCGGCTACAGCATAGACTTTACACTCACAAAAATGTTTATAGCTTAAAAGTTGATACTTCTGGAGAAATAAAACCTAAGAATGTAATGGAGTCTGGGAAGTTCAGTTTGCAACCAGCTAGGCTAGAACAGTCTTTGCAACAGTACCTATAATTGAGGAGCCAAAAGCTGTATTGGAAGAATGGCTCAGGTGATGGAATACCAGTCATGAGCAAGATTTATGAATAAAAGCTTGAGGCTTTTGTGTACATATAAACAAACATACACATACACACAGAGGCACTTATATGTGCACACACAAATGCACAAATGACTCTCATAATATGTAGAAAAATTACAAAACAATAGAAAATATGTCCTGAGAAAGACTAGAATTATGTGATAATTTTTAATATTAGAAAGTCCTCAAGTTACTTTTTTCAAAAGTGTTTGAGAATATTACATAGGTAGGGACCAGAGATAGTAAGAGAGTCAAGTAATCATTATTAAAGGTATCGGATCCATTGAGGAATGAATCAGAGACCCCGCAGGTGCATCTGAAAATGTTCATATCCTGTGTCAAATGTTAGAAAATATTTGAAAATAGTACAGGAACAGTCTGAGCAGTGTAGTGGGTAATATCACTGGAGAAATTCAGAATTGGTAATCTGTATTTAGATTAAATAAAACAAGAAACTATGGCAGGGCAATGTGATATAAGCCTAGAATTCTAGCACTCAGACTAAAACAGAAGATTAGAGAGTGGAATTACATAGTGATACCTTCCCTGGACCAGGTAGTATAATTTTGTCTTAATAAAACAAACCAAACAAGAAAGGAATATACAGTTGGAATGCTGGGCTAATTTTGTCATTTTTTGCGAAGTCAAGTTTCCTATTGAAATGCAACTCATATATAATCCTCACTTGTGTTTTAAATTCTCTCTCCATTACAGAACATTCCTAGATGCAAAATGACTCATGATTACCTTCCAAAATTTGAGAAAGTAAGTAATCATCATTCTGTTGGATTCCAAAGAAATGATAAAGGATTACAAAGGCTTAAGCCTGGAGAAATAGCAAAGTTTATCTAATGTAGGACTTTGTAAATGTTGCTAAATTAGAATTGAGATTTAAAATAAATATTTTGGTTTTGTTTGTAATTTCATATTCTATTAGATATTTCAAAATTCTTTTCTTTTTTTGTCAGTTGTGTGGCCTGAACTCTGGGGCTGCACACTGTCCCTCAGCTCTTCAGCTCAAAGCTAGTACTCTACCACTTGAGCCACAGCACCACTTCCGAGTTTTTTCGCTTATGTGGTGTGGAGGAATCGAACCCAGGGCCTCATGCCTGTAAGGCAAGCAGTCTACCACTGAGCCACCTTCCCAGCCCCAAAATTATTTTTAAATAGAGGGTTTAATTGACAAATTCACAAATGATTCTTGCAGTCTACTTGCCTAGAATATTCTTTCAAGAGAGATATAATTAGAAATTAGTTAATAGATAATTCCAACAATTCATGTATAAAATGATAATGTGAATAATGTAGACAGAGTTGCCAAGAAATGCATGATATTAATTTATAAATTTATCAAAAGCAATTTTTTGAAGCTTTGGTATAACATAGTATGAGGAGAATAATTGTGTGACATCTTTTTCTTCTACCTATGTAACACAGGAAGCAATTCCCTTAATTATGTGCCTCTGTATACAATGAGAAAAATGCTAGATTGGGGGTTTGTTTTCATTTTTTTGTTTTATTGGTTTGTCCTAGTGCTTGAACTCTGGTCCTGGACACTGTCTCTGAGCCTGTTCATGCTCAAGGCTTGTGCCCTACCATTTCAATCTCAGTGCCACTTGTGTCTGGCTTTTGCTGAGAAGTTTATTGGAGATAAGCATCTAAGGAACCTTCCTGACTGGGTTTGCTTTGAACTGTAACATTGCGCTCTTAGCATCCTGAATATCTATGGTAATTAAAAAAGTATAAATATAAATAATATTTGCAAATGGTCTGATCTCAAGAATACTAGGGGTGGGAAAATGATGCAACCCAGTTTATTGTGGTGTTCTTTCCAGAACATGGAGGGCATCACATTAGCAGAGGTGTAGTATTTTTCACAATAAAGATAAGCTATTAGTTTTGTAAATTAAGGGAACCTTTGAGGTGCACCCTACACCTTGGAAACTGTTGGGCTATGATGACTTTATGGCATAAGTCTTCGGATTGATGGTCACATAAATAATAGCTTACCCTGATAAACAATTGCTTACTCTTGAAAAATTAATTATTACAGATGCTTCATAGTTTTATACTTTACCAGAATGTGGCTATTTTTCTGTTTATTTCTCAATCTGTAGCAACCCATTGGAATATGAATCTATTGCAGAATTACATAACATGCAAACAGGTATTCTTTTGAATCTCTCAGGTAGGAATGTTCAGAATTTGAAAATGAGTAGATATTAGTCATAGGAATTTTGAAGAACACATATATTCTGTCCTCTTAACAACTTATTTACTTTTAAAAGTTATGGGTTTCCATTGAATGAAACTGTTTACTGTTTTTGTATGAGAAAGTTTAAATTTATTCTTTTTTCAAAATATTGGCAAGTATATTGTGAAAATATTGTCTAGTTGGATAACATTCAAGTTGATGGCCCTCTGATTAAAAAGGTGTAATTAATTCAAATTTAATGCCAAATAGTATTGATTTTTAAAAGTTACTAAAAAATAATAATATTTACTATACCAATACAGTGAAACTTTATTTCATGTAGCTTATTTATTTAATTTAATTTTCTTGTCAAAGTTATGTACAGTGGAGTTACAGTAATTGTAAGGTAGTGAATACATAACGTTTCAAACTTGTTATCCCCTTTCTCATTTTTCTCAGTTTTCCGTCACCACAATACCCCTCACAAGTTGTAATGTACATTTTCATCATATTGTCTTGAGAGCATTGCTATTGCATTGGTTTGCCCTTTGTCCTATTTCTCAACATTTTGTTGTTCCTATTCCTTTCCGTAATTAAGGTAAATGTATACCAGTACACAGGGTATCCAAATCAAATACAGCAGGGAATAAGCCATAGGGAAAAATGTCAAAAGAAAATAGAAATCACATAGTACATTAAAAACAACAACCGCAAATAAAAATCTCTGTTTCCATATCTTGGATTTTATTTTGCTTAGCATCAGCATATATGGTCATATATATAACATAACAAAGGCCCTGGAAAATAATAGTTGCATGGACATGATATCATGAAAACAACATTTTAACTGTTTAATATGGTAAAGATGGAATTAGGATTGGTGAATTCGCGATTCTGTTAAAGGAATTTCAAAAGAGTTTTAAAGTTATGACAGGTAAATTTTAATTGTTCAAACTTTTTAACAACTTAGCCTATTAAAAAAATAAAATTGCCTGGGAGAATAGGCTTTCATGCAAAGAAATCCATGGAGACTTAGATGAGAGGGAGTGATGTGGGTGAAGATGGCTCTTTTTCACACTAAACAGACAAACCTCACAAACCTTGCTGTAAATCCTGTAGGTTACCTTGAGAATTTTCCTTACCCAAAAAATATACTCTTACTGTGTGAAACAAGGTTGTAGTGGAATTTAAATTCAAAGTTCTTTAAAAAAAGACATCAAAGCCGGGCGCTGGTGGCTCACGCCTGTAATCCTAGCTACACAGGAGGCTGAGATTTGAGGATCGCGGTTCAAAGCCAGCCCGGGCAGGAGAGACCGTGAGACTCCTATCTCCAATAAACCACCAGAAAACCGGAAGTGGCGCTGTAGCTCAAGTGGTAGAGCTCTCGCCTTGAGCTGAAGAGCTGAGGGACAGCGCCCAGGCCCAGAGTTCAAGCCCCACGACCGACAAAAAAAAAAAAAAAAAGACATCAAAATTGTGATTTGACCTTTACTTACTAAACAGTAATTCTCTGAAAAAGATAATTGTGTTCAAACTATTTAGGGGAAAGTGCCCTCCACAATGAAAGAAGATAATGGGTTTAAACTTTTCTGTTTATAATACTTTCCACAATGTCTTTGCATATAAAGCACTGAAACACAGAAAAAAATCTGATTGGATACTTCAAACGAATGATTTCACATTT
Source organism: Dipodomys merriami (assembly GCF_024711535.1). Taxonomy (NCBI): domain Eukaryota; kingdom Metazoa; phylum Chordata; class Mammalia; order Rodentia; family Heteromyidae; genus Dipodomys; species Dipodomys merriami. The sequence continues at coordinate 11,999,242 of NW_027206024.1, forward strand.
CTAAGTGGCTCAAAAATATAATATCATTATTAACATAAGACTGTGAAGACTTCTCTTATTACATAAGCCAAAAAGTTTTGGGATCAGAAAAGAAGAGCAAATGGAAAAAGTAAGAAAACAGTATTCTTCGAAGCCCTAGATAAGCGTATTAGCTTCAGCAATGGAGGGAGGCCAAAACTTTTTAAAATAGATTGTCTTAATATTTTACCTACATAAAGTGGTTTTACAGAGCCTATTTGTCTCACTTCAATGCACACTAGATCAAATGAAGACATAAAAATAAGTTCCACATCCAAATAAAATAGTTTTAAAAGAGAAACCATGAAGACGTAGCAGTGGGGGAGGTCTTATTGTCCTTCCACTTCACTAGACTTTAACCCAAGAAGCTGTGATTAATTGGAAATCAGGTATGAGCTAAGAGGAGGAAATAGAAATAGGTCATCGAAGTATTGTCCTTTGTAACAGACACTGTCATCCAAGGTATCGGTGATTTAACTCTATTCTTCTCCATACATCTTGTTAAGCAAATGCAAGACCAAGAGAAAAATAATCTATTGAAGTAATTTGAAAAGAATAACTTCACTGTTCCTGATATGGTATCTAACGAGAGTCTTAGGTGAGAAGATAAAAGTGGAGTATTCTTCGGTTTCCTCTAAGCATCTTGTTAGCAAATTATATCTTTGAGGTTAGAAGTAATTGAACCAAAAAGTGGTGGAGTACTTATTTTTGTGGGCACTTTAGACATAAGAATACTTTCAAGGTAAAAGAAAAAACAGTATAGCTAAATATTTGTGATCACAGCTTCTTGGATTGGTTTTTTGGAGAAAAGGTTTTACCTGAGAGTTTGTCCTCATTATCATAGATGTTGGGTTTTCGTGGCAACCAAATGCAAGAGGGAAGTTTAATGGACTCGCTTGGACAAATAAACAGCATAATAGAAAAAATGGCAAATAATCTTTAGTGAATTACTTTGACCGATTATTTTGCCAGAACAAAGAAGGAAAGATATAATTCAAAATCACTTGACTGAAAAGTATGAAAAAGAGTAGTAAAGAGAGATGAGAGAAAACATAGAGGACTGTTTTCTCTCCAACAGAGTAATGGGTTTTGATCTTGTTTCTTCCATTCTATATTCACCAGCTATCAAATGTATCTCAGGACTGGAATATCCAGTTCAAAGAGATCTCCCATTAGAAAATATTTGCTGCAGATGTAGGTGATTTATAACCTTAGACAATCTATTTAAATCTGTTCAAAATTCTCCCCTACCCCAAACTGCCCTCTTTGAACAGTTGGTTTGCTTTTCCCATACTGCCCTTGATTAACTATTTAATATTTTGAGAGGTCATATTCATACTCTGTAGAGTTTGCTGTTTGGTTGTGATTTTTATGTGTTTGATTTTTGTTGTGCTTTTAACTAAATTTCAAAAGGTTGTGCAATTGTGTTACAATTAAATATGTCCATGTAATTGTCCAATGCTCCTGGATCAGAGTCACTCCTTCTATCATTCTCAACCAACCTCTTCTCCAAGATTTATTTCAGATTTACCACTTCCTTTATCACATGTGTACATTGAGTATTCTAGTTGTGCTTGCCACTTTTTCATTTTTCATTCATTCTGTTTTTACTAATATTCTTCTCTGGTTTCAACTTCTTGATAGTCATTCTGTTAAACTGTCTGTTCATACTTTGACAGGTTTATATACATTCTATGGCATTTCAATCCTGCATATACTTGAACTGATATCAGCTTATATTTCCATAATTAATTCATCTGCAATAACAATTTGCAAGACTGGAGACGTGAAGCACCTAGACATGATTTTATTCTCATCCATTTGGAAGATTAATCTTTATTCAACAAGAAAGTTTAAAAATGGCTTAGAATGTTTTCCTAACTACCAGTTTTTATAAATGGCTTTGTACAATGGTTTGTGATTATTTTACTTTACATGGGATAATATTCTCTACTACGTATAACTTTTGGGAAAAGAAGAAAACTAAAATTTATTACTGTGGAGGAATATGATAGAAATAGAAGACAGATTTTATGTTTGTCACATCTCTCATGAGTACCCATATTCAAGATTTAAAGTCAAATTTCTTAAGGAAAACATCAAACAATATGATAAGGCAACTATTCGTGATCTTTTAAAATGTACTTTATTATTTGATGAAATTTACTTTATTAGCTAATGTTTAGGCTTGAAATATGGGAGGCTGATCTAGGTAACACATTTCTGGAAGGCATCTACTGAACAACACAAATGGTCGGGGCTACTACTTCTATAATTTAAGGAATGGTTGAACCTGTTTGGTATTAGTGCAGGATAATAAATCAACTCTATTGTAACTTGCTCCTTCCACTTGAAAAACTTGTAATGTTACTAAGTATCTAATCGTCAAATGTCATTTTGGCGAATGTGCCTTTAAAAAGTTTATTTGAGGGGCTGGGAAGGTGACTCAGTGGTAAAGCACTTGCTGGCATGCATGTTTTTCTGAATTATATTTGACTTCTAAGTCAAGTTTTCCTATCCTTGGTAGAAAAATTATGGATCTATCCTTCCAGGAACTATTTTTTGGCCTACTTATACTGGACTGAAATCTTTCATTAATCATTAGGAGAGGGGTATTAAAAATATTCTTGTGACATTTGTGATCTTGTTCACTAATATGGGCTGGTCATCTGTAAATTGAAAGTGTGAATTACAGTAGTTTCTCTCAGATTTTGTGATCTCATCTTTCATTTTAAGTTGCCTTGCATTTCACAATTGCTTACTGCTAAATCCTGTGTAATTGGGGCCCTGAATTATTATAGGAAATGAGGAGTTGAGATGAGTCTTCAATTACTTTCTGTTGGCATGTGGCATGGGCCTAGGTGTGAATACTTGCCCTTCTTATCTGATGATACAGATAACTAGGACCTAGGATCCTAGGACGCGTGGATCCTGTAGAAGAATAATACCTTTTGGACATCATATCAGCAAAATTTGGGTATGATCAGAAATATGGGGAAAACCATTCTGAGTCCAGCGAGTCAAAACAATATACAGAGCAGCAGAGTAAAATCCCTTACAGATTAAAGGAAAACAACATTTTTTTTTTACCATGTGAATTCAGGAGACTAAGAACACTTAGAAGGTATCACAAGTTTATATCGAAGACATTGCATTGATACTTCTTATATTCTAGTAAATATTCTAAACCTAATTATTTATATTCCTATCTATTTATTGTAATAAATATCAAATTATTTGTCAAATTATCGATTAATTCTAGCAAGTTTCATTGTGTGAAACATAAAATTAGCACATACAAATATAAAATATATAACTGTATGTAATCTAAGGAAATGTTTTTCATTGTTCTGTTGTGGTTAGGTTATCAAAGGCAACTCTGTTTTACAGTATTATTCCATTATCTCTACCTCAGAGTTGGGTAGAGTTAGACCTAAAGCTTTACCATTTGTAGATTTACAGCCTAGAGGCAAGAGGAAACACTGTGATTAAAATATTACCAATTTAAGGCCTAATATCAAGGAAAAATATGGACTTCTCCTGGAGCTATGGAAATATTTGGCGATAGAAATTCAGTAGTGTAAGTTCCTGCCTGGTTGGATGGTAGACAGGTCAGGACATTAGGTAATCATGCATAAGAACAATTTTTTTTCACCTTCTTGGCTTTAGCTACTTTTGAAATGGTAGGTATAATAAACAATTATATTTTGATAAAATACTTTCTAGTCAGAACTGTTTATTTCTCTATGATCCCTTGTAACTAAGATTAGTTTTTTTTTTTCCAGTAAGATAATCTTTGCTGTCAGGGTAAGATATTCTGGTTGGTCTGTTACTACATGGAAGAAGGGTAAAGGGTCAGTAGACATTTGTGCCAGTAAGACCTCATTTGGGAAATTTTAAGCTGCAAAAGTTTAGAAGTAGCTCTTCAACAAGGCTTACTTTGAATCCATTAGCTCCAAGAAGTTAACTCAGTTGATAAATAAGTACTTGAAAAGCCATATCTTTGAACCTAGCTATAAAGGCTACAAAATATGATGAAATTTAAAATGAAAAAGACTTAAAATAGTCATTGGCAAATAATTGCAATTGTGAGCAATCTACCGAACAATATGTTTTTTCCACTATACACAGAATTTCAGAGAAATAAGATCAATAGCATTGTTAGTAACAATAAGGTTTCCTTGTTACAAATAGGCAACCAAGGATATATGCCTGTATAAAGATTACATCATTAACTACTTAAATTTACAGGATACTACATGCTTTGGCAGCACGTATATATAAATTACAACAATATAGAGATTAACATGCCACTTGGACAGGGATGATATGAAAATATGCGAAGTATTCCATATTTTTCATCCTTCAGATGCAAGAAATGAAAAACAGTTATTAAAAAGTTGATTACAAAAATACAAGTGTAACAACACATGCGATTCATATAATTAAAAGTTAGTTTTTTCACAATAATTTATTTTCTCTTTTTCCATTTTTACTATTCTAAATTATTCTAACTGGAGAGTAGAGAACTGATAGAAAGCAGAGGAAAGATTTTCCTGTGTATTAAAAGGTACAGACTGAAAATGAGGACCAATGGTGTCTTCATGTGCAGCTTATTCTAGGAATGAGAAAATAGGAAATAATACCTTCTATGTAAATGATTTGGGAAATGGCAGAGCAGAAAGTGAAATGATGCAACCAAAAATATAAAAGCAAAATAAGTTAGGATAATTATGGAGCAATCATATTATCTATGAGAACCATGAAAGAGAGAGAGGAAGAGAGACATGTGCAATGAACTAACTAGCCACAAAATCCATGCCTCTGATCAATTTATAAAGCAAACAATTTTATTTTTAAAAGAGATGGAAATAGAATTTATAGTGTTTCTCTTTATGATGTGCAGTGTAATGTATTGATATGCATTGTGTTGATCACTTTTCTGTTACTGTGAGGAAAATACCTGCAAAGAACATTTCTAAGGAGGAAACTATTATATTGACTCATGGCTTAAGAGAACACAGTTTAAGATAAAGTGTCTCCATTGTTTTTAATTATATTTTTATTATCTTAAATAATTGTACAAGGGAATTTCCATTCAACAAATCAGTTTTTAAGTACAATGGATCTTTACATAACTTCACCACACCCTTCCAAATCTCACCCCACTTTAATTTTTTCTACTGTCATACTATCTGTATTGAATATTATGCCTTCACTCTTTTCCTCCATAACTCTTTTTAATCCTTCCCTTTGAATTCCCCTCATATCTTAAGTGATAGTTTCCTGGTATTCATTTTGGTGGATTAAAAATTCAATTTTATAAGAAAATACACCTTTTAAATTCTCTGCAAATAGAATGCTTTGGTTGATATTGTTGTGAAAACTTGTATAAAGTTCTATCTTCCAAATATGAGACAGAACATGGGTCCTTTGTGTGTGTGTCTCTGACTTAGTTTACTTAACATATTTTTAGATCTATCCATTTCTTTGCAAATAATGTAACAGTCTTCATAATGGATGGGTGCAATACAATTGTGTATATGTGCCACACTTTCTCTAACCATCCCTCTGCCAAAGGGCATCTGGGCTGTTTCCATAAGTTTTCTACAGTGAATAGTGCAGCAGTGAACATGGTTGTGAAAGTGATTTTACTGTAACCTTTTGGAAGAATTCATCACTATCTTTCTGGGAACAATCTTCTAGCCAGTTTTCCAGAATAAGCACATCCCTCTCTTCATCTCCATTAGAACGTATTGCAAATCCTCAAAAACACACTACCCCCTACAGGTCACAATAAGCTAAAACCACATGGTGCCCATATTTTTTCAATAGTGTTTTTCATAATTGTACATATTATTTAGTGAGAACTTTCTTTTTTTTGGTTATTTATATTTTATTTAATTTTTTTAATTTAATTTAATTTTATTTGTGAACATACTGTACAGAGGAGTTACAATTACATGGGCAGCATAATGCGTTTAGTGAGAACTTTCTATGAACTTTTCTAATGTGGGAATGAGGGACATGACAATAGTGTAAAGGTAAGAAATATGCAATTCAATTAGCTATTATCATATTTAAAATCATTTTCAGCTTTAACTCATAGCCTCACTTACTATTATTTTAATCTTTATTTGATTACTTCATCTATCCTCTAACTTATAACAGGTGAGTTAAATACGAAGGCAGAAACTGTGGTTTGATTTTGACACTCATGTGTGAGGATGCACAATAAGGGCAAATAGATGAATTGGATTTAATAGTTATTATCCATTTTGTTAAAGTAGAGATGATTTTGCCAAACTGATTCTCACAATTCATATTATATTGAACAACAAGAAACGTGTGACAATTCCCTGTGTTTTGCTCCTTATTAACTTTTGTTTCCATTTAATTTAATTATTATTTATTTATTTTTCGTCTGTCGTGGGGCTTGAACTTGGGCCTGGGTGCTCTCCCTCAGCTCTTCAGCTCAAGACGAGCACTCCACCACTTGGGCCACAGTGTCACTTCCGGTTTTTGAGTGGTTTATTGGAGATAAGAATCTCTGGGACTGGGCTGGGAAGGTGGCTCAGTGGTAGAGCGCTTGCCTTGCATGCTCAAGGCCCTGGGTTTGATTCCTCAGCACCACATAAGCAAACAGAAAAAAGCCGGAAGTGGCACTGTGGCTCAAGTGGTAGAGCGCTAGCCTTGAGCTGAAGAGCTGAGGGACAGCGCCCAGGCGCAGAGTTCAGGCCCCACGACCGGACCCAAAAAAAAAAAAAAAAAAAAGAATCTCTCGGACTTTCCTTTCCTGTCTGCTTTAACTTGCAATCCTCAGATCTCAGCCTCCTGAGTACCTAGGGTTACAGGCATGAGCCACCGGCGCCCGGCTACCATTTTATTTTATAATGAAGGATTATTTCATAAATCTATTGTAGATACAAAAATATGCTAAAATATTTCTATCCGTATGCATTGATATATACATACACACATATATTACACAGGTTATAAAGATAATATATAACTTCTGGAACTGCACAATTTACTAAATTATTAAAATCATTGATGGCTCATGGCTGGAATCCTGGTTACTCAGGAGGCTGAGATCTGACGATTGTGGTTTGAAGCCATCTTGGGCAGGAAAGTCCATGAGCCTCTTATCTCCAAACAACCGACAGAAAATCAGAATTGGAACTGTGGCTGAAAGTGGTAGCGTGGTAGCCTTGAGAGAAAAAGCTCTGGGACATCACCTAGGCTCTTAGTTCAAGAAGTGCAATCTATCCCAAAAAATCTATTTAATTTACCCCTGTGTAAGTAGAGTATTTCCGTCACCCAAGTGCACATCCATACCCATTTGCAAGGTAACTGTTTTGTCTGAAGTACCACAAAACATTATCACTTAAGTAGAAAGTATTGCAATGTGGGTTCATTCTATCTCTCTCATGGATTTTTCTCCACTCAAATACTCAAATCTTACATTTATTCCAATTATTTAAAATCATAGTTTTTTCTTTAATACCCATAATATTAGAGTTTGAATTGAGTGTCTTGTGCCCCCAAAATGGTTGTTCTTACCACTTTGTCATGTCCTCAGACTTAAATTATCCTGATTATTTTTCAGATAGAATCTGGCTTCCTACTTGTATCTGATTTTGGGCTCAGTACACTTTATGTTATTCTTCCTGGAATTTAAAATAACAGGTGCATGGCACTGTGTACAGATCTTTCTGTCCAGTCTGGGTTTTAAGCACTATCCTTACAACAGTTCACTCCCATGTAGTCAGGATATTCATAAGCTTGTCATAGTTTTTTTAATTTGCATTTTCTGCAGGTTCTTGAGTACTGAATTAATTTGTGTTTTCATGGGTTGTTTTGTTTGATTTGAATATATGGATTATTGTTCTTCACTTTTCCTTTTGTTTCTTACACTCATGTTCTTACCTAAAGTGCTGAGAAACCAATTCTTCTTTCTCAAGATAGTCAAGATGAATATTATTTATTCCAAAGAAATTTCAGTAATATTTAAACACCTCATACCTATGAATAGTATACAAATGCTAAGTTCTGAGAAGGATCTTTTTATTTGCATAGCAGTCTTTGGCATACAAAGACAGATCATGAATTTTATGAAGTTAGTAAAACTACAGATGCTCGCCAGGTGGAGAAAAACCTATTATTAATTGTTTGACAGGGTCTTCCCTTCTCGTGAAAGAAATATGCTGCTTGATGCAGGATTACACAAAATCATATTCCTAGGAGGAACCTAAAAATCATCTAATACAACAGACTTGAGAGAGATGAATTGACTTCCTGAATAATTTACTTTTGGGTCAAATAAAAGCAGACTTCCAAAGAGAGAGTAGACTTTAGAGAAACATGAGTTGTATGTAAATAGGTGCTTAGCTGATTTTGTTAATTTGTGAACTAATACAGGGAAATAAAGTACAGCAAGGTTAAAATTAAAGAACTTCACATTGAAATACTCATTTGTGTGTGTGTGTGTGTGTGTGTGTGTGTGTGTGTGCACGCTCGTGCACACATGTGCATGTGCTCATGCATACATTCATTATTCTTGAGGCTTGATACTGAGTAGGCATTATTCTTAACCTTCTGTGCCCAAAGGTAGTGTTCTACCACTTGAGCCACTGTTCCACTTTTGTTTTTTTAGAGATAATCGCATGTATTTTCATGATTTGACTAGCTTTGAGCAGTGGCCTTCAGTTCTCAGCCTCTTGAGTAGCTACCTAAGCTGATTTAGCCTCTGAGTAGCTAGTTAAAATTCTGTCTGTTCTCTATGCTTCACTGCTCTTTTATTCTTTTCCTGAGGTAATCACAAGCGTAAGTCATGTATATGTCTAGTTACTTTAAAAAATACTCTTACTGCTTGGCACCAGGGGCTTCCACCTCTACTTTTAACTACTGAGGAGGCTTGAGAATAGAACCAGGCCAAAAGTTTAGTGGACCTCCTTCTCAATCTATAGCTGGGTGCATTGGATCATTTCCACCACACTGCACTATCTACAGGCTAAGATTGGAAGGACTACGGAATCCAGGCCAGCCAAGGTAGGAAGCTAGACAAGTTGGTCTGCAACTCTGATGCCATTGATGATGGGAAGACTAAAATGACAGATAAGGTGCATGTTATTGTGGAAAGGGAACCCCTATCCTAAAATTAACCACTGATATGACGCCTGCCTAGCAAGAGCAATAACTCAAGTCGAAATCCCCACAATTTCCCACAACCAAAATAAGTATATACATTAACATACAAAAACTTAGTAGAATCTGTTCTTTGCTCTAATATCAGCTTTATCTGATTATCATATGATGTGACAGAATAGGTTCTTTATTAAACTTAAGATATATTTTAAAAGACCTAGAAAATTCTTTCTCACTTATTAAGTGCAAATGTATGGCAAATTGTCTCATTTCTTACATATTTGACTATCACTATAAATTCAGCTTATGATTATTATGAATAGTAACATATTCTGATTTATTACTTTGTAACAGTTTTTACACTTTTTGCTTCTCTACTGAAGTTTAATTATTAAAGTAGCATCATCAAAATATATTCCTTGGGTACTTAGTGCAGTTTTTTACAAAGTTTTTAACCAATGGTTTATATGAATCCTTAATTCGTATATTGTTTGGTTTATTTTTAATTTCAATTTAATTTTATTGTAAAGGTAATGTACAGAGGGGTTACAGTTACATAAATAAGTACATTTCTTATGGAAGGAACATTGTTATCTCTTCCATCGATTTTTTGTATGCTCAAAAAAAGAACTACTGATTCTTTTGCTGTTGCTATTAATCAATTGGTACTTTTTCTTTCTTTGTTCATGCATTTTTATAAGAAAATTTATATGCAGGGGGTTTACAGTTACATAAGTCATCTAAAGAGTACACTTCATTTTATTTTCTAAATTTCAAATTTTGAACTTAAATATTTTCTTTTGTTTCTTTAGGGTAATTCTTTTTTCAGAGTTGTAGGATTAGTTAATATAATTTCTTTGTTTTTTCACATGTAAATTATTCAGACACATATATTTTGCTTTTAAAATATTTATGATGTGAATATTTAAAATTATTTTTTGAATTTTTATACGGTTGGTAAATTTAAATAAATTTATTTCTTATAGTTATAAACATATTTGTCCAGGTAACAAATACTGTATTTTCAAGAAGCACATACTTTATTAAGAAAAGTTACATTACCTGGTGACTTTTTGGAAATATTTGTACTTAAATTAAAAAAAAAAAGTTTGAACTGGGCATGGAGATTTGTGGCTGCTATTTTCTAGCTACGGTGGGAAGTGCAAATAGGGTTTGTAATTCGGGAGAGACAGAGCAACTATAATACCTTATCATAAAAATATTCAGAGTGAAATGATTAGAGATATAGCCACCCCTAGAGAGATATAGAGCACCTGGTTATAATATTCTAAATCTTGAGTTAAAACACCACTAACATCAATTTTTTGTCAAAATAAAAGGATACATGTTTCAAAATGTTTATTATTTAAAACTTATTTGAAAAGGTTCTCATGTCTTCTATTGCTTAATTTTCAGTTTACTTAATCTATAAGAATCCAAGTGTATTGTGATTATTTTATTTCTACTAAACTTTTAGATAGTACGAGAAATATTCTTTTTTTTTTTTTTTTTTTCTTTTTTTTTTTTTGATCCGGTCGTGGGGCCTGACCTCTGGGCCTGGGCGCTGTCCCTCAGCTCTTCAGCTCAAGGCTAGCGCTCTACCACTTGAGCCACAGCACCACTTCCGGCTTTTTTCTTATGTGGTGCTGAGGAATCGAACCCAGGGCCTCATGCATGCAAGGCAAGCACTCTACCACTGAGCCACCTTCCCAGCCCAGTACGAGAAATATTCTTATTTCATATATTAACCTACATTTTCTATTTGTGATAATTTCCTCTGTTTAATATGATAATATCAATATTCCAAATGTGTGTATGTGTTGTGTGTGTGTGTGTGTGTGTGTGTGTGTGTGTGTTCATGTGGTTTTTGTGTGTGTGCTTTGTGTGTACTTTGTAATGCTTAGGAGATCACACCATTGCTTCACATATGCTAGGCCAATGTTTTACCACTGAGCTATACTGTCTAGTTATAATCCAAATAGTGTTTTAATTTTGACTTTTAAATTTTCATTCCTAGTATGTTTTTTTTCAAAATTATATATGACAAAATGTGATCCATCTTCTATCCATGTTAGCAATTTTTATTATTTAGAATATTTCCGCTGCTTTTCCAGTTCCAAACTCTTGTGTTTTTAATTGATAAAGGTTTTACTGCTTCTTTTCTCTCTTCATTCTTTTTCCCTTTAGAGTTGACCTATTCTTTCTCTTCCCCAGATATCAGGCCACATTGAGGCTCCTGCAACCCACAGCCTTGCTCCTAGTATAGTCACCAATAGGCCAGTGTCCCCAGGATCCAACACAGACTTCTGACTTGGGTAAATAAAGAGGCTGTGCTTGAGTAGCCCACAGTCAGCAGTAAGCAGTCCTGGCACATGGGCATCTACTAAGGCCACCCTAGTAGCTATGGAGACTCCGACCTGAAGAAAGAGGCAGGCACACCCATGCAGGCTGACATTGGAGAAGCTCCTCTTCCAGGTGTAGCATGGTGACGTTTGAAGCAGAACATGGCAGTGCACACACTAGTAGATCACAGCACACACTAAAACAACTTGGTAAGCAATGGTCCTGTGCTCAGAGAGCTGACAGAGGCAGGAAATCAGAAAGAGGGAGAGAGAGAGAGAGAGAGAGATGGAGAGAGAGAGAGAGAGAGAGAACGCAAGGCTACCTCTGATTTGTACCGGTTTCGATATCCTTGCCGAGAAATGCATATTTTCACCAAGAAATAAAAAGGAAAACTCCTAAGTCTAACTCTGATGGAGTAGCTGAGATCAATCTAGACTTCCTACCATAAACAATCACAAAAGTGGAAGTTATGTGAAAAAATATATGTATATAAATGTATATATAATATAAATATGTAGGCATATATGTATATTCAAATATACAATGTGAATATGTATTGTATGTACAATGTATAACATACAGTGATTAAAAAAAAGAAATACATAGTATTTGAAGGAATAATGACCAAAACCTTCCCAAATTTGATTGAAAGCATGAACCCTTCTATGCAGGAATCTAGCAGCTTAAAGAAGACAATTAACATAATTACACAGGTCCACACTAAGACACATTCTAATTAAACAGTCAAAGACAGGAAACCTCCCAAAGCACAGAGACACAACTCATCACACAAAGGATCTTCAATCATATTATGACAAATTACTAATCAGACACTAGATTAACAATTAGACATCAAGAGCAACAAATTTAAGGTGTTAAAAGGACATATCTAATACCAACCTTTCTAACAAATATATATACTTCCCCCAAATGTGAGAAATGAGCTAAGTAACTAACGATGGCTCAGGCATATAACCTTACCTACTCTGGAAAGTGAATTGTGAGGATTGTGGCTCAAAGACAGCCTGGGCTGGGTGCTGGTGGCTCATGCCTGTAATTCTAGCTACTCAGGAGGCTGAGATCTGAGGATCGCGGTTCAAAGCCAGCCGGGGCAGGAGAGACCGTGAGACTCCTATCTCCAATAAGCCACCAGAAAACCGGAAATGGCGCTGTAGCTCAAGTGGTAGAGCGCTCGCCTTGAGCTGAAGAGCTGAGGGACAGCGCCCAGGCCCAGAGTTCAAGCCCCACGACCAAAAAAAAAATTTAAAAAAAGACAGCCTGGACCTTGTCCCCTCAGGAGCAAGTTGTAGGAGAGCTGTCCTTGAGAAGGACGGAGATCTTCTTGCCATGTCATTGCTGGAACAAATATAGGATAAGGTGGCCATCAAGAATGGAGGCTATTGGCCAGTGTCTCCACAGAAGCAATTTATGAGATTCAGGAGTCCTCTACAAGATCAGAGGACTTTGACCACTGTCCTAGTAGTTTCAGGAATGGCATAACAATGACCAGAGCAGCCTCAAGCCCACATGGAGTCCTTAGCAACAGTCTTTGAAGCTTATGGGCTAGAGTATCAATGCTGGCAAGCTATGATTGCTCCATTTTCTCTGACTTCACTGGCCCAGACTCTGATTGGTCCATTTCTTCTATGATGTCACTATGATGGGCTGTGATAGCTCCGTTTTGAGAGGTCATGCAGGGTATATAGGAAGCCACTGTGCTCCAACCTATGTCAGTTAACACATCTAGGAGCTCTTGATTGGTGAAACGCTGGACTGATTCAAACAAAATTCATTATTTTTCTGATTTTGGGGGGATGAGTTGTCGTTTGGTTTTGCTATTTCTTTTTTTTTCTGGGTTTCCATTATTTTATTTAGTTGATTTTAGGTATACTTGCTACCCACCATCATAGCAGAAGAATGGAAGAATACAAAGAATCATCCTCCATATTCTTGAATGAAGAGATCATCAATCAATACCAGATGAAAGAGCTCATCGACCATGATACCAATAGACAAGTGAAGTTGGCCATCCACACCTCACACACATGGAAGTGGCAGTTAAAATACTCCTGAAGGGATGAAAGGTGACCACTTGTTGCTTGTTCCTGTCTAGCAAAGCAACACGTGGTGGTAATCCAAACATCTGGTTGATTGTGTGCCTTTATAAGACCTGCAAATCCTTAGCTAGGGGCTCTCCTCCTAGGCTCCACTGTGTCGAAGTGAAGGACAAGGCCCAAGCTGCAGCTCATTTAAATAAAAAAAGCTGTAGAGTCTGACTCTCGGTGGTTTTTTTGCTGTGAGTGTCCTGCAACCATGGCATAACATATTAGTGGGGCTCATCTCGGATACCCCCCAAAGACCCCCGAGACCTCAGACTCCAAAGGTAAAACAGGGCTGTCTTTGTTAATTTGTCTTGTCCTCTCATTTGTCTGTTTTACTTTCATTTTCCCTTGTGAGGATATCCCCTCAAATTTGTAAAGGGTTGTCCAAGTTGGCCCACTTGCACGACAACCCTGGAGGAACTGGGAGACATCCAGGATCCTCTTCTGGGGAGGGGGTAACCCTGCTGTGTGGAGCAGGGGTCCTTGGAAGCCCACTGTGTGGGGCGGGGTCCTTGGAACCCCGCTGTGGGGCGGGGGGGTCCTTGGAACCTTGGCATGTGAATTGTGGGGTGAGGATTGGTTTGGTGTTGGGCCGGAACTGACCAAGAGAGCCTCCTAGCAGAGGCCCAACTCGCCCACCATGGGACTGCTTCTTCTGCTGTGGGGCATGGGTATGGAACCCCGCCATGACAGGAGTCAGCAGACCAATTTGGGAGATCTCCACTTTGTAAGCTTTTTTTTTTGTAACTGTCAGGCCTGCATGTGTTTTGTTTGTGCTGTTTATTGTTTTTTGGACTTTATGACTGACAGGACTGGAAACCATGGGCAACACTCCATCTAGCCTCCTAGACTTACAAAAAGAAACTAAGAAAGAGGAAAAGAAAGTGTACCCCCTGGTTTTTCAGGGAGATAACTTGGAAGAAGAAATGTTTCCTCACCCATGCTCCCCTTCCCAGGTTCCTTTTGCAGAACCTGAGAATTATCAAGAAGAGGAGGGAGCTATAGAACACTTGGCACCTGCCCTTAAAGTTTTTGAGGGGCCAGTCACTCAACGCTGCAGTGGGATCACCCCCCATCTAATGCAGCTGATTTTTCCTTACATGCCATAGGTACTGTGGATGTGAATGGTCAACAGCAACCCAATAGTGTCCATTTTCTACCAGTGATCTATAAAATTGGTGCATCCAAAATGCCCCCTTTACTGAGAAACCCCAGGATTTAATTCGTTTGCTTGAAACTATTCTCTTTACTCATCAACCCACTTGGGATGATTGCAGTCAGCTTTTACAGGTTCTTTTTACCACTGAAGAGAGAGAACGTATCTGAGAGGCGGCCCAGAAACATATCCGTGGCCCCACAGGAGAGCCCATCAATGATCCTGCCCTGATCGCTGCCTATTTTCCTGAGATCCAACCAACATGGGACTACAATATAGTTGAAGATAGGGAGTGACTCCTCATCTACCGCCAAGCTCTGTTGGCAGGTCTCAAAGCAGCGGCTTGCCAACCTACTAATATGGCCAAGGTTTATGATGTAAGACAGGGAGTAAGTGAAAGTCCAGCAGCATATCTTGAGCGTCTCATGGAAGCTTTTAGTCAATATACCCCATATGAACTTGAGACCAGGAGTCGACACAGATGATTATGTTTGCCTATATAGATCAAGCTGCACCAGACATAAAGTTGCAGGCTCTAGACAGCCTTGGTGAAAAGTCTATTAGGGATCTAGTAGCCACAGCAGAAAAGGTTTACAATAAGAGAAACAGAGGAGCAAAGTCAGGAAAGGAAGGACAGAGAACGTAAAATGGAGCATGAAAAGAGAAACTGGGCCAAGGAAAATATGACAGATTTGTTGGACTCGCCACTATTGCATGCTGAGCATACCAGGTTCACAGATGGCAGCAGTTTCATTCGAGATGGAAAAAGGTACGCGGGCCCAAAAGTCACCACGGACACTGTAATAGTGTGGGTAGAAGCACTGCACCAGGGAACATCTGCACAAAGAGCAGAGCTAGTGGCACTAACAAAAGCCCTACAAATGGGAAAAGGGAAGAGACTAAACATTTGCACAGACAGTCGGTATGTTTTTGCCACCATGCATGTCCATGGAGCCATTTGCCAAGAGAGGGGACTGCTGACAGCTGAGGGAAAGACTATTAAAAACAAACAAGAAATTTTAAGCCTCATCTGGGCCTTAGGGGAAACAGCAAATATTGCCATTATGCACTGCCCTGACTATCAAAAGGGAACTGATTCAATAACCAAAGGAAATAACTTGGCTGATCAGGCAGCTAAGGAGGCAGCCCTCCAGCCCAGAGCAGAAGTAGTGACACTAGTAAACCTAGGGCCACAAGCTTTGCCTCCTGAGCCTCAGTATTCCCGAGAAGAATTGGAGTGGATAAAGAAAATTCCCAAGGCCTATAAACCCCCGGGCAGAGAAGGAAACAAAGACTGGTGGAAAACTGGTGAGGGGAAACTTACCTTGCCAAAAAGATTGGGCAAGGGGATTCTTAAGAGAATCCATTGGGTCTCTCACATGGGAACCTGAAGAATGCAGGACTTGCTCCGACACTCAGAAGTAAAAATTAGTCAAGGGAACCAACTCATTGAGGACATTGTTAAAAATTGTAAAGCCTGTCAGCTCACCAATGCCCCCAATCAGCCGGTTACAAAAGGAGCTTGCCTCCATGGAGATAGGCCAGGTGTGTATTGGGAAGTAGACTTCACAGAAATTAAAACTGGAAAATTTGGATATAAAAATTTGCTAGTTTTTGTAGACACCTTTTTCAGTATGGGTTGAAGCCTACCCAACAAAGCATGAGACCACAAACGTCGTGGCTAAGAAGATCCTGGAAGAAACTCTACCCAGGTATGGCTTCCCATCCCCCAATGGATCAGACAATGGACCGGCCTTTGTCTCAAAATAAGTCAGCAAATAGCCGTGGCATTGGGGACGGATTGGAAATTGCACTGTTCTTATAGACCCCAGAGTTCAGGGCAGGAATGAATCGGATTCTAAAAGAGACCTTAACTAAATTGGCCTTGGAGACTGGTGCAGACTGGGTGTCTCTCCTTCCTTTTGCCTTGTTTAGAATAAGAAATTCACCCTATCAGCTTGTCTTTAATTGCTTGCTAATTTGGATGATACTAAATTTCTGTGTAAGCTTGACTATTTACAGCTGGTGCATAAGAGTATGTGGCCCCAGCTTAGAGCATTATATGATTCTGCTTCTATTCCTACCCCACATTTGTTTAAACCAGGGGAGTAGGTGTTTGTTTGAAGGCACAACTTGCGATCTCAGGAACCACGATTGAAGGGACCTTACATGGTGCTACTGGCTACACCCACTGCCCTTAAGGTGGATGGCATTGCTGTTTGGATCCCCTTTTCCCTGGATGACCATGGGGAAACATGGGAAGTCTCCAAGCATCCTACCCTATCCCTCCGCATACGCCTCAAGAAAATAAAAATGGGCTGATTGTTATTGGTATACTCATTCCAGATCAAGTGCTGTTGAAGTTTAGTTTTGGGCCAGAGCCACAAGATTGTGGCTCAGGACCATAAATCAAGGGGGAGGGGGGAAATGAAAGGTTAAAGTTTGAGACAGTGACCACTTGTAGCATGTTTCTGTCTAGCAAAGCAACACACGGTGGTAATCCAAACACCTGATTGATTGTGTGCCTTTATAAGACCTGCAAATCCTTAGCTCGGGGGTCTCCTCCTAGGCTCAGCTGTGTCAGAGTGTAGGACTAGGCCCAAGCTGTATCCCATTTAAATAAAACAGCTGTAGAGTCTGACTCTCGGTAGTCTTCCTGAGGGGCGTGGGGGGGGGATCCTGAGACCATGGCCTAACAGCGAGAGTCCTCCAGTCATCAGTTAAAGAATGAGGTGGACATTTTAAAGAAAGTATGGCACAAACACACCATCAGGTTGTACCAGGTGATGGAGAAGGAAGAGTATGTATATCTCATCAATGGAACTGGCCAGTAGGGGATACCTTCTGGGGTGGATCTCAAAATCCTGCCGCCTATATGAGGATGCAACCAAGAGGCTCTTTAAACAAATTGTAAGTGCTGTTCACTACCCACACCAGAACAGAATCACACACTGAGACCTTAATTCCAACAATACTCTGTTGGATACCAAAGGCAATATCAAAGTCAGTGGTTTTATCTGAGCATCTGGTTCACCCTGGGGCAGTTGCTATCAAATGTATGTGCTGCTGTGCTATTCCACCCCCCTAAATTTTCCTGGAGGAAAGAAATGATGGCCGGGTGCCAGTGGCTCACTCCTATGATCCTAGCTATTCAAGAGGCTGAGGTCTGAGGATCAGGGTTCAAAGCCAGCCCAGGCTGGCTCTATCATCTGACCAGACTCATACTGATACCAAAGACTAATTTGAGGTGGAGATGGCAGTGGATAGAGCTGGCTAGCAAATAGTTACAAATCTTCTCAGAATAAGCTGCTGAATGTGGGCCCAGGAACAGAGCAGTTCCAGACAAAGGGGAGAAGAACCCTAAGAGATATCAAAGATAATTTCACTTGAAAGCCAGAAGGCCCTGTTATTGAGATGGGAGAGATTTGTAGGTGGTGTACTAAAAAAAAGAGTTGTAAGTGGGATCCACGAATTGAGATCAAAACACTGTTTGCCTAGCAAAACCCTCAGTCCAGCCAAGAATACAAGTGCATCAACTGCCTTAGATTTCCTCAGGAGGAATTCCAGCCACGGGGCACCTTGTACTGCAGTGTAAACTGAATGTTGTGGTTATCAAAGCATGTAATTTTTGTGCATACAAAAACTACTTTAATTACACTTAAACTACACCCTAGTCATTAAAATTTTATTCTATGTTATTTAAGATGCAGTCTCATTATGTAGCCAAATCTGATCTTAACTTCATAATTCTACTGCTTAGTCTCCCAAGTGTTGTGATTACAGGTGTGTCCCTCTTTGTTGTCCATCATATTTTATCTGCATGCTTACTTAACTTTCAATACTTTATTTTATACCTTGGCAGTACTGCGGTTTTGATTCAGAGGCTGGTGCTGGGCAACCTAGTGCTCTACCCCTTGACCCCTGCCCCTGGCCTTACTCTTCATTTTACTTTAGATTAGCTCTTATTGTATTATTTTTTTGTATTGTATTGTATGTGTTTTGGTCAGAATCAGACTATGATTGTAATGTATTTTCCTGCTGAGAAGCTTTTTTGTCCTTTTTTATTTTTTGTAAATATAATTTTCCTTCTTAATAAAAAGAAGGTACACAGAGGTGTTACATTTATATAAGTCATTTTAAAATTCAAAACCTTATTTTAGAAGAGTAAAAATGCATATAATCACTAAATTTTATCTCTAGAAAAAATGGCTACTAGATTAAATGTTTTTGGAGGCTAGTTCAGTGGCATTTAGTATTGTTCTCACTTCAGTTCTAGAAAATGCTACATAGATCCAGGCCTGCGTGGCCTAAATCAAAACAAGTAAAAAGTAAAAAAAAAAAAAAAAAAAAAAAGATTCTTTCGGGCACATCTGTGGAAGATTTGAAATACATTTTATTGACCATTTGTACATTTCTGTGCTGATGAAAAGTGATATAGCAATTATGGTACAATATGACACATTCTTCTAACATAACATAGCATTACCACATTACCCAGCGATTCCATTGCTCATTGCATAACCAAAGGAACTGAAGAGAAAAAAACTAATAGCTCATATGCCAATAATAGCAGCAAAGTTCATAATAGTCAGAAGCTGGAATTTCCTGGAGAGTCTATCAGATAAACAGGTTTACAAAATATGAGGTATGCATTAATGGATTATGACATCCACAAAAATGCTGCAATTAAGCATTATTTACCGTAGCTAAGACATGGAACCAACCCAGATGCCCCTCAGTAGATGAATGGATCAAGAAAATGTGGTATATATACACAATGGAATTCTATGCCTCCATCAGAAAGAATGACATTTCCCCATTTGTTAGGAAATGGAAAGGTTTGGAAAAAATTATATTAAGTGAAGTAAGCCAGGCCCAAAGAAGCATAGGTCCCATGGTTTCCCTTATTTGCAATATCTAGTATAGGTATGAGTCAAGCGGAAAAGGTCAGATAATGTGATGTTAGGAAAATGAACCCTTAAATATGTATTTTAATGTTTTCGTTTCTTTCATGCATGTGTTTCTAACGCATTTATAAGATTATTTCTTTGTTGCTTTGTATGTCCCTCCCCCACAGTGTAACCCCCGCTTTCACTATATTTGATGTCAGTATAACATGTGGAGGAGATGGGGACAAACAAGTCGCTTAAGGATTCAGGTGGACCTGTTGCAACAATGAGAAGTACAAAATGTCATGTCAAAACCAGCTTTACATTGTCGGTGTGGGGGGGGAGGGGGGTATAATTGGGTGGGGGGAGGGGGGTATAATTGGGTGGGGGGAGGGGGGAGGCGGGGAAGGGAAGTGAAGGGTAAAAAAAGGAGGAGGCTGCAATGCTTGGTAAGAAATATATGCATTATCCTGCCCATGTAATTGTAGCCCCTCTGTACAGTATGTTCTCAAATAAAATAAAATACAATTAAAAAATGCTGCAATTAATATATGTCTGTCACGGATGGACACAAAAATTAATCTACTATTTATGGGAAACCTTGACTAAACCATTTTATAAGAGAAAATGGAAGATTAAAATTTCTGGGGCAGGTCATTGGGGTGATTATTACTTAATGATTGTGTGGATTTCATCAGTATCAAAAAGATAGTTCTCATATAGAGGTAATGGTGTGGATATAATTAATGTCACCAAATTTTATACGTGCCTAGTAAGCATGAAGCCCTGCGTTCATCCCCAGCACATCCAAAAAATGCTAAATCTTCTTTCTGTTACCTACCTTGAGTGTTAGGTGCTTTTCTAATGTTTTGATTGTATTCCTCAGAAGATCTCTGGTGGATCTCTGATGTTTAGTCATGCTTTACAGATAATCCATTATTTTAATATTAAATTTGAATTTTTAAGGAAACCTCATTATTAAAATGAGGGCAATGCCTGGAGATCTATCTCAAGAGGCTAAAACAGGAAGACTCTTACACAGTCTAGGCTGCATAGAGAGGTCATGTCTAAATTTCCATGGTAGCTGCTGAAACTGGAGGGACAATTATTTGTAAGTAATTGCAAGTGATAGATAAGTGAGAGATAAGTTTCTGATCACATTATATTTTGGTCATGTCAGCTTGTATTTAATATTTACATGAATTTTTAAATTTTTCCCTTTTCGCTTACTCTCAGCATGTCATTTTGAAACTTTATACTATGTTCTCATTTGCTAGTTTTAAAAAGAAACATAGTTTTCCTTTGTATCATATTAAACATAGTTTTTGATTTTTTTCTATATTATACAACTACTATTATTTACTTTTGAAAATGTTAGGGAAATGAACCCGAAGATATGTATTCAAATGTTTTTTTTTTTCATGCGTTTGTTTCTAACACATTTATAAGATGATTTCGTTGTTGCTTTGTATGTCCCTCCCCCACAGTATAACTCCTGCTTTCACTGTATTTGATATCGGTATAATTTGTGGAGGGGAAGGGGAAAAACAAATCGTTTAAATAGGGATACAGGTGGAACTATTGAAACAATGAGATGTACAAGTCGTTATGTCGAAAAAGGAATTTTACAACTTTGGTGCAGGGGAAGGTGGGTAGCGGGGAGGATTGGGTGGGGGAGTGGGGGAGGATTGGAAGGAATGGCAAGGGGAAGCAAAAGAGGAGACTACAATGCTTGATAAGAAATATACTCATTATCTTGCCCATGTAATTGTAACCACTCTGTACAGTTTGTTCACAATAAAAAATAAAAATTTTAAAAAATGAAAATTTTTATGTTTTTTTCTGCATGTAAGGACTGGCCACTGTCTCAGAGATTTTTCTCAGTTCTTCCAATCGAGCCACAGATAAACTTCCAGCTTCATTCTTTTGTAAAGTCTCATGCGAAGCCCAGCACAACTAAGGAGGCTGAAATCTGATCTTGGTCTGAAGCCAGTCTGAGCAGCAAAGTCTGAAATTCTTATCTCAAATTAATCACCAAAAAGCTGTGGGTAGTAGAACTCTATCTAGCCTCGTGTAAAACAGGGCAAATTCAAGCCCTAGTATTGTAATTACATTAACAAGTCTCATGGACTTTCTTGCTTGGGTTGGATTTGAACTACAACCCTTAGATTTCAGCCTCCTGGATAGTTAGGATTTAAAGGCATGAGCAATCAACCGCAGACATTTTAATTTTTTTTTTTTTTTGGTCATTCGTGGGTCTTAAATTCTGGGTTAGGTTCTGTCTCTGTGCTCTTCAGCTCAAGGCAAACAGTCTACCACATGAGCCATAGAACCACTTACAGTTTTCTGGTGCTTTATTAGAGATAAGAGTCTCACAGAATTTCCTGCCTGGGCTGGCTTAGAACTGTGATCCTCAGATCTCAGCCTCCTGAGTAGCTAGGATTACAGGCATGAGCCACTGGTGCCCACCTTATTTTAATATTTTTAACCAGCTCTTTCTTGCCTTCAAACTCAGTACTTTTTTATTTTGTCCAGTAGACCTGATCTTTGGGCCACATTGCTGTTGCTTAGTTATTTTGAAAGGGGGTAGGGGTTGAACACACTGTCTTTGTGTTCTTCAACTTAAGGCAAATGCTCTACAGTCAGGTTATCTGGTGGTTAATAGGAGTACAAGAGTCTCATGAGCTTTCCTGACCAGGCTGGATTTGAACCATGGTCTTTATATCTCAGCCTCCTGAGATTAGAGTGTAGAGCCAGCAGTGCCCTTCTGTTTCTTAGCTTTTTGACTCAAGGACGATGTTTTACAAATTCAACCACAGCTTCACTTCTAGCTTTTTTTTGTTTATATGACATAAGTTTCTAATGTACTTTTCTGGGTAGTCTGGCTTCAAACCGTGATCCTCAGGTTTCAGCTTCCTGAGGTGCTCCGATTACACACATGAACCACAAACCCACTGGTCATTTAAAAATATTAATATGTTTTTTCCACTTTATCTTGTTAAAATTTTCCTTGTTATTTTTTTTTGGGGGGGTCCAGTCGTGGGCCTGAACTCTGGGCCTGGGCGCTGTCCCTCAGCTCTTCAGCTCAAGGCTAGCACTCTACCATTTGAGCCACAGTGCCACTTCTGGCTTTTTTCTTTTTACTTATGTGGTGCTGAGGAATCGAACCCAGGGCCTCATGCATGCAAGGCAAGCGCTCTACCACTGAGCCACCTTCCCAGCCCTCCTTGTTATTTTTAACTTTTGTATATGTTCTAGTCCTGGGACTATATATCAGGGCCTGGATACAATGCCAGAGCGTTTTTTCTTCAATACTAGTGGCTTTGCACATAAGCCAAAGTATAGCTTGTGTCAATACTTGTTTTGTCTTTGTGCTTGAACTAAAGCCTTGGGTGCTGTACTAGAATGTGACTGCCCAGTTTGCATCTTGGGCCACACCTCAACTCCAGGTTTTTTTTAACTCTTGGTAGTTAATAGGAGATGATTCTTATGCAAAGCCCAGCATGAATCAGTTGGCTGAAATCTGAGGATCACGGTTCAAAGCCAACCATGGCAGGAAATCCCATGAGACTCTTAGCTCCAATTAATCACTGAAAAACTGGGAGTGGTAAAGCTCTATCCTTGAACAAAACAGCATAAAGTCAAGCCAAACATAACACACAGATGCACACACAGAGAAAGCCTCATGGACTTTCTTGCATGGGGTAGCTTTCAACAATGATTCTCAGATTTCAGCCTGTCTTCATCCTCTCTCCTTTGAAAATTTTATGGGTCCTGTGGCTTGACCTCTGAGTCTGGGGCCTATATCTTAGCTTTTACACTCAAGATTGGTGCTTTACCACCTCAGCCCTAGCTCAAGTCTTTGTGCTGTGTAGCTGGGGATAAGAATCTCAAGCATGTTCTTTCCTAGACTAACTTGACTCTGCAATTGTCAGTTGTCAGCCTCTTGTGTAAAAAGGATTACACATATAACCATCAACATTTGGGTCATTTTAAAACATTAATATGTGCTTGCCTCCACCTGTTTATCTTTTTTTTTTCTTTTTTACTTGTTCTGGGAGTGGAAATTGAAGCTCAGATGTTGTCTAAGGGCATATATGGGACCAACCATAACATTTGGCTTTTGTGGGGAGGTTAATTGGAGAGAAAAGAATCATGTATAGCTAAGCCAGATTCAGGAGGCTAAAAATTGAGGAGAGTCCATGACACTCTTTTCTCCAATGAACCACTAAAATCTGAGAGTTGTAGATTATTGAGCAAAATAGTGCAAGTTCAAGCACCAGGATTGGCACGCACACACACACACACACACACTCACACACACACACACACACACACACACACACACACACACACACACACACACACACATGTCTTATGAACACCTATACTTGAGCTGAGCTTTAAACAGTATCCTCAAATTTTAGCCTAAGGAGCTAGAATTACAAATATGAGTTCCCAATGAAACTTCTGTTACTTGGTCTTTCTTGTCTTCCTCTACACTTTTTTCATTTACTTCATTGTTTTTGTTTGTGTTGGTCCTGGAGCTCGAACTCATGCAAGTATTGGCCTGACTCAGGAGGCTGAAATTTGGCCATCATGGTTTGAAAGGAGCCTGGGCAGGAAAATCAATGAAATTCTTATCTCCAATCAATCAACAAAAACCTATCCCCAGAGTGGCCACCACAAACAAAACAGTCTCCTGGAATTTCTTGATTGGGTTTGCCTTTACATAAGATCTTATATTTCAGCCTCCTGCATTTCTAGAATTACAGACATGAACCAACAGTCCTGGGTTCTCTACTTCCAAGCATTTAATTTTCTTATTGTGATGCTGAGGCTGGATCTCTGAGTCAGGGCATTGTTTCAATTGGTTTTTCATTCAAGGCTGTTGCTTTACAACTACAACCTCAGTTTTATTTCTGGCGTTTTTATCTGGTTAGTTGCAGACTTATGCACTTCCCTGTACAGGCTGGCTATGAACAACAACCTTCAGATTTCAGCCTTGTGACACTAGGATTACACAAATTGACCAAAATTTCATGTATTGCTCATTTTGAAACATTAACTGGATTTTCTCACAACAGTTTTATTCTTTTTCATAATCCTGAGGCTTGAACTCAGGGCTTGAGCACTGTCCCTGAACTTCTGTTACTCAAGGTGAGAACTCTACTACTTGGGCCACAGTGCCACTTTCAGTCTTTTCTATTTATGAGGTACTGAGGAAACAAACCTAGGGATTCAAACATGGTAGGCAAGCACTCTGTTACTAAGCCACATTCCCCGCCATTCTTAGACCTTTTTATTTGTATTTTTATTTCCTTGTGTATGCTGGTCCTGGGTCGAAAAATCAAGTGCAGTCCCAGAAGTTTTTATTCAAGATTAGAACACTAAGACATGAACCACTGCATAACTTGTGGCTATTACTTTTTGCTTTGTTGTAAGTAGCTACTTAGATTTGAGTCCATGAATTCTCCTACCAGGGCTGGTTTTCAAATGTGATCCTCAGATTTGAATCTCCCAAGTGGCTACCATCAGAGGTGTGTGCCACTTATGCTTAGCTCATTTTCATCTCTGAAATTGTCTGTTTCTTATCCTACCTTCTCTACACTTATTTATTTTATACTTTGTGTGTGTGTTGGTGTATATCAAGGTCTGGATGCTGTCCCAGAAATGATTTTCTCATTTCTGCCATTGCAGCCACAGTTCAATCACCAGGTTTTATTTTTCTTCTTTTTGGTGGTTAATTGGAGATAAGAATATCATGTAAAGCCCAGAAAGACATAGGAGGCTGAAATCTGAGGAATGTAGTTGAAGCCACCCTTGGCAGGAAAATCCATGAGACTCTTTTCATCAACTAACTACCAAGACGCTGGGAGTGGTAGTGCTCCTACATCAATTCAAGCACAAGGTTGACACACACAGATAAACAGCCCCATAGACTTTCCTGTTTGGACTGGCTTTTAACTGGTATCTTCAGACTTCAGCCTCCTGAATAGCTAAAATAATAAGCAAGAACCACCAGTCCCAGGCTTAAATTTCAAATGGTAATTTCTTCTCTTCTTTCAGTTTTGTTTTTGGTTGACTTAGGGCTGAATTGGGAATTGTTTCCCAGGTTTTTCACGGAATTTCAGTACTTTACCACTACTATCACACCTTCATTAAGCTTTTGCTGGGTACTTAGAGATAAAAATTTCAGTCACTGCCCTACCCAGGCTGGCTTTGAGCTATGATCCTCATATTTCAACATTCTTAGTAGCTAGGAATACACACATAAACCAAAGGCTCATTTTGAAATTATAATTTTTGCTTTCTCCCATATTTTATAATTTGTGGTCTTTTTTCTTTCTTTTGGTAAGTGCCTTTTTGTAAGTGAATAACTAGGAATAAACATGAACCAAAACCCATACTCATTTTGAAACTTTATGTTTCTCTTTACCCATCATTTTTAGTTTCTGCTTTTTTGTTTGTTTGTTTGTTTTTAATGTGTGTCTAGATTTTCAATTTAGGGCTTAGGTGCTGTTCCAAGCTTTCTGTTTAAGACTACCACTCAACCGCATGAACCAAAGCACAGCTTGTAACTTATTTTTGGTGCAAATTAGATATATGAGTCTCATGGACTCTCCTGCCTGGGCTGGTCATGAACCTGTGATCCTTAGATTTCATCCTCCTGACTACCTCGTATAACATGTGTGAACAACAAATGTTTGATTCACAACTACTGTCACTGACTCTTCCTTTTGTACTTCTGTTCTCCTTTTATTTCTTCTGTGTGTGTCCTGTGACTTGAACTCAGGGTCTGGGCGCTGTCCCGGAAACATTTTCCCAGTTTCGCCAGGAGAACCACAGCTCAATTCCAGGTTTTTTTCTGTTTTGATGATTAATTAGAAATGATTATCATGTAGAGCCAGACCTAATTCATGAGGATTCAATCTGAGGATCAAATTTTCTACCAGCATGGGCAGGAAAGTCCATGATATCTCCAATTATAACCACTAAAAAGCTGAGAATAGTAGAACCTTAAGCAAAACAGTACAAGTTCAAGCAACAGGTCTCACACACAGACGCACACACACACACACACACACACACACACACACACACACACACATCTTATGAACTTTCCTACATGGTCTGGCCTTTATTATCCTCAGATTTTAGCTTCCTTTGTAACTAGAATTAGAGTTATGAGCCATCAATGATTGGCTGATTGGCTCACTGAAGCCTCGGTTATTGGTTCTTCTCTTCTTCTACCCTTCTTTACATTTAATAATTTCATTGTTTTGGGTGTGCTGCTCCTGGAGCAGGAACTCATGCAATTCCTGGACTGTTTCAGGAGGCTGTGGTCTGACCTTCATGGTTCAAAGCCATGTTGAGCAAGAAAGTCTAAGATCCTTACCCCAATTAACTTCCAAAAACCTGGGAGTAGTACAGTACTAGCCCCAGGATGGCCCACAAACAACTGTCTTCTGGACTTTCCTGCTTGGATTGGCCTTTATACTGGATTCCCATATTTCTGCCTCCTGAGGTTTTAGAATTACAGGCATGAGTCACCAGCACCAGGTTCTCTTCTTATAACTATTTTTATGATCCTGAGGCTGGATCTCTGTGCCAGGGTACTGTTTCATAGCTTTCTCACTCAAGACTGGTGCTTTACAACTCCAATCACAGCTTCACTTCTGTTTTCTTGTTTGTTTGTTTTGCTGGTGATTTGATGATGAGACACCATAACCCTCAGATTTCATCTATCTTTGTATCTAGGATTACACACATGAAACAAAAATTCATGCTCATTTTGAAAATTTAGTTCGATTTTCCAACACATATTTTAATTTCTATCTTTTCTATTTCCACATGTATACTGGGCTTGGGGTTATAAATCAGAGCCTATGTATTGTCCCAGTAATTTTTTTCTCGTCTATCTTTTTTATTTATTTATTTTTCTTTTTATTGTGAAAATGCCGTATAGAGGGCTTACAATTACATGAGCAAGGTAATGAGTACATTTCTTATCAAGCATTGTTGCCTCCTCCTTTGTTTCCCCTTCCCATCCCTAGCCATCTCCCCACCACACCTCCATCACCCCGAAAACCACCCCCCCTGCACCAAAGTTGTAAATTTGTTTTTCAACATAACATCTTGTATATCTCATTG
Organism: Dipodomys merriami; assembly: GCF_024711535.1. Taxonomy (NCBI): domain Eukaryota; kingdom Metazoa; phylum Chordata; class Mammalia; order Rodentia; family Heteromyidae; genus Dipodomys; species Dipodomys merriami. The sequence goes on from NW_027206024.1 coordinate 12,027,051, forward strand.
TTGCAATGGCTCCACCTGTATCACTATTTTTTTTGCCCATCATGGGGCCTGAACTCTGGTCCTGGCACTGTCCTTCAGCTCTTCAGCTTGAGGCTAGAGCCCTACCATTTGTGCTACAGTGCCACTTCCGGCTTTTTCTGCTTATGTGTTGCTGAGGAATTGAACCCAGGGCATGATGCATGCAAAGCAAGCACTCGACCACTGAGTCAGTTCCCCAGTTCAGTCCCACTATATTTTTAATGCTAGACCTCTAATATGTGAGTAATAGCACAATTTGTGGCTTTGTTTTTAAACTGTATTTGCCTAATTAGAGTTGAGTCCACGGACTCCCCTGCATTGGCTGGCCTTGAACACTGATCCTCAGATGTGAGACCCTTGAGTAACTACAAGAACAAGTGTAACCTATTTCAGTTTTGCTCATTTTAAGCTCTGAAATTGGCTCTCCTTTTTCTTCTTCCACCTTTCTTTTCATTTATTTATTTTATTCTTGTGTACACTGTTCCTGGAGATTGATCTAAAGGTGTCGGTAATGTCCCAGAAATCATTGTCTCATTTCTGCCATTGGTGCCACACGTCACGCTCCAGCTGGGTTTTTTTTCTTCTTTTGGGGGGTTCATTGGAGATAACAGTTGAATGGAAATAACAGAATGATTCAGGGAGCTGAACTCTGATGACCTAAGTTTGAAGACAGCCTGCATAGTAAATTCCATGATACTCTTTATCTCCAATTTGCTGGCAGTGATTCCATTAATGAGATTGATAAAACTCCAGCCTAGAGTAAAGTAGAACAAATTCAACCCACATGACTAGCACACACAGAAAAATGGCCAATGGAATTTCCTGCTGGGTCTTACCTTTAAATGTTATTTTCTGACTTTATCCTCCTATGTAATTAATACAACATGTGAAGGCCACCAATGATTGATTAATTTAAAACTCTGTCACTCACTATTTCTTCTCTTCTTCTACACTTTTTTATTTCTTTTGTGCTGTTCTTGAAGCTCGAACTCGGGGCCTTCGTGCTTGTCTTTTTATATGTTTTATATAACTTGTTTCAGTTTTGTTGTTCTAATGTTATTTTTGTTTATGTTGCTTTATATAACTTACTTTAATATAACACAAAAGTAACTTTTAGCTTGGTACTGGTGGTTCATGCCTGTAATCCTCCTCAGGAGGCTGACATCGACGATCACAGTTTGAAGCAAGCACAGGCAGAAAAGTCTGGGAAATTCTTATTTCCACTACACTACCAAATATACAAGAAGTGGAGCTATGACTCAAATAGTCAATTGTTGGCCTTGAGCAAGAGAACTCAGAGCTCTGAGTGCAAGTTCCAACCCTGGACTGGCACAAAAATAAAACTTTCTTTACCTTATATTATATTAGGATTATGATGTCAGAATCAAGTCCTAGTTTTAAGGACCAACTTTTGTAGCAGGTGCTACTTTTGATTTTTTCCATAGGAAATTTTATGCTTGTTTTTTCCTTGCCTTATATTTGCATTCCACTAATGACATTCTTATTTTTTGTTTGGAGGGACATTTCCAAAATTCAATGACAAATAAAAAAGCATGTCTTGAATTTTTCTTTATTTTAAATAGGAAAGGGAAACGCTGATTCTGAATCCAGCAGAGAGTGAATGATGGTTTGATTGCAGAGCTGTTAAATCTATTCCTGGATGTGGGAGGCTGCGATTTGCAGTGCTTTGGTGGATGAGTTTTCATGCAGCTTCACAATAATCTTCTATGATGTCACAGTCAACTTTGCCATTACAACAGATAGGTGTCAGCCACTTATCTCACCCTTATGTGGACTTTAGATACACAAAGTAGGAAAAAAATAATTAGAAGAATGTACCATTAACCACAACATCACAGCTTGATGAGCTTTCCTGACTGAATTCAGAGATTACATGAACAGGGCAGTTTCATCTACACAAGGCTACTAAGCACTAAGGACCAGGCAATGTTGTAGGCAACTGGAGAAACAGTTGTGAATACAGCTGCAAGAAGCCTGCTCCATGAACCTTTCATGCTGAAGGAGAAAAACAGAAATTACAATGATAATGTCAATATTTCAGAAGGCTGGTAATGTGGGGAGACAGCTTCACATTGAGGTTGGTTGGAAGGTACATATGATCTAACATCAAGGGACATCATCCATGCAATTATTGCTTTGCCATGCTGGCTCCAGTCTCAATCCCAGATCTCATCCTTCTGAGTAGCAAATTATAGGTATGAGGCACCTGCAGTGAGCTATTTTATATAAATATCTATAACCAATTTTTGCTAAATTTCTTGGAAGTTTCTTGAGAGGAAGGGTCAAAATTAAATATATTATGTGTTTTAAACTTTCTTTTCATTATCTTCTAATTATTTGAATATGAGCTATCTTCCTCACTTTTGTGAAAAATCAAGGCATTTTTTTTTCATTGTTCAAATCCTGGTGAGGGAAGGAAAACCACAGCTTCTTTGCCAAACTAGAAAAAAAATTGTGAATTCAACTTACCAGTTTTTCCAAATATATGTCATGTCCTTGATGGATTTTTCATCTTCAACAATGTTAGATGAGTGAAATTATAAATGGGAGAAAATCAACCACATAGTTGCAAGTTTATCACAATGACAGATATAAGCTCTCCACTTTCTACTGAATAAATCATTTGCCACAAGCATTAAAAATCTTGAATAAAAACTTGGAGATTCTTTCTCTTTATATAAAGTTGGATTTTTGTTTTGTTTTGTTTTGTTTTTGGTTCGACGTGGGGCTTGATCTCAGGGCCTGGGACAGTCCCTCAGCTATTAGATCAAGGAAAGCACTCTACCACTTGAGCCACAACACGACTTCTATTTTTCTGGTGGTTATTTAGAGATGAGCCTCACAGAGTTTGCTGCTCAGGCTGACTTTGAACTGCAATCCACAGATCTGAGCCTCCTGAATAGCTAGAAATACAGACATGAGCCACCAGAACCTGGCCAAAGTTGTAATTTATCAGTTTTGCTGGCTTGAATGAATATCAAGGAAAAAACAGAAACTAAAATTGTTAGTTTATGTTAAAATTTGCAATAGTTTTACCATGAAGAATAGTGAAATATTTAGAATTACATATTTTGAGAGTATATAACTGATTAAATCTTTTGTTGTAAAATAATAAAATACTTCTCTTTTTTTGTAGACACTGAAGTCTGAGTTCAGAACTTATACTTGTTGGCAGACACTCTCCTGTATGAGCCACATCCTTCTGATCATTTTTAATCAATTATCTATTAAATAATTTGAAGCTCACAAGTCATCTTTTGCTAAGATTTAGTAAAATAAGCCTAAACTCCTGCCTTTTGAGTAACATAAGAAATCCTAATATCTAGATGTATAGACTCAAAAAATGAAATACCCTAAGAACAATCAATTAATAAATAGGCTAGATGATTAGATTAGAATGACTAGATCATTCCCAAAACAGATGTAGGTTTCTAAGGAATACATGAAAATATTCAACATCTTTAATAATCAAGGAAATGCAAATCAAATCTATATTGAAGTTTCATGTCTGCCTAAGCAGAATCCTTATTAAAAAAGAAAACAAAAATACTCATAAGGAAGTAGGGAAAGATACCCTACACAATGTTGGCAATTAAATGAATCAGTGCAGCAACAGAAACTAGTGTGGAAGTTCCACACAAGAAATCCTACATATACACCTGAAGAAGTGTAAGTCAGCCTTATAGTAGAGCTATCTGCACACACATATTTTATAGTAGAATACAAATGATCACATTCCAGAATCGGCCTCCACAGGCAGAAAAGTGTGTAAAACTGTTATCGCCAAATAAGAATTAAAAAGATCTGGGAGTAGAGCTGTAGACCAAGTGACAGAGTACCAGCTTTAATGGAAAAAATCCAATCAAGAGAATAAGGCCCCAGGTTCAAGCCTCAGGACTGGCAAACATACACACACACACACACACACACACACACACACACACACACACACACACACACACACACACTCACACACACACACACACACACACACACACACAATGCTGCCTATATTTTTAGTAAGTTTCTTAATACCCTAAAATTCATGTACCTATGACAAAGCTGAATATAATGGGAAAGTGATATTTATAATGATAAACTCTTACTGAAGAACCCAGGTTTTTTTTCTTGATTTGTTTCGTTTTTGTGCTCATTGGACTTGAACTCACAGCCTAAGTGCTGTGCCTGAGCGTTTTTGTTCAAGGTTGGTGCTCTACCACTTAGTTACTGTGCCACTTTCCTGGTTTGTGGTAGTTCGTTGGAGATAAAGAGTCTCAAAGACGTTGTCCTCCACACACTGATTTCAAACTGCAATTCTCAGATTTCACATTCTTGAATCGGTAGAATTAGAGGCCTGATCCACCAATGCCAGGCTAGAACCTGAGTATTTTCACCACTGCTCATTGAAAGAGTTCAAATCTTTTTACTCCAGAATACTTACCAAGCACAATTCTCTCTGAATGGCAATTAAGCAAATACAGAGGCGCCCATTGTTCACACCTGTAAATCCTAGCTACTGAAAAGTCTGAGATCTGAGAACAGTGTTCAACGGCAGTCCAGACAGGAAAATCTGGGAGAAATTTAGTCCCAATTAAACAGAAAAGTGCCATATGTTAAGCTATGGCTGTAGCAGTAGAGCTCTACCTTAATCAATTATCTCAGAGACACCTCAGACCCTGAGTTCAAAGCCCTAGACCAGTGCACCTGCGCACACGCGTGCACAATTTTGTAACATAGTTCTCAAACCCAGCAAGGTGCCATATTAATCCCTTAATGTCATGATTTACTATGAGAATTGGAAAAGTCTAACCTCTGGCATGGGCTGCAGTCCATGCTGGTAAACATCATCTGGAGAGAGTAATTACCTCAGAGCCAGTCGGAACGACCCAGACTGGAAGTATGAGTGAGGTGGTGCAGGAACAGGGCCCTACTCCCCTATTCACCTAGACCAAAAGCAGGAGTATGGTGACACAGACACGCAACCCCCATTCACCCAGACCTGAGGCAGGAGTGAGGAACCATAGGTACATGGCCCCCACTCACCCAGAAATGAAGCGTGAGTGAGGTGAAAAGGGGATTAGCTTCCACTTATCCAGCCAGGAAGCCGTAGTGAGGTGGTGCAGGCACATGGCTCCTACCCACCCCTACCAGAATCAGCAGTGAGGTGACACAGGCACCATAGCCCCTACTCCCCTACTCACACACACCAGAAGCAGGAGTGAGGTGACACAGGCACATGACCCCCCACCCACCTAGACTGGAAGTAGGAGTGAGGTGATACGGGCACTTGGCCCCCACGCAGCCAGACCAGAAGCGAGAGTGAGATTGTACAGGCACACGGCACCTACCGACCCAGACCAGAATCAGGAGTGAAGTGACACAGGCACGCAGCCCCAACTTATCCAACCAGGAAACAGAAGTTAGGTGATGGTCTTATGCCACCACACCATAAGAGCCTAGCATTCTATGGTGGCCCCTTCTCTTTCGGCCTTTGTGAAGGGTGGCTGGGTTTCATGATGCACTCCAGATGTCAAGGGTCTAGAGCTAAGGATGCTGCCACCCTCCCCCAACTGGAACTGCACCTGCTGCAGCTATGGTAGCAAACTTAATTAGTTCTAATTCACAGAACATATACTATGATCTATGAGTTTCTTCAGGTACTGCCTGCCACTTGCTAGTCAATTAATATTATAGTTGCCAATGTCTAAGTGCTCACTGACTTGTAAATATGCTGGAATGGAAATCCTACTATCACTGCTGTCTTTTCATTTCTAGAAATGATGATTTGAAATGGCCCTTGTGAAGAGAAGAGGGGACATGGACCCAACTATTCAATAGCGCATTTGGGTGACACTATATTGGCCCAAGAATGAGTCGACACAGCTGGTATCCCGGTGTTTTGGGTTAGTCTTTTGGATCATGCTTTCTATTTGGCCTTGGAGAGTCTTAGGCTTCTCATTGTAGACACAGAAGATGGGAAAGTAACTGCCAAAGGCTTATACATACAGGAGCCATTTACTTTCTGCCCTTCTGAGATGGCATCTTACTACCTATCCAAAATGGCCTTTAACTTACCAGGCTTCTGCTTAAGCCTGCCAAGAGATGGAATTACAGGCTTACCATACCACACCCAACTATGTGTCATGGGCCATTTGAAATAGAAAATTCATGACATGTGTGCTGTATCTACTAACACACTTTTGCAAAGATCAAATAACTTACAACCCAGTTGTTAAGAATATAGACTCAGATTCAACTGAATTTCAAATTCAATTTTGGTTATTTACCTGCTTTTGGTTAAAGAGGAAGAGACTATATCACTGTGCTTTATTCACTTGTATAAAAATGTGGATGGATCCATGGACAGATGGCTCATGCCTATAATCTTACTCAGGTGGTTGAGATGGAAAGATTATGTTTCAAACCCAACTCGGGCAGAAAAGTCCCTATGAGATACTTAGGTCCAGTGAATCACTCAGAAACCCGAAGTGGGGGGCTAAGAAATTGGCTCAGTTGTTAAGTGCTTGCTTTGCAAGCATGAGGATATTGGTTCGATTCATCAGCACCACATGAGCAGAAAAAGCTGGAAGTGGTGCTAAGGTTCAAGTTGTAGAGTGCTAGCCATAAGCTGAAGAGCTGAGAAACAGCGCCCAGACCCAGATATCAGGCCCCATGAACAACAACAACAACAACAAAAAAAAAACCAACACAGAAGTGGGGTTTTAGCTCAAGTGGTAGAGTGCTAGAAATTGGATCAGGGACTGCACCCAGACCCTGAGTTCAAGTACCACAAAGTACAAAAAAAATGTGATTGGATAGTGGTATTTTCCATCTCCTAGGTTTATGATTATTCAATAATCAGAATTTATTGAGCATTTCCTATGGAAAAGAGGTATTTTTCCTCACCAGCAAGTGATTTTTGATGCTGCAGAGCATGCAATGGATACCCTCTACTTCAGTGGAGAATTGAATGTAAATTTTGTGGGTCCTATTAGAATAGCAGCTCAGGAACAAAACTGATAAGGATTCAAGCTCTCTGTTAAACCATACTGTAGCCATTATGATTTCTTTAAAGGAATAATTTATTTAGACATTGGTGGATCATGCCTTTAATTCTCACAGCTTAGGAGGCTGAGATCTGAGGAGCATGATTTCAGACCAGCCCAAGCAGGAAAGTCCATGAGACTTGTCTCCAATTAATCAGTGATAAACCCAGAAAAAGAGGCATGGCTTAATAGAGTATTATTCCTAAGGAAAAAGCTCTATTTAAGCTGCCCTAACCCTTCAATTCCTATGTTGGGACATTCCCACATACAATGCTGCTAGACCATGCCTTCCCTTGGTATTTTTGTCTACAGCCTATAGGCTGTTTAGCTCTTGACTTGGTAATGGCATGATACCTGTATGGAATATACTGCCCAGAAAAAACAACTATGATATAAGCAATGCTTGACAACGTGTTGAATCCAAAGTTGCAGTGGTAAGGATGTTTTCTGTTTAACTTTTTACTTCATTTAATTGCTTTGAAAAGATTATCTCCTTATTTATTTTACTCGAGGAAATCAAAAGTTAATATTTGGGACTTTTGCTGAAATTTGAAACTAGGCAAGTAAGAGCACCCATTGTCCCTAAATTCATCATTTAAAATTATTAAAACTTTATTCATATGTTTTAGTCGTCAGAAATTTGAGCCAAGCATGGGAACTCACACTTGTAATGCTACCTGATGGGACTTGACTAATGCAGAGAGGACTATGATTTGATGCTAGCCCAGGCAAAACATTCACAATATTGGATCTCAATCAATATCTGAAACCAATGCATTGTGCTTTTTATTTCATCTACACAGAAAGGGTAAAAAGAAGGATTGTGGTCCATGATGGCCTGGTCATAAACATAAAACCTTAACACAAAAAATGTCTCAAGCAGAGCTGGATGCAGGTGATTCATGCCTGTAGTCTTAGCTACTCAGGAGGCTGAGATCTGTAGATCACAGTTCAAAGCCATCCCAGGCAGGAAAATCCATGAGACTCATCTCCAATAAACCATTAGAAAACCAGTAGTGGTGCTGTGGCTCAAGCAGTAAAGCATTCGCCTTGAGCTGAAGAGCTCAGGGATAGCGCCCAGGCACAGAGTTTAAAACACATGACCAACAAAAACAAAAATGACTAATGCAAAAAAAGCAGATGTATGGCTCAACTGGTAGAGCACCTACCTAAAGTGCATGAGGCCCTGAGTTTATGTTCTAGGATAAAAACGAGGGAAGGTGGATATATGGAAGGAAGAAAAGAAGGAAGGGAGGAATTATTCTGTATATTGTACTTGCCTAGTTATTTCATTAAGGTGGCTTCTCATTCCTTTTTCTTTTTTTTTCTGTCTGTTGTGGAGCTTGAACTCAGGTCCTGGATCCTGCCCCTGAGCTTTTGTGCTCAAAGCTAGTGCTCTACCACTTTGAGTTACATGGTCACTTATGGGTTTCAGTGGTTAAATGAAAATAAGAATCTCATAGATTTTGCTGACCAAGCTGGTGTTGAACCTTGATCCTTAGAACTCAGCCTTCTGACTAGCTAGATTTACAGGTATGAACCACTGGCTCTGAGCACTCACTTGTTTTCTTTCTTTCTATTTTTTATCAGTCATGGGACTTGAACTCTGGGTGCTGTCCCTGAGCTCTTCAGCTGAACTGAAGCACTCCACCAGAGTCCACTTATGGTTTTCTGATTGCTAACTGGAGATAAGAATCTCATTAGAGAGGTTCAGAAGCTGACGGCAGAGGAGAAGCTATAGGCTAAACAAGCTCCAGCATAGAAAGCAGTTTTAGTGTTCCTAAACACTGTTTAGTGAAAAGTCCTAGGCTACAGAATCACCCCAAGGGTGACATCACAGTACAGAGAGTTTGGCCCGAGAGGGAAAATGCAGGCAAGGAGGCAGAACTGAGCACTTGCTAGTAGCCAAGGCTGCAACTGATGTGGCAGTAGTGACACTGGCCATAGCGGCCATAGCTATAACAGAGAGAGTTCTGGAAAGCAGCACCAGACACAGGGGGTGAGCAGATTCTACTCATTACCAGCAAGAACTGCCAAGGAGCAGATATCTTCATCCTGCAGATCGCACACCAGAGACGACTCAGGAACCAACACTCTAGAATGAGTAGAACCCTGACATCCTCACTCATTCTCAGGGAGAAGAGGAGGGAAAGCCATCCCTCCCAAACCACCAGAGATCTCCATTTTCCATACTGACAAAGGCCCCGCTGAGCAACTAGCTCCAACTCAGGCCTTGGAAGAAAAGAAAAGAGTCATTTAGCAGGTCACAAGAACCTTACCTAACCTGCCAAGCTCAGCTACACCCAGGGGAAATCACACAGCCCAGATAGAGGAAGATCCGTCTCCCACCTCAGGAGAGACTTTCTTTACTGTGTAAACACAACCAGAGGCTGCCCCTCCCTACAGCAGCTTAGAAAATCAACTAAAATTCAGTAAACACAAACCCTGAGAATGGATCCAGGCTGGGCCCTGTGAGTGTCTCTGGAGCTAGCCCATCAGGGAAAAGCTAGTTTGTTGAAAGGCTTCAACCCTACCCAGAACCTAGCCTCATCACAGCATCTCCAAACTAGAGGAAATAGCCATCTCCCTCTTTTGTGATACAAAGCAGATCTCCCTCCCTTTGAACTAGCCTGGGAAGAGGATCACAAAATCCTGGGTAAAGCAGAGCATTATTCTGCCTGCTCAAACAAACTGACTGAAGAATCCAATCAAGCCACAGGAAAACCAAACACCACAAGCAGACCAGAGACTCCACCAAGAGACTGGTTATGGACACAGTGGAGATAAATGACCTTCCAATCCCCCCTCGAAAAATAGAACTGTGTTTGTATCTTTTTAAATTTTATTTTCTAATTGCTTTCTATTAATCTTTTTTTCCTCTCATAATTTTTATTTTAGGTGTATATGTGTGTGTGTGCTTTTCTTTTATCTCTTCTAATCTTTTGGTATTTTTTATTTTCTTTTTTCTCTTTCTTTCTTTTTTGAGTGACTTAATTGCTATTCTGCTCGTCCCCATATATATACCCGTCATCAATTATTAGACCTTATACCCCATGGTAGACACACTTAATCCAGAAATTTATTACTCAATTCATAAGCTCTTAGGCTTAAATTCTTTAGTAGCAATATTATATCTTTATACCGATATAATTCCCTGTTTATGTGTATTTTTTTTTCTTTTTGCTGGTCATGGGGCCTGGGCACTGTCCTTCAGCTCTTTAGCTCAAGGCTAGTGCTATACCATTTTGAGCCACAGCTCCACTTACAGGTTCTTCTGCTTATGTGGTGCTGATGAATCAAACCCAGGGTCTCAGCATGCAAGGCAAGCACTCTACCACTGAGCCACTTTCCTAGCCCTAATCTTTTAATAACTAATTTTAAGCACTTTTATTTTTTAGTTTTTCATGTCTCCTATCCCTTCCCTCCTCTCATTGTATCCTTCTCTCAAATCATTTCTTTAAACTTACATAATTTTTGTGTTTCATTGTTTAAATTCAAATTTTTATTGCCATTTTTCTTCTTTTCTTTCTTTTTTATTTTAATTTAATTTTATTTTATTTGTGAACATACTGTACAGAGAGGTTACAATTACATGGGCAGGATAATGCATACATTTCTTACCAAGCATTGCTGCCTCCTCCTTTGTTTACCCTTCACATCCCTTCCCAGCCTCCCCCCACACCCCACCCAATCATCCCCCCCCCGCACTGATGTTGTAAAGCTCGTTTTCAACATGACAACTTGTACTTCTCATTGTTGCAACAAGTCCACCTGTATCCTTAAACAACTCGTTTTTCCCCATCTCCTCCACAAGTTATACCGATATAAAATATAGTGAAAGCAGGGGTTATACTGTGGGGGAGGGACATACAAAGAAATAATCTTATAAATGCGTTAGAAACACATGCAGGAAGGAACAAACACATTAAAATACATATCTAAGGATTCATTTTCCTAACATCACATTATCTGAACTTTTCTGCTTGACTCAAACATATCCTAGATATTGGAAATAAGGGAAACCATGTGACCTATGATTCTTTGAGCCTGGCTTACTTCACTTAATATAATTTTTTTCCAAGTTTTTCCATTTCCTAACAAATGGGACGATGTCATTCTTTCTGATGGAGGCATAGAATTCCATTGTGTATATATACCACATTTTCTTGATCCATTCATCTACTGAGGGGCATCTAGGTTGGTTCCATATCTTAGCTAGGGTAAATAATGCTGCAATAAACATAGTTGTGCTGGTAGCTTTAGTGTGGTCTTGTTTGTAAACATTTGGGTAAATGCCCAAAAGTGGGATTGCTGGGTCATAGGGGAGTTCTATGTGAAGTCTTTTGAGGAACCTCCATACTGCTTTCCAAAGTGGTTGAACAAGTTTACATTCCCTCCAACAGTGAAGTAAGGTTCCTTTCTGTCCACATCCCCTCCAGCATCTACTGTTGTTAGAGTTCTTGATTTTTGCCATTCTAACTGGTGTGAGGTGGTATCTCAATGTTGTTTTGATAGGAATGTTGAGCATTTCTTCATGTGTGTATTGGCCATTGTTCTTTCTTCTTCAGAGAAGTTTCTCTTTAAGACTTAAGCCCACTTATTTATCGGGCAGTTGTTTCTTTGAGGATTTGTTGTTGGGGGATTTAATTTTTTGAGTTCCAGGTATGTTTTAGATATGAGAAACTTGTCCGTTGTATGGCTAGTGAAGATCTTCTCCCAATCCACAGGATTTCTTTTGATCTTGCTAGCTATTTCCTTTGCCATGCAGAAGCTCTGCAACTTTATACAATCCCATTTGTCCAACCTTTCTTTGATTTGTTGTGTTTTCCGGTCTCTATTCAGAAAATTTCGGCCAGAGCCAAAGAGACCTAGGGTTTCTTTTATTCCATCCAGTAATGTTTTCAGAGTGTCTGCTTTGACTTCGAGGTCCTTTATCCATTTGGAGTTGATTCTGGTGCAGGGTGATATATAAGGATCTAGCTTTAGTTTTCTACAAGTAGTTAACCAATTTTGCCAGCACCATTTATTGAAGAGGCTGTCTTTCTTCCATTCTATTGTTTTAGCTCCCTTATCGAAGATTAGTTGGCTATAGGTCTGTAGGTTCATTTCTGGGTTTTCAATTCTATTCCTTTGGTCCTTAGGTCTGTTCTTATGCCAGTACCAAGCTGTTTTGATTACCATGGCTTTAAGAGTAGAGTTTGAAATTTGGTATTGATATTCCTCCAGCAGTGTTCTTTCCGTTGAGGAGTGTTTTTGCTATTCAGGGTCTTTTATTGTTCCATATGAATTTTTGGATTGCCTCTTCTATTTCCTTGAAGAAAGAGGTTGGAATTTTGATAGGTATTGCACTGAATTTGTAGATAGCCTTGGAAAGTATTGCCATTTTCACGATGTTAATCTTTCCAATCCAGGTGCATGGGAGGTTTTGCCATTTTCTAACTTCTGTTATTATGTGCTTTTTCAAGTTTTTAAAGTTTTGATAATAGAGGTCCTTTTCTTCTTGCATTAAGTATTTTATTTTTTGTGGGTCTATTACAAATGGATTTGCTTTCCTAATTTCAACCACGCTTTTCTCATTGTTTGCATACAGAAAACCCATTGATTTTTGAGGTTTAATTTTATACCCTGCTACTTTGCCAAAATTTTGTGATTTATTAATTTAAAACCCTTTCACTGACTATTTCTTCTCTTCTTCTACACTTCTTTATTTCTTTTGTGCTGTTCCTGAAGCTTGAACTCGGGGCCTTCCTGTTTATCTTTATATATCTTTTATATAACTTGTTTCAGTTTTGTTGTTCTAATGTTTCATTTGTTTGTGTTGCTTTATATACCTTATTTTTATATCTCAAAAAAGTAACTTTTAGCTTGGTACTGGTGGCTCATGCCTGTAATCCTCCTCAGGAGGCTGACATCGAGGATCACAGTTTGAAGCAAGCACAGGCAGAAAAGTCTGGGAAATTCTTAATACAACTACAATACCAAATATACAAGAAGTGGAGCTGTGACTCAAGTAGTAAATTTTTGGACTTGAGCAAGAGCACTCAGAGCTCTGAGTGCAAGTTCAAACCCCTGGACTGGCACAAAAATAAAACTTTCTTTACCTTATATTATATTAGGATTACTGATGCCAGAATCAAGTCCTAGTTTTAAGGACCAACATTTGTAGCAGATGCAACTATTGATGTTTTCCCTAGGAAATTTTATGCTTGTTTTATTCCTTGTCTTGTATTTACATTCCACTAATGGCATTCTTATTTTTTTTTGTTTGGAGGGACATTTCCATAAGTCAATTACATTAAAAAGCATGTCTTGAAGTTTTCTTTATTTTAAATAGGAAAGGGAAACTCTGTCCGAATCCAGCAGAGAGCGAATGATGGTTTGATTGCAGAGCTGTTAAATCTATTCCTGGATGTGAGAGGCTACGATTTGCAGTGCTTTGTTGGAAGAGTCTTCATGCAGCTTCACAATAAACTTCTATGATGTCACAGTCAACTTTGCCATTACAACAGATAGGTGTCAGCCACTTATTTCACCCTTACGTTGACTTTAGATACACAAAGAGCAAAAAAATAATTAGAAGAATTAACTATTAACCAAAAGATCACAGCTTGATGAGCTTTCCTGACTGAATTCTGAGATTACATGAGCAGGGCAGTTTCATCTACACAAGGCTACTAAGAAATAAGGACCAGGCAATGTTGTAGGCAACTGGAGAAACAGATGTGAATACAGGTGCAAGTGGCCTGCTCCATGAACCTTTCATGCTGAAGGAGAAAACCAGAAAATACAATGATAATGTCAATATTTCAGAAGGCTGGTAATGTGGGGAGACAGCTTCACATTGAGGATGGGAGGAAGGCACATATGATCTAACAGCAAGGGACATCATCCATGCAATTATTGCTTTGCCATGCTGGCTCCAATCTCAATCCCAGATCTCATCCTTCTGAGTAACAAATTATAGGTATGAGGCAACTGCAGTGAGCTCTTTGATATAAATATCTATAACCAATTTTTGCTAAGTTTCTCAGAAGTTTCTTGAGAGGAAAGTTGAAAATTAAATATATTATGTGTCTTAAACATTCTTTTCATTATCTTCTAATTATTTGAATATGAGCTATCTTCCTCACATTTGGGAAAATTTTTTTCATTGTTCAAATCCTGGGGAGGGATGGAAAACCCAGTTTCTTTTCCAAACTTGAAAAAAAAAATAGTCATTTTAACTTACCAGTTTTGCCAAATAGTGTGTCATGTCCTTGATGGATTTTTCATCTTCAACAGTGTTAGATGAATGAAATTATAAATGGGAGAAAATCAACCACATAGTAGCAAGTTTATCACAATGACAGATATAAGCTTTCCACTTTCTACCAGATAAATCATTTGCCACAAGCATTAAAAATCTTGAATAAAAACTTGGAGATTCTTCCTCTTTATATAAAGTTGGATTTTTGTTTTGTTTTGTTTTGTTTTTGGTTGGTCATGGGCTTTATCTTGGGGCCTTGGGGCAGTCCCTCAGCTATTCAGATCAAGGAAAACACTCTACCACTTGAGCCACAGCACTACCTCTATTTTTCTGGTGGTTATTTAGAGATGAGCCTCACAGAGTTTGCTGCTCAGGCTGACTTTGAACTGCAATCCTCAGATGTCAGCCTCCTGAGTAGCTAGAAATACAGATATGAGCCACCAGCACCTGGCCAAAGCTGTATTTTATCAGTTTTGTTGGCTTGAATGATTACCAAGGAAAAAATAGAAACTAAAATTGTTAGCTTATGCTAAAATTTCCAATAGTTTTACCATGAATAATAGTGAAATATTTAGAATTACATATTTTGAGAGTATATAACTGATTAAATTTTATTGTTTTAAAATACTTAAATATATCTCTTTTTTTGTAGACACTGAAGTTTGAGTTCAGAACTTGTACTTGTTGGCAGGCACTCTCCTGTGTGAGTCACATTCTTCAGAACATTTTTAATCAATCATCAATTAAATAATTTGAAGCTCACAAGTCATCTTTTGCTAAGATTAAGTAAAATAAGCCTAAACTCCTGCCTTTTGAGTAACAGAAGAAATCCTAATATCTAGATGTATAGACTCAAATAAATGAAACAACCTAAGAACAATCTTATCAATAAATAGGCAAGTGAATTGACTACATCATTCCCCAAAACAGATATAGGTGTCTAAGGAATACATGAAAATATACAACATCTTTAATAATCAAGGCAATGCAAATCATATCTATGTTGAGGTTTCATGTCTGCCTAAGCAGAATGCCTTTTAATCCTACATATACACCTGAAGAAATGTAAGTCAGCCTTATAGTAGAGCTATCTGCACACACATATTTTATAGCAGGATTCAAAGAATCATATTCCAGAATCGGCCTCCACAGGTAGAAAAGTGTTTAAAACTGTTATCTCCAAATAAAAATTAAACAGATCTGGGAGTAGAGCTGTGGACCAAGTGGCATAGTACCAACCTTAATGGAAAAAATCCAATCAAGAATTTAAGGCCCCAGGTTCAAGCCTCAGGACTGGCAAACACACACACACACACACACACACACACACACACACACAGAAACACACACACACACACAGAAACACACACACACACACACACACACAAAATGCTGCCTATATTTTTAGTAAGTTTCTTAATACCCTAAAATTCATGTACCTATGAAAAATCTTAATATAATGGAAAAGTGATATTTATAATGATAAACTCTTACTGAAGAACCCAGGTTTTTTTTCTTGATTTGTTTCGTTTTTGTGCTCATTGGACTTGAACTCACAGCCTAAGTGCTGTGCCTGAGCGTTTTTGTTCAAGGTTGGTGCTCTACCACTTAGTTACTGTGCCACTTTCCAGGTTTGTGGTAGTTCGTTGGAGATAAAGAGTCTCAAGGACTCTGTCCTCCACACATAAATTTCAAACTGCAATTCTCAGATTTCACATTCCTGAATCGGTAGAATTAGAGGCCGGATCCAGGCTAGAACCTGAGTATTTTCACCACTGCTCATTGAAAGAGTTCAAATCTTTTTACTCCAGAATACTTACCAAGCACAGTTTTCTCTGGATGGCAATCAAGCAAATATAGAGGCGCCCATAGTTCACACCTGTAAATCCTAGCTACTGAAAAGTCTGAGATCCGAGGATAGTGTTCAAAGCCAGTCCAGACAGGAAAATCTGGGAGAATTTTAGTCCCAATTAACCACAGAAATGCTATATGTTGAGCTGTGGCTGAAGCAGTAGAGCTCTACCTTAATCAAATATCTCAGAATCACTTCAGACCCTGAGTTCAAGTCCCAAGACCAGTGCACATGTGCACACACATGCACAATTTTATAACATAGTTCTCAAACCCAGCAAGGTTCCATCTTAATCCCTTAATGTCATGCTTTGTTATGAGAACTGGAAAAGGCTAATCTCTGGCATGGGTTGCAGTCCATGATGGTAAACAGCATCTGGATAGAGTAATTACCTTAGAGCCAATCGGACCGATCCAGACTGGAAGTACAAGTGAGGTGGTGTAGACACATGGCCCCTACTCCCCTGTTCACCCAGACCAAAAGCAGGAGTATGGTGACACAGGCACGCAACCCCCATTCACCCAGACCTGAAGCAGGAGTGAGGAAACATGGGTACATGGCCCCCACTCATCCAGAAATGAAGCGGGAGTGAGGTCAAAAGGGCATTAGCCCAGACTTATCCAGCCAGGAAGCAGTAGTGAGGTGGTGCAGGCACATTGCTCCTACCTACCCCTACCAGTATCAGCAGTGAGGTGACACAGGCACCATGACCCCTACTCCCCTACACATGCACACCAGAAGCAGGAGTGAGGTGACACAAGCACACAACCCCACACTCACCTAGACTGGAAGTAGGAGTGAGGTTACATGGGCATGGGCCCCCACGCAGCCAGACCAGAAGCCAGAGTGAGATTGTACAGGCACACGGCAACTACCGACCCAGACCAGAATCAGGAGTGAAGTGATACAGGCACACAGCCCCAACTTATCCAGCCAGGAAACAGAAGTGAGGTGATGGTGTTATGCCGCCACACCAGAAGAGCCTAGCATTCTATGGTGGCCCCTTCTCTTTCGGCCTTTGTGAAGAGTGGCTGGGTTTCATGATGCACTCCAGAGGTCAAGGGACTGGAGCTAAGGATGCTGCTGCCATCCCCCAACTGGTACTGCACCTGCTGCAGCTATGGTAGCAAACTTAATTGGTTCTAATTCACAAAACATATGTTATGAACTATGAGTTTGTTCAGGTACTGCGCGCCACTTGCTAGTCTCTTAATATTATAGTTGCCAATGTCTAAGTGCTCACTGACTTGTAAATATGCTGGAATGGAAATCCTACTATCACTGCTGTCTTTTCATTTCTAGGAATGATGATTTTGAAATGGCCCTTCTGGAGAGAAGAAGAGGGCACATGGACCCAACTATTCAATAGTGCATTTGGGTGACACTATATTGGCCCAAGAATGAGTCGACCCAGCTTGTATCCAGGTGTTTTGGGTTAGTCTTTTGGGTCATGCTTTCTGTTTGGCCGTGGAGAGTCTTAAGCTTCTCATTGTAGACACAGAAGATGGGAAAGTAACTTCCAAGGCTTATATATTCAGGAGCCATTTACTTTCTGCCCTTCTGAGATGGCATCTTACTCCATTGCCAAAATGGTCTTGAACTTACCAGGCTTCTGCTTAAGCCTGCCAAGTGATGGAATTACAGGCTTACCATACCACACCCAACTATGTGTCATGGGCCATTTGAAATAGAAAATTCATGGGGCTGGGAATGTGGCTCAGTGGTAGAGCGCTTGCCTTGCATGCTCAAGCCCTGGGTTCGATTCCTCAGCACCACATAAGCAAAAAGAAAAAAGCCGGAAGTGGAGCTGTGGTTCAAGTGATAGAGCACTAGCCTTGAGCGGAAGAGCTGAGGGACAGCGCTCAGGCCCAGAGTTCAGGCCCCACGACCGGACCCCCCCCCAAAAAAAAGAATGTTCAAAAAAAAAAAGAAAGAAAATTTATGACATTTCTGCTGTATCCACTAACAAAATTGTGCAATGATCAAATAACTTACAACCTAGTTGTTAAAAATATAGCCTCAGACTCAACTGAATTTCAAATTCAATTTTGGTTATTTACCTGCTTTTGGTTAAAGAGGAAGACACTTTATCACTGAGCTTTATTCACTTGTATAAAAAGGTGGATGGAGCCATGGACAGATGGCTCATGCCTATAATCTTACTCAGGAACTTGAGATGGAAAGAATATGTTTTAAACCCAACCCGGGCAGAAAAGTCCCTATGAGATACTTAGGTCCAGTGAATCACTCAGAAACCCGAAGTGGGGGCTAAGAATTTGGCTCAGTGGTAGAGTGCTTGCTTTGCAAGCATGAGGCCCTGAGTTCAATTCCTCAGCACCACATAAGCGGAAAAAGCTGGAAGTGGTGCAAAGGCTCAATTGGTAGAGTGCTAGCCATAAGCTGAAGTGCTGAGAGACAGCACCCAGACCCAGATATCAGGCCCCCTGAACAACAACAAAAAAAATCAACACAGAAATGGGGTTGTGGCTCAAGTGGTAGAGTGCTAAAAAATGGATCACGGACTGCACCCAGACCCTGAGTTCAAATACGACAATGAACAACAAAAAAATGTGATTGGATAGGGGTATTTTCCATCTCCTAGGTTTATGATTATTCAATAATCAGAATTTATTGAGCATTTCCTATGGAAAAGAGGTATTTTTCCTCACCAGCAAGTGATTTATGATGCTGCAGAGCATGCAATGGATACCCTCTACTTCACTTGAGAATTGAGTGTGAATTTTTTGGGGTCCTATTAGAATAGCAGGTCAGGAGCAAAGCTGATAAGGATTCAAGCTTTCTGTTAAACCATACTGTAGCCATTTTGATTTTTGTTAAAGGAATAATTGATTTAGACATTGGTGGCTCATGGCTATAATCCTCACATGCCTTCACTTGTATATTTGCCTATAGCCTATAGGCTGTTTAGCCCTTAACTTTGGTGGTGGCATGATTCGTGTATGGAATATACTGCCCAGAAAAATACAACTATGATATAAGCAATGTTTGACAACGTATTAAATCCAAAGTTGCAATGGTAAGGATGTTTAGTGTTTAACTTTTTTCTTTAGTTAATTGCTTTTAAAAGTTTGGGCTGGGAAGGTAGCTCAGTGGTAGAGTGCTTGCCTTGCATGCCTGAGGCCCTTGGTTCATTTCCTCAGCACCACATAAGCAAAAAGAAAAAATCCAGAAGTTTTGCTGTGGCTCAAGTGTTAGAGAGCGCTAGCCTTGAGCTGAAGAGCTGAAGGACAGCACCCAGGCCCAGAGTTCAGGCCCCACGACCGGACCCAAAAATATAAAAAATAAAATAAATTAAATGTATTTGCTTATTTAATTTACTCGAGGAAATCAAAAGTTAATATTTGGGACTTTTGCTGAAATTTGAAACTAGGCAAGTAAGAGCACCCATTGTCCCCAAATTCATCATTTGAAATTATTAAAACTTTATTCATATGTTTTAGTAGTCAGAAATTTGAGCCAATCATGGGCGCTCACACTCGTAATGCTATCTGCTGTGTCTTGACTAATGCAGAGAGGACTATGATTTGATGCTAGCCCAGGCAAAACATTCACAATATTGGATTTCAATCAATATCTGAACCAATGCATTGTGCTTTTTATTTCATCTACTCAGAAAGGGTAAAAAGAAGGATTGTGGTCCATAATGGCCTGGTAATAAACATAAAACCATACCACAAAAATGTCTCAAGCAGAACCTGGTGCAGGTGACTCATGCCTGTAGTCTTAGCTACTCAGGAGTCTGAGATCTGTAGATTAAAGTTCAAAGCCATCCCAGGCAGTAAAGTCTGTGAGACTCATCTCCAATAAACCATAAAAAACCAGTAGTGGTGCTGTGACTCAAGCAGTAAACATTCGCCTTGAGCTGAAGAGCTCAGGGACAGCGCCCAGGCACAGAGTTTAAGACACATGACCAACAAAAACAAAAATGACTAATGCAAAAAAAGCAGGTGTATGGCTCAAGTGGTAGAGCACCTACCTAAAGTGCATGAGGCCCTGAGTTTAAGTTCTAGGATAAAAACGAGGGAAGGATGTGAACATATGGAAGGAAGAAAAGAAGGAAGGGGGGAATTATTTTGTATATTGTACTTGTCTAGTTATTTCATTAAGGAGGCTTCTCATTCCTTTTTCTTTTTTTTCTGTCAGTTGTGGGGCTTGAACTCAGGTCCTGGATCCTGCCCCTGAGCTTTTGTGCTCAAAGCTAGTGCTCTACCACTTTGAGTTACATGGTCACTTATGGGTTTCAGTGGTTAAATGAAAATAAGTATCTCATAGATTTTCCTGACTAAGCTGGTGTTGAACCTTGATCCTTAGATCTTAGCCTCTGACTAGCTAGACTTACAGGTATGAGCCACTGGCTCTGGGCACTCACTTGTTTTCTTTCTTTCTATTTTTTATCAGTCATGGGACATGAACTCTGGGTGCTGTCCCTGAGCTCTTCAGCTGAAGTGAAGCACTCCACCAGAGTCCACTTCTAGTTTTCTGATTGCTAATTGGAGATAAGAATCTCATTACAGAAGTTCCGAGGTAGATGGCAAAGGAGAACCTGGAGGCTAATCAAGCTCCAGCAAAGAAAGCAGTTTTAGTGTTCCTAAATACTGTTTAGTAAACAGTCCTACACTACAGAATCACTCCAAGTGTGCCATCAGGTACAGAGAGTTTGGCCAGAGAGGGAAAATCCACACAAGGAGGCAAAACTGAGCAATTGCCGGTAGCCAAGGCTGGAACGGATGCAGCGGCAGTGACAGTGGCTGTATTGGCCATACCTATAGCAGAGAGAGTTCAGGAAAACAGCACCAGACACAGCAGGTGAGCAGATTCTACTCATCACCAGCAAGAACTGACAAAGAGCAGATATCTTCATCCTGCAGATCACACACCAGAGACAACTCAGGAACCAACACTCTGGCATGAGTAGAACGCTGACATCCTCACTCCTTATCTGGGAGCAGAGAAGGGAAAGCCATCCCTCCCCAACCACCGGAGAACTCCATCTTCCATACTGACAAAGGCCCCTGTGAGCAACTAGCTCCAACTCAGGCCTTGGAAGAAAAGAAGAGTCATTTAGCAGGTCACAAGAACCTTACCTAACCTGCCAGGCTCAGCTACACCCAGGGGAAAATCACCCAGCCCAGACAGAGGAAGATCCGCCTCCCACCTCAGGAGAGACTTTCTTCACTGTGTAAACAGAACCAGAGGCTGCCCCTCCCTACAGCAGCCTAGAAAATCAACTAAAATTCAGTAAACACAAACCCTGAGAATGGATCCAGGCTGGGTTCTGTGAGTGTCTCTGGAACTATCCCCTCAGGGAAAAGCTAGTTTGCTGAAAAGCCTCAACCCTACCCAGAACCTATCCTCATCACAGCATCTTGAAAGTAGAGGAAACAGCCATCTCCCTCTTTTGTGATACTCAAAGCAGATCTCCCTCCCATTGAACTAGCCTGAGAAGAGGATCACAAAATCCTGGGTAAAGCAGAGCATTATTCTGCCTGCTCAAACAAACTGACTTAAGAATCCAATCAAGCCACAGGAAAACCAAACACCACAAGCAGACCTGAGACTGCACCAAGAGAGTAGTTATGGACACAGTGGAGATAAAGGATCTTCTCATCACCTCTCCAAAAAATAACTCTTTTTGTAGCTTTTTTTAAGTTTTATTTTTTAATTGTTTTCTATTAATCTTTTTTTTTCCACTCATAATGTTTATTTTAGGTGTATTTGTGTGTGTGCTTTTTTATATCTTCTGATCTTTTGGTACTTTTTTATTTTCTTTTTTTTCTCTTTCTTTCTTTTTTGAGTGACTTAATTGATATTATGCCCATCCCCATATATATATACCCGTCGTCAATTATTAGACCTTATACCCTATGGTATATACACTTAATCCAGAAATTTATTACTCAATTCATAAGCTCTTAGGCTTAAATTCTTTAGTAGCAATATTATATCTTTATACCTATATAATTTCCTGTTTGTCTGTTTTTTGCTAGTCATGGGGCCTGAACTCTGGGCCTGGGCACTGTCCCTCAGCTCTTCAGCTCAAGACTAATCCTCTACCACTTTGAGCCACAGCACCACTTCCAGCTTTTTCTGCTTATGTGATGCTGATTAATCGAACCCAGAGTCTCATTCATACAAGGCAAGCACTCTACCACTGAGCCACTTTCCCAGCCCTAATTTTTAATAACTAATTTTAAGCACTTTTATTTTTTAGTTTTTCATGTCTCCTATCCCTCACCTCCTCTCATTCTATCCTTCTCTCAATACCATTTCTTTAAACTTACATAATTTTTAAGTGTTTCACTGTTTAAATTTAAATTTTTATTTCCATTTTTCTTCTTTTCTTTTAAATCACTCTCCTATCATTCTGTCTAATCTATTTCTCTCTCTGAGATAAGAACTTGGTTAAATTCATTCTCCTTTTACCTCTCCATAGCCCTCTAATCAGTGGTATTTCTTTGAGGAATTACTGTCAATGTTGCCATGTGCCAATCCAAGGCCTCTCACAAAGTCTCCTAACCCAACCTGTCTGTGCCTCTGTGTGAGTTAATCATCATTGAACAACTGCGTTCCATGGTTTGTGAAACATTCGCTTCTGTGATCATATGCACATGAGGGCCCAAGAAGAGACTTCCCTGGAAGGAATGTCCTAAAATGCAAAACGTCTACTAGGGCAATGGAAACCCATGGTTGGGCATGCTTAATTTTTAACCTGTGCACTGAACTAACAGGAAAACATTAAGACACACTAAGAAACCCTGATGTAAAGGATCAGAGGGCTGAGGGGAAGGGAGCCGCATGCTCAGGAATATAAATGGAGCTTACAAGCCACTGCAGGCTCTGACTTTCTATGTTGAAGTTAAGATTAACAGGCAGCCCAAGTTTCTAAGAACTCATTGTCTAGGCTATATGCCTCTTTCAGAACTTCTTTTCCTCCTCCTGTATTTTGAAAACAGCAGTTAGTACTGTGTTTCTCTCTCCTAGGGGCAATTTTTCTCTTCACACAATGCTTAAAGTAGATAATAGGAAGCTGAAATTAAAGTTAACAAGTATGAAGTAGCACACAGTGCTTGTCCTGAATTCCTGGACCTAAAAAGTTCCCAATTCTAAGCACAAAGTGATCATAGGTGTATCCTAATAACCTCCACTGAATGGAGAAATTTGAACAATTTTCCCAAGGCAGGTATTGTCCAGTACAGTAGTTACCACCTATAACCCTTGTTATTAGGATGGTTGTGATCTACTAGAACAATAACCTTGAAACTGGGCCAAGACGAGACAACTTATCGTTGCTAGAAACGGGGGAAGACAACTAGGAGAATGTTTCTCTGGCACAGACATGGATATAATTACAACAAAGTTCTAAATTGTGGCTCATCAGTAAAGACTATCAAGTCATACATCAATAAAGGTAATAACTAAACATAAAAATTAAAAAAAAACTATTTGGGTTTCCGTACTAACATCTTTTTAAAGGTGTGTGTGTGGTGTCTGAGATTTTTTATGGGGCAGCATTGGTTCTTAAAAATCATCCTATTGGCACTATCTTTAGGTTTCCCATTCAAGTCTGGTGGCATTCTAGCTGTACCACTTGAATCACACAATTCTTGACTTCTGCTGGTTAACGAGATAAACATGTAAAGTATATGTCAACCTTGGTTGGTTTCAAATTATGATCTTCAGATCTCATTCTCTGGAGTAGGTAAGGATATAAGAGTGAGCCACTATGCTCAGCCCAGTATTTCTAGTAAGTTACTTAATCTTTCTGAATCTCAGCTTCTTCTTGTGTGGAAAGTGAACAGAATTATTTTGTGTATCTTAGAATCTGGTGGGAGTTATGACTAGGTATGGGAAGTATAAGTGTTCGGGATGTGAAGACAGAGCCTGACAATCTCATAAAACTACTGATGTTTATATTGAAATGAATTAAAGGAATTGAAAACGATGGATTTTTCTTTTTTTTGTTTATCCATTTCTGGGCAGTGAGGGAGCCACAGAAATTCAAGGAGAACAAGGAAACAAATGCAGCAGTGATACTCTGTAGATATTATGTTGACAATCAACTATACCACTTGTGGGCAGGGAAAGGAGGGAAAAACAGAGAGAGAGCAAAGAAGTGATTAGATTTTCGAAAATGAAATGAACTCATTATCTAAATTACAAAATGGTGACCCGTATGTCCACTACATTAACAATAACAATTTTTTAAAGTCCAGGTTGATGATTCTCTCCTCCAGTTTTAGTTAGAGGACCTTGAGACTCAGGCCCACCTATAGAGTTTTCGAAGGTCAATTGATATGATAATTAATATAGAGCCAAAATCTCTTAACAAATGTTATAAAAAGTATTTCATTCGTAGTACTTCTTTCTGCTTGAATGGAGATTCTATATGTTATTGGCAGAGCTATGTTTTTTACTTTTTGTTTTCAGTATTTGTCAACTGTTGAAATCCTTCTTGAAGCTTTGGGACAGAGGTCTGCTATATCTTGGCACCCTGCCCCTAACTAAAATAGTAATCAACCTTTGAAATTAATTTACTTGTGTATGAGTTTGTTTTATTTCTTTATTCATTTATTTATTTATTTGTTTATTTATTTATTTTTGTCGCTGGTGGTGAAATCTGGGCCTGGTCGCTGCCCTCAGCTCTTCAGCTCAAGGCTGGTGCTCTACCACTCGAGCCACAGCACCACTTCTGGCTTTTTCTGCTTACGTGGTGAGGAGGAATCAAACCCAGGGCCTCATGCATGCAAGGTAATCTGTGTACCACTAATCTACCTTCTCAGCACCTATGAGGGGTATTTTTGTGCACGGGTCTATCAAGGAAATCTATTCAGAAATGTATTCATTTGCCACTAGACATTAATTATGAATTATCTGATAGTTAAAGGATAAATTGTTATCATTTTTACTAGGAATTGTTTGTCTTCCCATGCTAAAAACATGGAGGAGGGTATTTTAAACTAAAACTACAAAAGAAATTTAAGATCTTTGTGCTAACAATTGTGTCCAGTTATTACATTAAAAAGAAATTTCAAACTTCATGAATACAGAGCTCAAACTCCTTATACTACTTATTTCAAAATGCAAATTAAAGGGAAAATCAGACAGGGGATAAAATTTATATTGTATGTTAATTTTTAAAGAGGAAAATAAGATCCTAGATGGCAGATTAAAGGCAAAGCAATATCAGAGCCCTATCTGCTCAATAAGAAATAAGAAGCTTAT
Source organism: Dipodomys merriami (assembly GCF_024711535.1). Lineage (NCBI taxonomy): Eukaryota > Metazoa > Chordata > Mammalia > Rodentia > Heteromyidae > Dipodomys > Dipodomys merriami. The sequence continues at coordinate 12,052,477 of NW_027206024.1, forward strand.
TTGAAAAAAAAAAAAACTGCAAAGTGCACATCAGGCAAAGGCAAGCAGTCAGAGCTTACCACAAACACAGAAATACCATATCTCTCAGAAAAAGGAAACAAGTTCAGACCAGTGCTCATCCTTATCCCTGATTTCAATAATACATATACACCCCCTACACACACACACACACACACACACACACACACACAATGAATGTATGCAACAGCTCAACCTACTCACATCCACTCAACATGAATCAAAGATCTTCCTGTAATATTTGAAACTTTAAGTTTCAAGTCATATAAATAATTGATAATAGATGCATAAGTAATTATTTTCTGAATAGCGCTCTACTGTAAAAGTGAGAATTCATGATGATTATAACTACTTTAAACATCTCTGAATCTCAAAAAAATTAAACAACACACAATCCGGGACTGCATTTCTACCAGCTATTCTGCAAAGGCTTAATAAGAAGATACTTATGAGATTTTGTGTACCAAAAATTAAATACTAAATTCAATTAATACCTGAGTAAGTGAAGAGAAAGATGATCAGAGAGATCTATGCTGCCTCCAGTTCTCAACCAGCTGTACACTGTGTCATCTTTGCTGCTGCTGGACCTTAGTTGTCTTCTCCAGTGCAGTGGCCACACTGGGGTTGGATTGGGCCTGGTAGGGAGATGAGTTTGGCCACATGGGAGGCCACACTGGGGTTGAGGTTTGGGGCAGTGTGGAGGGGAGAGGAGGCCTTGGCAGAAGCTGGTGAAGCAAGGAAAGAGGCAGGAAGCCGGAGGCTCAGGAAGCAGCATGCCCGAAGGCTGCCTGGTTCTGGAGAATGTCTGTGAGGTGGGGTTGTTGGGGCAGATCCCATGGGGCCTGGTGGCCTGGTGAGAAGAGGAAGGAATCTCAAGTACTGCAAAGGAGGACAATGAAAATTAAGATCACAGTGGCTGAACAATTTCAACAACAAAGGTGGGGACATGGAGGTAAACTCTGGGGATGAGAGGACGGCAGCACTGGGCCAGTGGAGTTCAATCCTTTCTGGACATACCTGGAAGTGTGTGAGGACTGGCTCCACCACAGCTTTGGCCTCACTCGACTTGAACGGGCACCCGGAATGGTCACCTCAGCCTCAGCCTGCCCCAGAGAGCCAGACTGGCATAGATGCTGAAGACCAAGCAGTGGCTGGGAAGCTATGCGCAACAGGGTGGAGGAAGCATGGCTGGTGGGTGCAGCTCCAGCCCAGCCAGGTCCAGGGCCAACGGGGAAGTTCAGACTGTAGATCTAGAGCAGGCAGTGTGCCCCAGACCAGTGGGACTTCCAGGGACTTGCGTGGAGGCCAACACGTGCATGTTGGGAACTTCATAAGCATGGCCCAGGCGTCTCCACGGAAAGGTGCATTCACTCCTGTGCCTCTCCTTTCTTCTGGACTCTCGCTGTCCTCCTGCTTCCTGCTGAAGTACCAGGCCATAGACCGCCCCCAAAGGCCAGCAGAGAGCCCTTGCCAATGTAAATGCAGGGGGGTCGTTTATTACAGCTCGAGCTGGACTCACAAATCTTCCCTGACACAGCAGGTCAATAATTGTCAGTCCCAATCTCTTGGTCAGCAAGGTTTTTTTATTTTGTATGAAGCAGGTGGAAGGATCATTACAACACTGATTTTGTGATAGGTCGGTGGTTCGTAGTAAATCTAGTCTTAAATTTATTGGTTGGGGAATGATCATTTCCAGTAAGGGCAGGGACTTTCTCGCTTAGCAGTTACAGGATAGGTTAAATCATACATAGCAAGCATATTATAAGTTGGGGTAGGTGGGGCCAATCACAGGAATGCTGAGGGCACTATTCCTGGATTATTTCCCGACCTAAATTGCTTCCTGATAGAGTTGGGAGATAATCGGTCAGGGCAGTCTGAGATTCCTGGACAGATCAGGGCTGTCTGGTTTCTTAGTTATTTTTACTGTTACATTTTCTTAGAACATGAACTGACACTCTTTTTCCAGTAGCAGATAACAGATATTTTCCTTAGAGTTTCTGAAATCACTGCCAACCTATTTGTCCTCTCACTGACACATCCAACTACAGGAGTCAACTTCTCCACGCTGATGACAGGCCATCTCGGAGATATTCACAGGGCTATGTTTCCTCCTCTATCTCAGGCCTTTCTACTGAAAGAACATCCTTACTAAAAACTTTTTAGTTGTTTCTAGTGAGGAAGAAAAGTAAGGCCTAGTTGCAGCCATGGAACCAAGAATTGAGGGCCATGGCTAGAGCAAAATGCCCTGAGAAAAGATGGATTCATTTTTGTCAAAGACACAAGTCTCTATAGGAACTCTCATTCTAACTGATTTTCTTCCTAGTAATATATTCACAGAATATGTAGACTATGTAATGAATGAACAATGACATATGCATAATATTTGCGAATATGGAGGGAATTAAGAAAAAACTGCAATGGCCAGAAGTAACTGGTTCTTTGAAAGAGAGCTGGTAGGTTCTTTGTTTGGTCTCTACGCCTTTTAGCACGGTATTTTGTATTGCATTCAAACATATGAAGTTCTTAAAATGTAAAATCAGGACAAATAGTTAAAAATAAGGAAATTTTCCTAATAAAGTATACAAACTGCATCTTTAAATTCAGAGGTACTTAACTTGAAATTTTTCTCACGTTAAATTGCCTTTTGTTCCACCGAAGAGTTGATATTCGAAAATTCCTAAAGAGAATTATTTTTTTTCTTTTCTTCCTTTTTAAGGAACCATAGTAAAGTCCACCTGTTTCTGCTGTGAGCTCTTTCTTCCACTTACTGCCCAGTTGCTGTCAATACTCATCCCCATACGAGACAAGCAGCTCACATCCTGCCTTGATGACATGACAGGTTTGGTAGAAGATCTACCTCTGATACTGAAAGGCCCTCGGATTCTGATTCTCAGCACACCTGCCACAGTTCATATACCTAAAGTTGAAGCAGGCACAGGAAGGAAACATAAGAGGGTAAGTTTCTGCTCCCTTTGGATCTACTCCCAATACTCATCCACTCTAGAACTCTAAGTGCACTGTTTTCAAAGCTCAGTTCCAGACTTCTCTTAATCCTTATTTGTCACAAATAGATAGATTTCCAGATTCTCTAAATTGAGTTAAAGTTTATGTCATAGATTTTGGTGGGGACATGCATTCTGTTTCTAGATTAGCACACATCATTTGACATTTGGCCCAAGTAATTTTCCTTAGATTGGACTCACTCATGCACCTGTCTCCACTATGTTCCCATAGAAATTCAGAGAATCATTTGTCTTATAAAGACAATAGAGGGAAATTTGTTTATTCATGATGTTGTTTCCTGATACGACAATGGTTCCCCATGGCACAGGGCTGCAGGACATACCATAGAACCACTGCTTTCTGAACCTCACCACTGCTCCAACTCTGCTTCTACGTGTTTGAGTATACCCTAATAGACTAAAGTTCTTTCTTGTAGGTTGTTAGGGCACTATGTACTTTGCAAAAACGACGAAGAAAAATTATAGTTAAATACTCCTACAATGAAATTGTCCTTTCTATCTCCACATGTGTTTCACAATTACTCAGGGAATATGATTTATTCAACTACTGAGGATAATTCTTTGACTCGTATACAGTATGTGCTTTACAGATGCAGGATCTATGAATGAAGTTAGGCCCTTTGGTTTTTCTTCTGATGTCTTAATTTTGTCTCTCATGGAAATTTTTATTTTGATACAGTACACATATTTATATGCATACATACATACATACATACATACATACATACATACATACATACATACATACATACCAGAGCTAATGATTGAACTCAGTAACTAAACTTACCTCTTGCAATACAAGCACTCTACCACTTGAACCACTAGCCCTTTTTGTGTTGTTTATTTTTGAGGTATTTTTTGTCTGTCAAGGGGCATATACTCTGTGCCTGAATGTTGTCCTTCAGCTCTTCAACTCAAGGCAAGCGCTCTACCACTTGAGCCACAGCGCCGCTTTTGATTTTCTGCTGGTTAATTGGAGATAAGAGTTTCACAGCCTTTCTTCCATGGGCTGGATTTGAACCATGATACTCATATCCGAGCTTTCTGAGTAGCTACTTACAGGTTTGAGCCACCAGTGCACAGTTTGTTTTTGAGGTATTATTTACCCTGCTGTCCTGGGTTGCCATCCTGCTTGTGCTTGCCTGGGTTGCTGGAGATACTTCACTTTATCCAGCCATTGTACTTCCACAGTAGCTGGGATAACAAATGTGCACCAACGTGCTCAGCCATTGGTAGTAATCGGGGTCTTATAATCTTTTATGCTAGGAATGGCATCAGACTGAGATCTCATCTCTATCTCAAAAGTACAAATTAAAGGTTGAGCTATGGAACCCAGCTATACTATTTATATTTTTATTTCTTGTCCATCAAATATTCATAATTTTGAAAGCACCAAGTACAGCAAAAGAAAAATGGAGATATGGGAATCCATATGTGTGATAATCAGGGTGCAAGTCTTCTGAGGATAATATCCTCTTAGGAACCATGAAAATGACTGCTGGACTCACTCCAGTTGGCCTGGGATTTATTTTTTGCATCTACACATAGAAGTTACTCCTTTTTGTGATCTGAGTTTCAGAAAGACAAGCTAAAGGCTTTTGGGTAATAATTGGCAAAATCATATTACTTGATTCCAGTGATGCTCTTTGAGCCTGCATGGACTCAGTAGTTGTGAACACATAAGATGCCGTCTACACATCTGAGGGGATTTGTCATAGTCCTAACAGAGGCTCCTTAAGCATGGATGCACTTTGCCTCTAACACACTCTGTTTATATGCGCTATACTTTGATCCTAAATCAGCATGTCCATGTTTATGCAGATTCCACAAACACATACAATTATTTTGTCCATGTCCTAGCAATGTTTCATTGGAGGCACAGGGGGACACATGGAGTTAGAGAAAGGGGGGAAAGGGAGGGCATTTCTTACCATCTAGGAGTACCTATTGTCTGCATCTTCATCTTCTATGATCAAGCCCTCATAGGGGCTGAAGTGCAAACCCAATGGCAGATCAGATTCCTCATTCCATACTCTAAGCCTAGCCTCAGGGTACTGTACTGACGAATTCTCAGCCCAGGGGGCAGACTGAGGACTGAATGGTCATAATGCCCCTTGTCCACCACATTGTCTCTTACAAATATAGGTGGCCCATGAACAGTGTAGCTGGTGATGAAGAAGTTCTGACACTGCTCACAATCTGAGGCAAGAGAAGCAAAAATTAGTCAAGAAATATGTACATTCCCAGATTTAACAATCATGAGAAAGAGCACAGAATGCATATCATTGTCGCTTAGTTCTTCATGTGAAGTTACTAGAGTAAACCAGTAATTGGGGGCCAAATGACCTGATGAATTATTATAAAAGCACATTTGCCTTCTGTTTGAACAAGCACAGAGGGTTACTTACACAGGTAATCATCATCCTGGGGTTTACGGATATCTTCATAAGCATAACTCTTTCTTTCCTGTAGGATGTACATGCTCATTTTTACCTCCTTTTTCCTACGTCCAAGTTGAAAAACAATGGTTATTTAAGTTGGGGATCAACAATCTTTGTCCCTATTTCTTCAGAAAAGTAAAATCTCTTACTACCAAATTATCATCTATTCTTCTCACATACTCTGGTCCCCCATTAACCTTTGACTAAGAGATACAAAGACTTCATTTGAACACTAACTACAGGTTTCTAATTCAATTTTAAGTTTTGGCCATTCCCATTTTCAGGTTTAATTTCGACTTCATTAAATTTCTTATAAAGTGGTCTTTGATGAATTTATTCATTCAGAATATTTGTTGAGGGTATGTTAAGTATTGAGCAAAGACAAGGACATACAGGATTGAAAATGTGTGGTCACAGATTTATCAGACACTTTGCGTTTATCTGTTATTTTACCTTTTACTTATCATTTTCAGACAACATGCAGGCTGTACACATTTTTCTTGTCAGTCCTGGGGCTTGAACTCAGGGCCTGGGCACTGTCCCTGTGCTTCTTTTGCTCAAGGCTAGCACTCAACAACTTGAGCCACATTGCCACCTCTGGCCTTTTCTGTTCATGTGGTTCTAAGGAATAGAACCAAAGGCTTCATTCATACAAGACACATAATCTACAACTAAGCCACGTTCCCAGTGCAGTCTGTGCATCTTTATCTATGTTCTTTAGATTAACATTCAGAAGTTCAGGGAGAATGTAAAATGTGTCATGGCCTAAGTGCCTCCAGGTGGATAATAACCCAAGTGTGTAACTTCATTGTGAAATTCTTATGTGCTGCTCATTGGAAACCTAATTACTAGTTCCACAGCTTAGTTCAGCCTATGTTTGAACTTTCCAAAGTCCATCTCACATAATCAGATTACCCTCAGCAACCTTGCTAGAATTACCAAAATTAGTAAATTTCCCAAATTATTTTCTCTTACCCAATTTTTGTTTGCAGTATTGTCCTTGTGTATTTGCTTCTCCAAGAGGGAACGCTGGTTTCTGGGCCTCTTCTAATCCACTTGACTTTAAGAAATTTATAATTCCTGAGAACTTCTTCAAACTAGGTTCCTTACCTAAGGTTGTCTTGGGCATTCCCTTCAATGAAAGTCACATATAGAATTGGAATGTATTTCCTAAGCCTTCCATCTCCTATCAGTTTTCTCTCAAATCCATATAAGTTAGACTGAGGGAGGGAGAACACTTGAGAATACAAACCGAAAAGCAAACAAGGTCTGTGAATGAAGGAAATGAAGCTTGGAAGAAGACATGACTAGTGGTGACATTTAATGAAAGAGAACACGGGGAAAGTGGAGAATTACAAAACTTGGTTGGAAAAAGCTATGACAGAGCAGTGAGAATAGGAAGAAATTATTGGCAGAAATCTATATGGACAATTAAGTACATTCAAATTGCAACTAGTTATAACAGATGACTTTGAAATTAATTTGACTTTTTTCTATGCAATTTTGCCTGAAAAAGTATGTACCATATAATAATTGTATAAATTGGTATACATGTCTGTTTTTGAGATGATAAGGTAAACAAAAATGTGATATGGTAAAAAAAGAAAATGTTCATCATGCAGACTCTAGTGACTCGTGATTGTAATCCTAGTTATTCAGTAGGCTGAGAGCTGAGGTGTAAGCTTGGCAGCCAGCCCAAGGAGTAGTAAGACTCATATCCACTTAAAACCATCATAAAAGCCAGGAGTGGTATTGTGGTTCAAGTTGTTGAGTGCTAGCCTTGCTAGCACAAAAGGAAGGATCTGGAACAATGATTAGTCCTGATTGTAAGTCTCAGGCCCAGCACCAAAAAATTTAACATTGAATATTGTGAATTCTTAAAATACAGCATCAATGGGACTAAGCATTTCTTTCTGCTTTTCTTTTTTCCAGTCCACGGCCTGGGCCCTTTCCCTGAGCATCTTTGGCTTGAGGCTAGCACTTTACCGCTTGAGCCACAGCACCATTTTCAGCTTGCTTTTCCTGTTTATGTGGTACTAAGGAATCAAAATAAGGGCTTCATGCATGCTAGGCAAGCACTCAACCATTAAGCTACATTCCAAGCCCCTAATTATTTGTTTTTGAGCCCTGATATAAATTCACTTTCTGTGACATCCCTAGTTGAAATAAATTAGTTGAAATTGAATTTGAAGACATTAACTTCAGTATTTCTCGAGCCTGTTACTTTTACTTAAATTTCAAAACTGATTAATTATTATATATATTGATTATAACTTGTTTATCCTGAAAATATTGAGGGGGGTTCAGTTGAGACTTCAGACCTCTGAAGAACGATCAGTTATTGTCCAACCACTCAAAAGACTCACATGTAAAGGCTACAGCTAAACAAACAACTATGGAAAGTTCCAGAATCAGCTAACTAAAGCTCAGAAGAAGGGACCAATCCTCCTCTTCCTCACAGAATTGACATTTGAAATTAGCCTCAGAAGGATATGTATCTATGTAAAATATTATGTCACTTTTTTTAGTTGTCAGTAAACTTTTCTTAAAACTTACAAATAGTGTGGATTTATTGTTGCATCTATCAATTTGTTATAACAAAATGAAAAGTGGTTGGAACAGAGATTGGAACAATCTTTCAGTGAATGGTGTGAAGATGTGAATGGCTAAGATAGCTAAGACTTTATAATGCTGTGTAAGTATTTATGAACTTGTAAGTGCCTTTAGAGAAAATGTATTGGTAGACTTCACCACCACTAAGTGTGATCCCAGACACAATACATTTTTAGATTTCGGTTTTCTCATCACGTAAGTGATTATAGTTTACTATTTGCCTCATTATGTTGTTGTAATATTGAAATCTATTTGTTCATGGAACATTTAAAATAAAGTCTAAAATATTGTGAAAATAAAATAAGTGGTAGTGATTATTGTGGATATGAATTGAATCTTAGAATGAATATGATAAGAACAGAAGAGATCAGGAAAAAGAAGCAGATGTTCCTAGGGCTTCTTCTCTTACTTGGAACCATGAAGAAAGTTTACTCATCAATAGAATTTGGGAGACATTTATCTTCTGACGCTTACTCTGTTCAGTTCTGAAGGTCATCCAAGAAGGTTTGACTAAAAGTGATGAGAAATCTGGATTTTGGTTACAAAATATCTGCAAACTGTGGATTCTATTTTTTGACAGCAAATCTCAGCCAGAGAGAAAAGACTCTATTTTAGGAAAATGTTTTCTGAATTATCATTAAGGCTTGTCCCTATATTTCTTTTCTTCAATTTCTTCAAACCTAGACAAAACCCATCTTTGCTTCACTCTGTGTTCATAAGCTATCTGTTATAATTTAATTGGTTTTTGATGACAAGAAACACTAAGCAAATTAGGAACAAGAGGGAAAGATTATTTAGTTAAATAGCATACATCATGGTCAACTTAGTTTCATTTCAGTGATGAAGGATTGTTTAACACACATAAATCTTTAAGTGCAATGCAACACATAAGCTGATCAAGGACAAAAATCACACACTCATTTCTCTGGATGCAAAAAAAGCCTTTGACAAAAGTAAACATTCTTCTTTTTTTTTTTTTGGTCAGTTGTGGGGCTTGACCTCTGGGCCTGGGTGCTATTCCTCAGCTCTTCAGCTCAAGGCAAGCATTCAATCATTGAGGCACAGCACTACTTCCAGTTTTCTGGTCGTTTATTGGAGAAAAGTGCTTCACAGACTTTCCTGCCCGGCCTGGCTTTGAACTCTGATCCTCAGAGCTCAGCCTACTGAGAAGTCAAGATTACAGGTGTTATGCCCAGTTAAAGTCAGCATTCTTTTATCATAAAACCCTTGAAGAAACTAGTGATACTGGGTATATATCTCGATAGGATTACGGGTATATGTGAAAAATTAAATCATTTCTGTTAATAGCAGGAATGACACAAATGTCTATTTTTTTCATTCTTTTCCCGTATTGAATGCAATCAAGCCACAGAAATAAGCATAGAGAAAGAAATAAATAGGTCAAAAGGGAAGAAACCATTTAAATTATGCTTGTTCACATATTACATGATCCTATATTTAAAAGATCCTAAAAATTTCCAGAGAAAAATTCTAGATCTGATAAATGCTATTGGAATTGTGTCAGAATAAATGATGAACATTTAAAATCATCAGCTTGTCTGGCAACAATGAACAGTCTGGAAAAGAAATCAGAAAAATCACAATAGTCTCAAAAAATTAGCTTAAGATTGTGCTTAACTAATGAAGTAAAAAGACTTCTATAATGAAAAGTATAAAACCTCAAATAGAACTGAAAGCCAACCTGGGCTGGTAAGTTTGTGAGACTCTTATTTCCAATTAAGCACCAGAAAATATGAAGTGGTGCTGTGGTTCAAGTGGTAGAGTGCTCACCTTGAGTTGAAGAGGTCAGACACAACACTCAAGGCAACTGTCAGGATTGATGACGATGATGATGAAGATGATGAAGATGATGAAGATGATGATGATGATGATAATAATAATAAACTTAAAAATTGGCACTATGGATTGCATTTCATTCTTCCAAAATTATAAGTTGAATTCCCAATCCTCAAAATATTATTTGGAGATGGAGCGTTTGGTAGCTAATTAGGGTAAGATGACATCATGGAGGTGAGGCCCGAGATGGATTTAACTTTCACAGAAAAAAGCAAAGAAAGATCCTTTCCATCTCAACTGTTCCTCCTTTCCCAGTCATGAACATACCAAGATTTCATGTAGATACACAATGAGATATAGGCCATCTACAAACCTAAAATAGATCCTTCATCAGAACCCAGTCACACTAGCATACTGGTTTGAGTTTTCAAGCTTTCAGAACTATGAGAAATAAATTTTTATTTAATTAACTCACTGTATACTATTTGGTTATGGCAGACTAAGTTGAACACACAATGAGAAAAACACTGGAATTCACCGTTTTTACAAAGAAGATACATAAATCTTTGTATGTGGCTAACAAATGTATGAAAATATGCTCAATATTACTAAGCAGTAGGGAAATGTAAGTAAAATGTCAATGACTCCTTAGGATGCCTACCATAAAAATAAATAAAAAGATACTGGATGCTGGGCACTGGTGGCTCTCGCCTATAATCCTAGCTACTCAGGAGGCTGAGGTCTGATCATGGAGCAAAGCCAGCCTGGGCAGGAAAGTCTGTAAAACTCTTATCTCCAATTAAACCACCAAAACACCAAAAGTGCCGCTATGACTAAAGTGGTAGAACACTAGCTTTCAGCTAAAGAACTGAGGGACAGCACCCAGGCCCAGAGTTCAAGCCCCACGACCAACAAAATAATGGAACCTTTGCTCGCTGCTGGTAGAAATATAAAATAGTGCAGTTGCCTTGGGAAATAGTATGAAAAGCACTCTAAAAATTAAAAGCATAACTAGCTTATTATCTAGCAATCTAATTCCTGATATACATAGAGACAGGAAGGAAGGAGGAATGGAAAGAAGTAAGGAAACAAGGAATGTAAATAGATCCTAAATAGATATTGGCACATTCAGTATAACTGCAGCATTATTATTACTATTGTCAGTTGTAAAGTAGTTGCATAGGAAAACAGACATTATATATGAGTTCCAAATTACATGACCACATAAAGGAAGAACAGTTAAGGTTCACCTGTCTTTTTCCAGGTTTATCCAATGTGAATAACACAGACAGGGTAACATTTCCACAGTCTATCATGGATCTTTGGCACAGAGTACATTGCAGATTCCATGTTCAATTCAAATCAAAGACATCAGGCTGCAACCTTGTGATTTCAGTCACAATTCTTTCTGTCTGGTCTATTCTTTCTATGTGAACTCTCTAAATGAAGGCATTTGACCACATAACCCCTCTGTGATATATAAATGCATACCACACTGGAAACCCTTCAAAAGCACAATCTTACTTGGGTCAATTTGACCAAAAGATGAAGAATAAAAAATTCTTGAACAGAGAATCAAGTGGACCAATCTCTCCATGACTCTAGTAGCATTTATTCTTCTCTCAACTCCAGTAAGGAATTGATTCTATTTTTGACAGTTTCCATTTTTGTTCAGATTGTTCAATGTCTTTCTCTGCGTGGTTATTTCACTAAATAGACTATCTTCCATGAGATTGCAAATGACTGCAAATAAGTCAACAAATATATGTTTTCCAGGTGTTAGATAGAAAATCAATGCATCAAGAAAATATGGACTATAATATTGTATCAAAATGCTGTATGTACTTATCTACGTAATAGAAAGTGATGAGGATCACTTTTTACTTGAATTTTACCCTACTAAACATCTAGCAGAGTCCTACCTCTATCTATGTTTCTCTTATCCTTTGGATTTTTGCAACCATCTTCTAACAAGCTTCTCTTTTGCCTCGTTTCTAATTTTTTACATTGCTATCAGATTTTTTACCAAAACTATTTTTAATAGTGTTTTGATTAGTTATCTGAAGAGAGCGAGAGAAAGAGACAGCAGTGGTGATAGAGAGATACTCATCTTCCTAACAACTCCAATTTCGTCCTCCAGAAAAGTGAGAAAAATCAGGCTCTTACCATCATCCATAATGATGTTTTATTATAACTCACTCAACAGAACAGCAGAATAAGTTAAGAGTGAGTCAATTACAAGTAGCTCATCTCTAGTGATTAATTAAGCACTGAAATCATTTTGGTGTTACTCATCCATAACCAAATACAGAATTCTCTTCTTTTTATTCACCATCCAAAGAAACCCAAATTGGATCTACGGCTCAAGTGGTAGAGCAATAGCTTTGAGCAAAAATGTTTAAGGGCAGTTCCTAGACTCTGAGTTTAAATTGTAAGATTTATGTCCGCACACAAAGAAAATGTGTTCCCAAATATCTGTCCTCCCATGTTCTCTGAATGTTATATGAATGATCTAGGGATAAAAGGTGTCCAGACAGATTTTAGGCTCGTGCACATTTTGTAATAAACAATAACTTCCATTCAAAAACTGAACTGGAAGTAGTGTCATCTGTGTTACGAGGAATGGACCACACATACTGTGGAGACTTTAAGGGAGCAGTGGAGAAATCCTTGCTCTCATGTCCTGGGCTTAACTCAGGACAGTCTTTTCACATCTATTGTTCCCCAAAGCACTTGGTGATCATCTGACTCCAGTCTCAAAGTGCTGGAACTCTTATTTCTGAGAAGAGTATATAAAATTATCTTGATAAGTCATTGCTTATTATACAGACACAAGTCAACAACTTTATGTTTTTAATCACTCTGCATGCCTGAAAGTAATAATGCGCATCACTTGTGTCCAAATCTTTTGAATAATATTCAAGTATATATATCCTACTCACAACAATGAAAGGATAAGAATTCTTGGTTCAGTGAATGCTTAAGAGTAAAGAAAGATTTCCCATTACACCTAGTTACCTCTGCAATGAAGGATTTCTCTTCATAAATTACGGAGATCTGTGACAACAATTTTCCCACAGTGGGTTTCTTTTCTGTGTTAATGTTCCAATGCTTGCTGAAGGTTGACATCCAGTTGATAGACTTCCTCTAATGCTTACTTTTACGGAGATGCTGCCGTGTGTCCAAGTCTTTGGTACCTGTTGAGATATAACTTTTTGCTGAATGTGTTTCTTTATTTGTTGTATTAAGTTTCTGTCTTGTGGATTTTCTCAATTTCACTGAGGACTGACTTCAGATTAAATGTCATTGAACATTTGTTCCATTCATTAGGTTTCGTTTCTCCTATATGTCAGTTCTCTGATCAACAATGAGGTGTGCCTCCCAGATGAAAGTCTCTACACACTGGTAATGTTCATCAGGTTTCTCTCCTGTGTGTGTTCTATAAATTAACGTGAACGTGTTTTCTCCTGTGTGTTTCTGGTGCAAACAGAGGGGTGAATTTTTTTTAAAAAACCACACTTGTTGCAGTCATAGAATTTCTCTCATTTCAGTGTTCAGTGAAGAATGCTCAGCTAAGCCTTCTGGGTAAAAGACTGTAAAGTTGTTGCATTCATGAGACTTCTCTCACGTATTGATGCTCTGATGCAAGCTGAGTTTTCTTCCAGGTGACAGACTTTCCATATTTATTACGCTCCTAAAATTTCTCACCTGTGTGAATTCCATTATGCTTACTGAGTTCTGGACTCTGGTTGAAGGATATTTCATACCTGTTACATTCACAAAATTTATCTCCAGTGTGTCTTCTCTGATGGTCAGTAAATTCTGCTTCAGGGTAAAGAATTTCCACACTTAATACATTCAGAAGCTTTCTTTTCTGTGTGTGTGTGTTTGATGGACGTTAAGGTATGCCTTCTCAGTAAAAGATTTTCCACACAGGACACATTCATAAGGTTTCTCTCCTGTGTGTCTTCTGTTTTTGTTAAGTAAGGTTTGCCTTATGGGTGAAAGATTTTCCATACTGGATACATTCATATGGTTTCTATCCTGTATGTGTTCTTTGATGTTTGTTAAGGTGTACCTTCCAAGTGAAAGAATTTCCACACATTACAATCATAAGGTTTCTGTCCAGTGTGTCATCTCTGATGGACAGTAAGTGGTGCCATCTGGGTGACAGATTTTACATATTTTTCATATTCATAAAGTTTTTCTCCTGTGTGTTCTCTGATGGAGTTTCATGTGTGCCTTCTGGATGAGAAACATTCATAAAGTTTTTCTTACGTGTGTCTTTTCTGATGATCAGTAAACGCTGCCTTCCAGGTGAAAAACGTTGCACCCTCGATACATATATAAGGTTTTTCTCCTGTGTTTTATCTCTGATGATTAGTAACAGCTTCCTTCCAGGTGAAGGACGTTACATACTCGATACATTCATAACGTGTCTCTACAGTGTGGATTCTCTGATGGATGTGAAGGTCTGCTTTTTGGATGAAAGACTTTACATACTTGATATAATCATAAGGTCTTTCTCCTGTGTGTCTTCTCTGATGATCAGTAAGGACTGCCTTCTTGGTAAAGGACTCTCCAAACATGTTAAAATCATAGGATTTTTCCCCTGTGTGTCTTCTCTGATGGACAGTAAGTAGTGCCTTCTGGTGAAAAATTATCTACATTTGTTACATTCATAAGGTTTTTCTCCTGTATGTATTATCTGATGCAAAGTGAGGTATGACTTTAGCCAGAAAGACATGCCACATTTGTTGCATTCATAAGTTCTCTCTTCTGTATGAGTTCTCTGATACATGCTGAAAGTTGACTTCTGGGTGGGAACTGTCCAATGGTCATATTCATAAGGCTTGTCTTCTGTGGGCATTTGAGTTGGGAAAGTGAGGTCTGACTTCTGAGATATATAATATTTTTCCATCTTATATACTCATTGGAGTTCTCCTCTGCATATTTACTCTGGAATTTTATAAGGTGAATTTCCCTACTGATAGGTTTTTCACATTCATTACCTGAAAAGGATTCTCTCTTTTGAATATTTTCTGATGAGTAGTGACTGTACTTCTTATGTAAAATGTTTTTTCTTATTCAGGGCATTCTGATGTTTTCCTCTGTCCCTGAAGTATTTCTTGGGCAAAGAGAGGACACTTATCATAGTCTTCCCTATATTCATCATGGTTATAAGAAAGCTGTCCCACATAAGCCCAACTATGTCTAAAGAATATTGTCTGTGACTGAAAAAAATCTCCTTTTTTACACCACATTCAAAATATTGCTATTCATCATTTTGATCAAAATGGTCCAAATATCTCAGGGATTGTTCAACTACGGTAGACAGAGCACGCCTATGCACCATGCATCTCATCAGGTTCAATATAGAGAAGCATGTTCTGGCACTCAATGAACTCCATAATTTTCATCCCTAATGAGTTTCTATTACTCCCAATCAGCTCTGGGTTAGGATTTGAACTCATATAAAAAGTTCTTACTAATTTGTGACAGGTACTTCAAATAGATAGTCATGTGGACTTTCCTGACAGGTCTTAATCATGTACTCCATTTCTTGGACATCTAAAATGAGACATAGAGCCAGGTGCTGGATTCTCATGCTTATAATCTTAGCTACTCAGGAGGCTGAAATATGAGGATGATAGTTCAAAACCAGCCAGGCAGGAAAGTCCTTGAGACTTTGGCAATGTTGGGATTTGAACTGAAAGCTTAGCAGGCCCAATTGGTGAAAGAGTCAAGGTCAGGACACCAGCATGTGAACTGAGGAGCTAGGCCATTCCCAGGACCTGAAAATTAGCCCCAGGGATGGCCAGGATAAGCATAAATTCATACGTGATATATAGGATCTGTATTGACATATATATGTGGGCAGCATCTTGTGTTCGGTGCATTTCTTCTCCTTAATTTATGTCTAATTCATGATGGTATTGTGAAATTACTGAGTATGGTGACAGATATAACTGTACTGACATGGATGACGACCCGTTCCCACGGTTATAAGGTTGCCTATGCATTCATTCTCCATCCTAGCTGAGACCCAGGACTTCCACATTAGAGGAAATCAGGCGCAATGACTGGCTTCTGACATCAGGCTGAATCTTTTGTCAGGCCTGGGATTTGAACTCAGGTCTTGGTAACCCCGTTGCACTGTGGGGGAAGGGGAAGCTCATCATCCCTGAAGACTAGAATATCAGGCCTGCTCCAGGACCTGATTTGAAGTCCCAGCAGTGGATAAAAGAGCAAGCTTACATTTTTTAAACATAGGATCTCTATTTACATACAGGTGTGGTATGCATCTTGCTTTCAATTTAGTTACTTTTTAAATTTTGATTCTTATTCATGGATGTATTGTGTATTTTATTGGGTATGGTGACAGGTATAGCTGTGCTGCCGTGGATGACAACCTATTCCTATGGCTATAGAGTTGCCTATATAGCATTTTTCATCCTTGATGAGGCCCAGGACATTCACAGGACAGGAAATCATGTGGATCCATTGGTTTCTCACATCAGGATGAATCTTTTGGCTGTGCTGGGGTTTGAACTCAGAGCTTAGCAGGCAGAATTGGGGAATGAATCAAGGTGAGCACACCAGCCTGTTAGCCACTAAGTTGTTAGGCCGTTCACGGGACCTGAGCTCGTGCCCCATGAGGGTCAATATACTCATGAAATCATAATTTAAAGACAGGAACTATATTTCCATACATGGGTGGGCGGCATCTTGCGTTCACTGTATTTATTCTCTTGATTTCGTGTCTTATTCATGGATGCAATATGTATTTTACTGAGTGTGATAACAGTTATAACTATGCTGACATTGCTGGCAATCAATTTCCATGAGTATAGAGTTGCCTATATAGCATACTCCATTCTAGCTGAGACCCAGGACTTTCACAGCATAGGAAAACTGGTGCAACCATTGGCTTCTCATATCAGGATGAATCTTTTGGTAGTGAGATTTGAACTCAAGGCCTAACAGGCTCAAGTGGAGGATGAGTCATGGTGAGCACACCAGCACGTGAGCCACTAAGCATCTAGGTCTTCCCTGGAACCTGAGATCAAGACCCGGTGGGCGCTATAGTAGTGATAAATTCAGAATTTAAACAGAGGATCTCTATTTCCATACACGGATGGGTGGCATCTTGGGTTCAGTGTAGTTATTGTCTTTATTTGGTGTCTTACTCATTGATGTATTGTGTATTTTCTTGAGTATAGGATGGCAGACATAACTGTGGTGACCTGGATGACAAGCTATTTCCATAAGTATAAAGTTGCCTATGCATTTTCCATCCTAGCTGCGACCCAGAACTTGCACAGCACAGAACAGGTGCAACGAATGGTTTCTCACATCAGGGTGAATTTTTGGAAGTGCTGTGATTCGAACTCGGGGTCTAGGAGGCTCAACTGCCCAATGGGTCCACATGAGCAAACCAGCCTGTCAGCCACTAAGGAGCAGGGCTGTTCCCAGGAGCTGAGATCAAGCCCCAGGGAGGCCACAAGAGTCCTCAATGCATCATTGAAACATGGGATGTTTATTCACATCCGTGTGTGGACTGCCTCATGCATTGAGCGTAGTTATCCTCTCTATTTTGTATGCTATTCATGGATGTATTAAGTATGTTCTTGAGTATATATGACAGGTGTAACTCGGCTGACATGGATGACAACCTTTTCCCATGGCCACAGGGTGGCTCATGCGTTCTCCATCCTAGCTGAAACCCAGGACTCACGCAGAAAAACAGGTGAAACGTCTGGCTTCTGACAGGATGAATATTTTGGCACTGCTAGGATCTGAACTCAGCACCTAGCAGGCGCAATAGGCGAATGGGTCCACATAAGCACACCAGCCTGTGAGCCACTAAGGAGCTAAGCCATTCCCAGGACCTGAGATCGAGTCCCAGGGGTAAGGCAGGGGGAGCACAATAGTCATCCATTCATAAGCTGAAAGTAATAAGCAAATAAGTACATATCTGCATAGTGTAGGAGAGATGGAGACCTGTGATTGAATCCAATCTACCCTGTGACTATCGATTCTTGGATCTTCCTCAATGCCTCCATTTAATGACTGTGATGATTATGGTCATGCTTCATCAACTCTTCACTAAAATTAATCGATAACCCATGAGTCTTGACTATCATTTCCTACTCGAATTCTCAGGAACTACTAATTCAAAGAAGAGATTGATCGTATTTCATGGCTCTTCTTAGGTCCGGAATTGAGTATCTCAGGAACTCCTGCCATTCCCTCAATGTAGGATGGCTGACCAGGATTCGACCTCGGGGCCTTCATTGCCCAGTCATACTGTGGCTCCCCCGACAGCCAGCAAGCCTTCAGCCACACCAGGTCACCTTCAATCTGCAGTCCACCATGTTCAGTCTTACCATGGACAACATTCAAATGAAAATAAACCTAAAAGCGCCAGTTGGAATTTCCCGCACTTTTTTCCCCTCCGGCTGTTTTCTTTTTCCTACAATCCCTGGGGTCCTAAGATCTGAGGATGGGATGTGGGTCCAGAGGCTGCAGCCTAGGATGATCGGACCTGAGGCAGAGTTGCCACAACTTGAGTTCAAGCCCCAGGTCTGGCAAAAATATTAAAAAATTGAAAAATCATGAATGAAGCACCGTAGCTCAGAATTTGCGCCATTTTACTGCCAGAGCTGGGGTGTGAAATCAGGTCTAGGTAACTCTTTTGCACTGTGGGGGAAGGAGAAGCTCACTATCGTTGAAGACTACAAGGTCAAGCCTGGTCCCAAGGCCTGAATTGAAGCCCCAGCTCAGGCAAAAATCATATGCCCACCTATGTTACACATAGGATCTCTATTTACATACATGTGTGGAATGCATCATGTTTTCAGTGTAGTTGTTCTTTTTATTGTGTGTCTTAGTCAGGGATGCATTTTGTATTTTATTGCATATGATGACAGATATAACTGTTTTGACTTGGATGGCAACCTAGGCCCATTTCTATAGAGTTTCTTACTCCTTCTCCATCCTAGCTGAGACTCAGGACATTCTCTGGACAGGAAAACAGGTGGATCAATGGGCTTCTCACATCAGGATTCATGTTTTGGCAGTGCTGGGATTTGAACTGAGAGCCTAGCACGCCCAAAAGAGTCAAGGTGAGGACACCGGCCTGTGAGCAACTAAGGAGCTAAGTCATTCTCAGGACCTGAGGTTGTGCCCCAGTGAGGGCCAGGATAGGAATAAATTCATAATTGAAACATAGGATATTTATTCACATATATGTGGGGATAGCATCTTGCATTCAATGCACTCCTCCTTATTTTGTGTCTAATACATGGAGGTATTGTGTATTTTACTGAGTATGGTGACAGGTATAACTCTGCTGACATGGATGATGACTTGTTCCCATTGTTATAAAGTTGCCTATGCATTCATTCTCCATCCTGGCTGAGACCAAGGACTTCCATAGGAGAAGAAAACAGTTGTAAAGACTGGGTTCTAACATCAGGATGAATCTTTTGTCAGGCCTGGGATTTGAACTCAGATCTGGGTAACCCTGTTGCACTTTGGGGGAAGGAAAAGCTCGTCATCCCTGAAGACTAGAATGTCAGGACTGCTCCAGGGCCTGATTTGAAGTCCCAGCAGTGGACAAAATAACAAGCTTACCTTTTTTCAACATTGGGTCTCTATTTACATACAGGTGTGGTATGCATCTTGCTTTCAATGTAGTTATTTTTTAATTTTGATTCTTATTCATGGATGTATTGTGTATTTTATTTTATATGGTGGCAGGTATATCTGTGTTGCCTTGGATGACAACCTATTCCCATGGCTATAGAGTTGCCTATCTAGTATTCTCCATCCTCGATGAGGCCCAGGACTTTCACAAGACAGGAAAACAGCTGTATGAATTGGTTTCTCACATCAGGATGAAACTTTTGGCATTGCTGGGAGTTGAACTCTGGGCCTAACAGGCCCAACTTTCTAATGGGTCCATATAAGCACAACAGCTTTTGAGCTACTAAGGATCTAGGCCCTACCCAGGACCTGAGATTGAGCTCCAGGGTGGGGTTTGTGCACCATATTCATCCATTCATAAGCTGAAGCTAGTATGCTAATAAATACCTATTTGTATAGAGAAGATGTGTCAAGCTGTGTTGGAATCCTATCTACCATGTGACTACCAATTCTTGGATCTTTCCCAATGCCTCAATTTCCTGAATGTACTTATTATTGTCACATTTCGTGAAGTCTTAATTAAAAATAATTGTTGTGCCAGAGGTCTTGCCTATCATTTCCTATGTGAATCATGCATGAACTTCTCATCTCTTCCCTAGGCCTGAATGCAAGCACCAGCCCGAAAAATGTAACATTATAGACATTTTAAATATGTGATTTATATTTACATCTATTTATTCAGTCTGTATTGTGTTTATTGGAGTGATTCATTATATATTCTTATTGATTGATTGAATTAACATTTATTTTATGGACTGTGAGTGTACCTATATCATTTATTACATTTATTCCAATCTATTCTGTAGTATGTAGCTTTGCACACATATTATGTACATCATACCTGACACCCAGCACTAGCACAGAAATGGAAAACACGTGTCTCATTTGGAATCTTACTCCAAGATGAAATTTTTGGCAATGCTGGTACCTGAACTGAGGGCCTAGAAGTCCCAATTCATGAATGGGTGAGTGTCAGCATGGCAGCCTTTAGCCCATTCAGCTGCCAAGTGGATCCCAGGACCTAGGATGGAGCCACAGGTTTGGCCAAAATAGCAGTACCTTTCTATCTGGTGTATATACCATATATATATATTTATCTGGTATACAGATAAATATAAAAATATATTTAGATATTTTGTTACTGCCAGTGATGTCTATGTGGAATTAAATGATATATACTACGTTCATACAGATTCTCAGGTCTTTAGTGAGGATTCCATTTAATGAATAGTATTCTTTTAATGCATAATAAACTATGAATTAAAATCAATCTGTGTTCTGTGATTATTGGGTCTAAATTTATACTGGACTGATTGATGAACTACTCATCCAACCATTATATTGATCAAATTTCTCTCACGTTCCTATGTACAAACAATAGTTTCTTAGGCTCTCCAGCTCTTTGTATGTAGCATGACTGGGATTCAAACTCAGAGCCTAGGTGTCCAGGTTGGCCTATGGTTTCGCTGACAGCTTGTCAGCCTTCACCAATGCCAGGTGACCTACAGGTTGTATCAGTGTTATTTGGACCCGGGATGGTCACCATGCAAGGAAGGAAAACCAAGAAACTACCATCCGTAGGTGGTTCCTGGCTTTTTTTTTTTAGTGCTGTTTTCATTTTGTTTTCTTGTCAGCCCCCGAGGCCTAGTATCCCAGGATGGGCTGTGGGTCCAGAGGCTGCACCATCCCAGCCTAGGTTGATGTTAGCTGAGGCAGAGTTGCCACGATATGAGTTCAAGCCCAGTGCTGGGCAAACAACAACAACAACAACAACCAAATTAAAAATAAATAAATAAATAAATAATTTTAAAAGTATTAAAAATACCCTGGCACTGTCTATGGTCCACGCCTGTAATCTTAGCTACTCAGGACGCTGAGATGTGAACATCACAGTTCAAAGCCAGCCAGGGCAGGAAAGACTGTGAGACACTTATCTCCAATAAACCACTAGAAAACCAGAAGTGGTGCTATGGATCAAGCATTATAGCACTCGCCTTGAGCTGAAGAGCACAAGGACAGCTCCCAAGGCCAGAGTTCAATTCCCATGTATATATGTACATATATATATATATATATATATATACATATATACATATATATGTATATATATGCATATATACATATATATGTATATATATGTACATATATGTACTTACATACATACATACACACATACATACATACATATATGCATACATACAATACTGATGAAGCTCCCTGGCTTGGAATTCATGCCCTATTTTTCTGGCAGGCCTGGCAATCAAACTCAGAGTTTGGGTAACTCTAATTCACTGGGGAGATGGGGAAACTCACCCTCTTGGAAGACAAGCAATTCAGGCCTGTTCCCTAGGCCTGAATTCAATCCCCAGCCCTGTTAATGTAATATTCATTCACATTTGAAATAATGATTAATATCTACATACTTATGTTTATTGCAATTTGCTTTGAGTGTATTTATTTTATTTTTTGTATTATTTATTCATTATTTTTATTGGCTATTATTACACTTATAACATGTATTAAATTGATTACATCTTATGAGAAACATACAGACTTGCATATGTATTATATATCTTAATTCAGACCCAGGACATTTATTGAAATACTATAGTAGATCATCCCATGCTTAGAAAAACAGAAAGAATCCATCAACCAAATTAATTTATCCCTAGGCACCCCAGTGGCTCACATCTGTAATCCCAGCTACTCAGGAGGTGAGAACTGGAAGATGAAGTTTCAAAGCCAATCCAAGAAGCAAAGCCTGAGAGATATCATCTCCAATTAACTGGCAAAAAGCCAGTCTACAGGTATGGCTGAAGTGGTAGAAAATCATCTACGAACAACCAAGCCAAGAAAGAGCAAGCTGAGTTCAAGTGCGTGGAGAGGGGTGTAGGGGGATAAAGGGGAGGGAAATCCTCCAAAAAACAGAGAACAAATGAACAGTACACAAATCCCACCTAATTTATGGTACCAACAAACTGAAAATACAATCAGCTTATGCATTTGTATAATTTTACATGAGCCCATATATTCTTAGGTACACTTCAAAGCTATGTGTTTAATAATATGTATATATAAATTAATGATGTATATATATAAATAAACTAAGAAACCAGCCAATGAAAAAATACTTCTGAATTAGTGTCTTAACCATGGCATTATAAATTATTTGTACAAAAAGTATGTTTGAAGTTTCTTTCTTTAGAATCAATCGTAAAATGTTTGTTCATGTACCATACATCATTGACTCACACCTATAATCCTAGTTACTCAGGAGGCTGAGAGCTGAGGATGGCAGTTCAAGGCAAGCTCCGGGAGACTCTTACCTCCAATAAACCAGTAGAAAACCAGAAGTGGCGATGTGGCTCAAGCTTTACAGTGCTCGCAAAAAGCTGAAGAGCACAGGGATAATGCCCATCCCAGAGTTCAAGCCCCACCACCGACAAAATAAAAAAAGGAAAGAAGTTTGTTCATACAATATTCTAACATTCTGATTCTTAGGAAACTTTTCTTCCAGGGTCTTATGCTCTTTAGGCAACTATTCCACTACTGAGCTACATCTTAGTACCAACGTTTTTGTTTTTCATTTTAGCTTCCAGTTTATTACCAAAATGCTTACAAGTACCTAATGTCCTCACAGAAGTTAGTGTTTATTCAGAAACTCAACCTTTGGTGGTATGTGGACTCCCCTAGTCTATTTCGTGGTAGGCACTGAGGAAAACTCACAGGACACAATTGCAGACATTTTTTAATTATAAAAATAACTCTAAATAGAAATAACATCAACTTCTGGTCACGGGTGGCTTATGCCTATAATCCAAGCTACTCAGGGGGCTGAGATTTGAGGAAGGCAACTCAAGGCCAGCCAGGGAGGAAAGTCTGTGAGACTCTTATCTCCAATAAACCTCTAGAAAACTGGAAGTGGTACTGTGGCTCAAGTGCTTGAGCATTTGCCTTGAGCACAGGGATAGCACTGAAGCCCAGAGTTCAAGCCTCACAACCAACAAATTTAAAAAAAAAGAAAAAATAAGAAATATCATCAACTGTCCCAAACTTCTAGGGAGAAATGATATCCTCATTTTCATTCTCACTCTTCATGGCAGATGGTCAAAAACACCAATGTGCTATGCTGAAATGAAAAACTCTCATGTTATAAAATCAAAATGGTTCAAATAAAGTCAAAATGAACTTTAAAAAAATACTAAAAATGCTAATGAAACTCCTTGGCTTGGAATGTGTGATTTTTTATCTGCAAGGCCTGGGATTTGAACTTAGGGACTGAGTAACTATGTTGCACTGTGGGGGAAGGGGAAGCTCACTATGCTTGAAGACCAGAAATTCAGGACTGATTGCTAGGCCTGAATTCATGCCCCAGTCATACTCCTTATATATATTTTAAAGATAGCATTGAATTTCCATATACATGTTCAGTCTATATGTTTGGTGTGGTTATTCATTGTATTTGTTGTTTTATTCATTTATTTACCGTTTATTTTACCAACTGTGAGGACACCTAAACATATATGACATTATTTACATACTATCAAATTGCATCTAGATTTGTAGACTTGTTCTCCATCATGCCTGATACCCAGCACTCTCCCAGAAACGGAAAACAGGTGTCACACTTGGCTTCTTACTCGAAGATGAAATTCTTGGCAGGCACTGAGATCAAGCCCTAGAGGTGGCCAAAATAGCCATACATGGATAGGCAGGTGGTAGTATGCCAATAAATGCGTATCATTAGACAGTGCCAGAGCCGTGTATCTAGTATTCAATGATATCTACTATGTTCCTACGAAGTCTTAGGCATTTAGACAGCCTAGATATTATGGAGAAAGAACATACAACAATCAAAGAAAAGTCCAAGAAATATGATAGATCTATTCAACATTTGGAAGACACCATCATAAAGCCTAATCTGAGGATAATGGGTGTAGAGGAGCACCTAGAAACAGAAGTTAATGGTCTAGGAAATTTGTTTAACAGGATCCTAGCAGAAAACATGCAAACAGATAGGCCTATTCAGATACAAGCTTTTAGAACTCCAAATAGACCGGACCAGAACAGGACAACCCAGCATCACATTATAATCTTCACAGGATCAATTCAGACCAGGGAAAAGAACCTTAAAGCTGTCAAGGAGAAAAGATCAATCACCTATAAAGGGAAACCAGTTAGAATCACCTCAGATTTCTCAGCAGTGACAATCAAAGCAAGAAGAACCTGGAATGATGTATACCGTGCCGTAAGACAAACAAAAATTAACTAAGAAAACTGTACTCAGCTAAACTTTCCTTCATAAACGAAGGTCAAAAAAAAATCTTCCATAACAAAGAAAAAATGAAACAATATATCTCTACCAAACCAGCCCTATGAAAGATTCTTAAAGATGTCCTACACATAGAAAACCAACAAGACCACAATAAAGGCCAAGAAACTGGAGCCAAACTGAGAATCCAAGAACCATAGAAAGAACCCAGTTGCCACAGCCCCCAAGAAGGTGGATAAAATGGCAGAAACTCCCAAATACTTCTCAGTTCTATCTCTCAACATTAATGGACTTAACTCTCCAATTAAGAGACATAGACTGTCTAGTTTGATTAAAAAGCAAGAAACTTCTATCTGCTGCCTTCAGGAGTCACATCTTGTCCATAAAACCAAACACATTTTCAGTGTTAAAGGCTGGAAAAAAATCTACCAAGCAAACAGCCCCCATAAACAGGTATGAGTTGCAATCCTAATATCAGATAAAATAGAATTCAATTTAAAATAAGTGAGAAGAGTTAAAGAAGGTTGCTACATACGAATTAATGTATCTCTCCTTTAGGAGGATATTACAATTCTAAATATCTACTAACCAAACGAAGCACCCAAATTTATCCAAGAAACCCAACTTTCCCTCAAATTCCACATAGATCCAAAGACATTGATTGTTTGGGACTTTAACACACCACTATCCCCACCAGATAGATAAACTTGGCAAAAACGCAACAAAGAACCTGAATATCTAAACAACTGCATAGATCAACTAGATTTAACAGACATCTACCGAATATTTCACCCAGCAGCATCAGAATACACGTTTTTCTCAGCAGCATATGGAACAATTTCCAAAATAGACCACATTTTAGGCCACAAAGAAAATTTTCCAAATTCAGAAACATTGAAGTTATACCTTGCATTCTCTCAGACGACAAGGGATTAAAAGTAGGACTCCACACCAAAAGCCACTAAAGAAAGTCCTGTAACACATGGAGGCTGAACAACACACTGCTGAATCACGAGTGCATCATGGAAGATATTAGAAATGAAATTCAAATATTCATGATATTCAACAAAAATGAGCACACAACTTACCAGCTCCTCTGGGACACAGCAAAGGTAGTACTCAGAGGCAAGTTTATAGTTCTGAGTTGCTACATCAATATATTGGAGAGATCTGAAACCAAAAATTTAATGAGACATCTGAGCCTCCTTGAAAAAGAGCAGCAGGATAAACCCCAACCCAATAGACAGAAAGAAATATTTAAAATTATATCAGAATTAAATGAATTAGAATTCAAAAAAGTCATATAAAGAATCAACAAAACAAAGATTTGGTTCTTCGAAAAAATTAACAAAATTGACAGACCCTTAGCAAATCTTATGGGAAAAAGAAAACAACATACCCAAATAAATGAACTCAATGATGAGAATAGAAACATCACCAGAGAAACAACCAACATTCAGAACATTATAAGGAAATACTTCTCAAAACTTTTTGCTAATAAGATTGAGAACTTGGCAGAAATGGACCTTTTCCTAGAAAATACTGACATGCCAAAACTAAACCAAGATGAGTTAAATCAACTTAAAAGGCCCATATCAAGCACTGAAATATAGACAGTAATAAGAGGTCTCTCATCTAAGAAAAGCCCAGGTTCAGATGGATTCACAGCGGAATTATACAAGGTCTTCAAAGCAGAGCTCACATTAATACCCTTCCAACTCTTCAATGAAATTGAAAGAAAAAATTCACTACGGAACTCATTCTATGAAGCCATCATAACCCTCATCACAAAACCAGGCAGGGTGTTATCAAAGAAAGAGAACCATAGACCAATTTCTTGGATGAACATTCAGGAAAAACTTCTCAACAAAATTTTGGCCAATCGACTTCAACAATTCATCAAAAAAATCATACACCAAGATCAAACAGGATTCATTTCAGGGATGCAAACCTGGTTCAATATACGCAAATCAATTAGTATAATTCATCACATCAAAAGGAGCAGAGATAAGAACCACATGGTTATATCAATAGATGCAGAAAAAGCATTTGACAAGATCCAACACCCCTTTATTATGAAGGTTCCAGAAAAATTAGGAATCCATGGAACATTCCTCAATACAATAAAGGTTATATATGACAAACTTACAGTCAGCATTACAGTTAATGGTGAAAAACTAAAGCTATTTCCTCTTAACTCAGGAATGAGTCAAGGACATACACTCTCTCCACTTTGCTTCAATCTGATATTAGAATGCCTAACTACAAATAAGACTAGATGCAAACGTAAAGGGGATCCAAATAGGGAAAGAAGAAGTAAAACTCTCCCTTTTTGCAAATGACATGATCTTGTGTTTAAAGAATCCCACAGACCCCACTCCCAAATTACTCAAGCTGATTCAAAACTTTGGCAAAGTAGCAGGGTATAAAATTAACCCTCTACAATCAATGGCTTTTCTGTATGCCAACAATGAAAAAAGTGAGGCTGAAATTAGGAAAGTAAGTCCATTCTTAATAGCCCCACAAAAATAAAATACCTAGGAATTAACTTAACCAAAGAAGTGAAGGACATCCATGAAGAAAACTTTGAATACATGAAAAAGGAAATCAAAACAGAACTTAGAAAGTGGCAAAAACTCACATGCTCCTGGATTTGAAAGATCAAGATCGGGAAAATGGCCATACTTCTGAAGGCTATCTCCAAATTCAATGCAATACCTATCAATATTCCAACCTCATTCTTCAAGGAATTAGAAGAGGCGATCCAAAAATACATATGGTACAGTAAAAGACCCCGAATAGCAAAAACAATCCTCAACAGACAGAATCGGGCTGGAGGAATATCAATACCAAATTTCAAACTCTACTACAAAGCCATAGTAATCAAAACGGCATTGTACCTGCATAAGAACAGACCTCAGGACCAATGGAACATAACTGAAAACCCAGAAATGAACACACAGCCCTATAGCCAACTAATCTTCGATAACGGAGCTCAAAAAATAGAATGGAAGAAAACAGCCTCTTCAGTAAATGGTGCTGGCAAAACTGGTTAACTACTTGTAGACAATGAAAGCTAGATTCTTATATATCATTCTACACCAGAATCAACTCCAAATGGATCAAAGACCTCAGAGTCAAAGCAGACAATCTGAAAACATTACAGTATGGAATAGGAGAAACCCTAGGTCACATTGGCACAGGGTGAAATTTTTTTAATAGAGACACAGAAACACAACAAGTCAAAGAAAGGTTGAACAAATGGGATTGCACAAAATTGCAGAGCTTCTGCATGGCCAAGCACATAGCTAGCAAGATCAATTGAAAGCCCACAGATTGGGACAAGTTCTTCACTAGCCATACAACCGACAAGGGTCTCATATCTAAAATATACCTGGAGCTAAAAAAATTAAATCCTCCAATAACAAATCTCCAAAGAAACAACTGCCCAGTAAATAAGTGGGCTAAAGACTTACAGAGAAACTTCTCTGAAGAGGAAAGAAGGATTGCCTATAGACACATGAAGAAATGCTCAACCTCTCTAGTCATAAAAGAAATGCAAACCAAACCATAGAGATACAACCTCACCCCAGTTAGAATGGCAATAATCAAGAACTCTAATAACAACAGATGCTTGAGGAGATGCAGAGAAAAGTGAACATTACTACATTGTTGGTGGGAGTGTAAACTTGTTCAACCACTTTGGAAAGCAATATGGAGGTTCCTCAAAATACTCCACAGAGAGCTCCCCTATTTCCCAGCAATCCCACTTTTGGGCATTTATCTAAATGATCACAAACAAGACCACACTAAAGCTGCCAGCACGACTATGTTTATTATTGCAGCATTATTTACCATAAGTAAGATATGGAACGAACCCTGATAGCTCTTAGTAGATGAATGGATCAAGAAAATGTGGCATATATACACAATGGAATTCTATGCCTCCATCAAAAATAATGACATTGCTCCATTTGTTAGGAAATGAAAAGGCTTGGAAAAAATTATGTTAAGTGTACTTGTTAGATTGGTAGTTAAACAAAGGATATTATTGTTAATATTAATTTTAATGCAATTTCAGGGAACTCTCCTGTCTCTGACCTCCTAACACTTGTATTTTGGGATTTGTCCCTGTAAATCTAGGATTTAGCAGGACTCAAAATAAACCAAGATCTTGCCCATGTAGTTGTAACTCCTTTGTGTGTTATTCTCACAATTAAAAAAAAAGCCAAGAGTATTTGAATTCTACTATTAAGGTTTAATGATAGATTTCTACTGATCTTTCTCTTAAGTGTGTTGGAGAAACCAAAGCTGAAGTTCACTTGGACTTTTGTTGTGGATGTAAATGTCTTAACTACCATCTCTGGTAGTTAGTACCATTAAATTTCAATTAGCCATCACAGGCTGAAGCCTGTAATCCTAGCTCCTCAGGAGGCTGAGATCTAAGGATCTTTATTAAAAGCCAGCTCGGATAGGAAAATCCACGGGACTCATACTCCAATTGACTCCCAAAAAGACTAGAGGTGGAGATGTGTCTCAAGTAGTAGAGTGCTAACCTTGAGGCACAAAGCCCAGGTTCTGAGTTCAAGCCTAGATACTGACCATCAATTAACAATTTCAGAGGTTCCACTGTGAGTGCTATATTCTTTTTGAGACTGAAGTATTTTTTTCGCATAGTCTTTCAAACTTCAGCATCTCTAATGGAGAATCATTGTAGATCCTTTTCCACTTGAATAATTGTTATTCTCCAGGAGTAGAGTGGCCAAGAGGCTTGCAGATCAAGAGCTCGAATATTAAATTGGCTAAAAAGAGATCAAATTAAAATTTATTCTTTTGTTGCAAATACCACATTTTTGGTATGTGTTTGCTAGCCCTGGCACTTGAACTGAAGGCCTGGGTGCTGTTCCTGAGCTTTTGTGTCCAAAACTATTGCTCTACCACTTGAACCACAACTCTACTTAGGGCTTATTGGTGGTTAATTGGAGATAAAAGTCTCACAGACATTCTGGACCAGGGTGGCTTCAAACTAGAATGCTGAGTAGCCAGGATTACAGGTATATACCACCTGCATCTGGCTCAAATACCACCTATAATGTTAAAAGTCAAGGATATCTGTTAACATCTATCTCTGACAGATGTACAATGTTTTACTCCTCACTGAATGAATGTTCCTTTGAACAGTATTGCATCAAATGGAGTGGACTCAAGTTAGGTATTGAACACCAACAATCTGGTTTGGTGAAGCGTCCTTGTTTTTCTACACCCTATTTGGCCATTGGTGTGGATTGTAGAAAAAAAGACAATTCAGTAAAAACAAATTCAAAGAGTCTGAGACACTTACACATGTTCTGGACATCACTTCCTCATGAGCTGCTGTTGTGCAGGCCCAATATTTGATCTGAAGAGAAACTAGGAATTACAAAAGTTAAAACCCAAAATCTAGTAACCTCTAAAAGGCCTGTGTAACTCCTTGATCCTCATACCTGATACTGTGACTTAGTGGGAATGGCAAAGGGCAGATTTCTAGCTATTGCAGACTTCTCCCTTAGTGAACAATAAGTTACCACCTTCAGTCCTGGTTCCAGCACAGACTTGGCTCAGGTCTGTGAACCTGAGTGTAGACGTTTGAATCTCCATAGTGTGAATGGAAATTTGGCCTCCTACTAAGATAGCAGTTTGAGGGACTTAGATAGCTGTGGGCAAGTCTCTTTTTAATAGGCTGTTCTTTGTGCACATTTGGTTTAGATGCAGGGATACATAACTAACTAGTCGCAGTGGTCACCCCAGGGTAGAGCAAGAAAGACAGAGTAGAGGGACAGTGATCAAGCTCATGCCATCTGCCATTTTATGCTGCTTTAATTGATATGTTCTTCATGTATTTTAGTAATTCAAGAATAAAAATTAGCATTACATATAGATTTTTAATTGCCTCTTTCTTTCTGACAAAAATTAAAAGTAAAAATGAATTTAAATAGAAAGGCAATATGGTAAGAGCAGGGAAAAGGAATGGAAAAATGATCATGGGCAGCTCCTGAAGTCCAATCTGGAGGTTTTATTTACCAATATCGGGGAATAAAATGAAACTATGTAACAAGACAGGCCTGCCTGCTTTTTCTCAGCAACAAGGCAGCCTTGTCTGCTTTCCTTAGCAACACAGCCCTGCCTGTGTTCCCTCATTTATGCCAGAATCAAAGGGGTCAATAGACCATGACTAAGGGACGAAATTAGAGCTGTCTTTGAAAGATCAAAAAGAACAATCCATGGATATGTCTAGAAACGTATAAAGCATCCGAAGCCTTAAACACTTAGGCCTTTCAGAAAGAAAGCCAAGATGTGCTCTGAGGTCTGTAGATTCCCTTACTCAGAGAACACACAGACCTCCCAATGACAGAATCATCCCTGCCAACAATAAAACTTCCTAGTGAGGCTCAGGTAATAAAAG
Organism: Dipodomys merriami; assembly: GCF_024711535.1. NCBI lineage: Eukaryota > Metazoa > Chordata > Mammalia > Rodentia > Heteromyidae > Dipodomys > Dipodomys merriami. The sequence continues at coordinate 12,083,794 of NW_027206024.1, forward strand.
ACACATTAAACTTTTCTCGCTGCCTGAAACCAGCACACACTCAGAGGGCACCAGGACAATACGGGGGGGAGGGCTCAGCCATATTGCAAACAATGGATGATGCTCAGAGGCCCACACCTAATCTCATGATGTACTCAGACCTCCTAACAGCTTCCAGGGTGTCTGCAGCCCTTCAAAAAGATCAATCTGTAATGCCCAGCTCTAAAGCCTACCCTGTGTTTAGGGGCCCCCTGAGCTCTGCTTCTGCTCCTGAACCTGCCCATGTATTCTATAAAGAGCCAGAGAAACCCTTGGCATTTGTTGTGCCCCAGAAGTCAGGCCACAGTGAGGCTTCTGCAGCCCCCACCCTTGCTCCATGCATAGCCCCCAACAAGGGAACACCCCCAGGCTCCACCGCAGACCTCTGATGTGTAATAAAATAGGCTGTGCTTGTGCTGGCACAGTCACCAGTCAGCAGTCCAGGCAAAGGGGCATCTGCTAAGGCCACCCCAAGTAGCTGTGGATCTCTGACATCAAGACAGAGGCAGGCAGGTGCACCCATGCAGGCTGCCTTTGAGAAGCTCCTCTTCCAAGTGCTGGCCTGCCTGGTGGCCTTTGAAGCAGAATATGACACTGCAAAATTTCACAGTACACTAGAAGAACCCAACAAGCAATGGCGCTGTGCTCAGTGACCTACCCAAGGTAGGAAATGAGAGAGAGAGAGAAAGAGAGAGAGAGAGAGAGAGAGAGAGAGAGAGAGAGAGAGAGAGAGAGAGAGAGAGAGAGAGAGAGAGAGAGAGAGAGAGAGAGAGAGAGAGGCTATCTGTGCTTAATACCTATTTCAATATCCTTGGCGAGTAATGCATATTTTTATCAAGAAATAAAGAGGAAAACTTCAAACTCTAACTCTGATGGAGTAGCTAGGATCAATCTATACTTCCTACCATAAACAATCACAAAAGTGGAAGCTATGTGAAACTATATATGTATATAAATGTATATATAATATAAATATGTAGGCATATATATGTATATTCACATATACAATGTGAATATATAAGGTATAATATATATATATATATATATATATGTATACAGAGGGAAAAATAGAAATACATAGTATTTGAAGGAATAAAAACCAATACCTTCCCAATTGTGATTGAAAGCATGAACCCTTCCATGCAGGAATCTATCAGCTCAAAAAAGTCAATTAACTTAATTACACAGGTCCACATTAAGACACATTCTAATTAAACAAAAAAAGAAAACCTCCCAAAGCATAAAGACACAACTCATTACACGCAAGTAATCTTCAATGATATTAAGACAAATTTCTCATCAGAAACTAGATTCACTATTAGACAGCAAGGGCAACAAATTTAAAGTGTTAAAAGGACAGATCTAAAACCCACCTTTCTAACAAATATACTTCTTCCAGGAGGGATTTTTTTGGGGGGTCCAATCGTGGGGCCTGAACTCTGGGCCTGGGTGCTGCCCCTCAGGTCTTCAGCTCAAGGCTAGCGCTCTACCACTTGAGCCACAGCACCACTTCCTGATTTTTTTCTTTTTGCTTATGTGGTACTGCGGAATCGAACCCAGGGCCTCAGGCATGCAAGGCAAGCGCTCTACCACTGAGCCACCTTCCCAGCCACCAAATATACTTCCTCCAAATGTAGAGATGAGCTAAGAACCTACCGATGGCTCAGTCCTATAATCCTAACTACTCAGGAAGGTGAATTGTGAGGGTGGTGGCTCAAAGCCACCTTGGAACTGGTCCCCTCAGGAGGAAGTTGTAGGACACAGCTGTTCTTGAGAAGGACGAAGGCCTTTATGCAGTGCTATTGCTGAAAAAAGACATTGGATAAGGTGCCCATCAAGAATGGAGGCTATTAGCTAGTGTCTCCAGAGAAGCAATTTATAAGATTCAGTAGTCCTCTAGAAAATCAGAGGGTTTTGACCACTGTCCTAGTGGTTTCAGAAATGCCACGAGAATGACCAGAGCAACCTCAAGCCACATGGATTCCTTAGCAAGTCTTTGAGTCCTAAGAGCTAGAGTGTCAATGTTGGCAGGCTGTGATTGGTCCGCTATTTCTCTGACCTCACTGGCCCAGACTCTGATTGGTCCATTTCTTCTATAACATCACTATGCCTGGTTGTGATTGCTCCATTGTGTGAGGTCATGAAGGATGTATAGGAAGCCACTGTGCTCCAACCTATGTCAGTTAACAGAGCTTGGAGCTCTTGGTTGATGACCCGCTGGACTGAATCAAAATTAAATGATTTTTTCGGTAGTGGGGACTGGCTGTTATTTGGATTTTGGTATTTCTTTTTACTCTTTCTGGGTTTTCCTTTATTTAATTTAATTTATTTAGATAGACTTGCTACCTGCCATTGTAGCAGAAGGATGGAAGTACAGAAAGAATCGATCGCAAGCTCCTTGAAGGAAGAGATCATTAAACAATACCAGAAGAAAGAGCTCTTCGACACCGGTACCTATAGAAAAGTGAAGCTGGCCCATTCCCTCCTCACAGACAAGGATGTGGCATTTAAAACACTCTGGAAGTGAGAGTCCTCATCATTGGACAAAGAATGAGGTGGACATTTTTAAGAAGGTATGGCACAAACACATCATCAGGTTGTACTAGGTAATAGAGAAGGAAGAGTATGTGTATCTCATCATGGAACTGGCCACTAGGGGATACCTCCTGGGGTGGATCTGAAAATTCTGCCACCTGTATGAGGATGAAGCCAGGAGGCTTGTCACACATGTTGTAAGTGCTGTTCACTACTTACACCAAACAAAATCATACACGAAGACCTCAAGTCCAACAATATCCTTTTGGACACCAAAGACAGTATCAAGGTCAGTGGCTCACCCTGGGGCAGTTGCTAATGAATGTATGTGGTACAGTGCTATTCCATTCCCCTGAAATGTTCTTGGAAGAAATGATGGCCTGGTGCAGGTGTCTCACACCTGTAATCCTAGCTATTCAGGAGACCGAGATCTGAGGATAATGGTTCAAAGCCAGCCCGTATGGCTCTACCCTCTGAGCAGACTCAAACTTATATCAAAGACTAATTTTGGTAGGAAATGGCAGAGGATAGAAGTGGCTAGCAAAATAGCTACCATTCTTCTCAGAACAAGCTGCTAAATGTGGGCCCAGATGAATAGGTTTATAAAATGTGAGGTGTGCATAAATTATGACTCATCCAAAAAAGGCTGCAATTAATATATGTCTGTCATGGATGGACACAAAATAATCTATTTATGTGAAATATATTGACTAAATTTCATAAGGGAAAAAAGGAAGATTAAAATTTCTGGGGCTGGGGGACGGTGGCTCACACCTGTAATCCTAACTACTCAGAAGGCTGAGATCTGAGGATCACAGTTGAAAGCCAGCCCAGGCAGGAAAGTATGTGAGACTATTATCTCCAATAAAACACTAGAAAACCAGAAATGGCGCTGTAGTTCAAGCGGTAGAGAACTCGCCTTGAGCTGAAGAGCACAGAGACAATGCCCAACCCAGAGGTCAAGCCCCATGACCGACCAAAAACAAAACAAAACAAAACAAAATTTTCTGGTGCATTTCATTGTGTGGATTCCATCAGTATTGAAAGGAAAGTTCACAAGCAGAGGTAATGGTAAAAAAAAAAAAGTAGTGTGGATATAATTAATGTCACTGAATTCTATACCTAGCAAGCATGAGGCCCTGTGTTCAAACCCCTGAACTTCCAAAAAAATGCTAAATCTTCCTTCTGTTACCTACCTTAAGTGGTAGGTGCTCTTCTACTGTTATGATTGTATTGCTCAGAGCTTCTCTGGTGGATGTTTATTCATGCTTTTACACATAATCCATTATTTGAATATTGATTCTAACTTTTAAAGTGTAATTTGTATATTAAAATAAGGGCAAAGCCTGTATTTCTAATTCAAGAGGCTAAAGCAGGAAGGTGCCTATTCAGTCAAGGCTGCATAGAGAGGTTCTTCCTAAATCCCCATGCTACTGCTGAAACCGGAGGGACAATTGATTGTAAGCAATTACAAGTGAGAGATAAGGTTCTGATCATATTACGTTTTGGTCATGTCAGTTTGGATTTAATATTTACATAAATATTAAAAGTTTTCCTTTTCCCCTTACTCTCAGTATGTCATTTTGAAACTTTGTAGTATGTTTTTTTTGCTGCACTTAAAAAAAAGTTTTCCTTTGTATCATATTAAACATGATTTTTTCTGTATTACAATTTATTATTTATTTTTGAAATTTTTATGTTTTTTTTCTCTAACTAGGGACTGACCACTGTCTCAGAGATTTTGTTCAGTTCTGCCAATTGAGCCACAGCTCAACTTCCAGCTTCTTTCTTTTTGAAGAGTCTCTTGAGAATCCCAGCACTACTAAGGAAGCTGAAATCTGAGGATCTTGGTTTGAAGCCAGTATGAACAGCAAAGTCTGAGGGTTTTTTTAATTATTATTATTTTGCCATTGGTTATGGGCCTGAAAACTAGGCTTTGGCGCTGTCCATCAGCATTCCAGCTTAAGGTTAGTGCTCTATCAACTGAGCTGCAGCAACATTGTTGGCTTTTCTTGCTTATGTGGTTATGAGGAATCAAACCCAGGTCCACATACATGCAAGGCTAGCATCCTACCACTGAGCCAACTTCCCAGATGAAGTCTGAGATTCTTCTCTCCAATTAATCACCAAAAAGCTTGGGGTTGTAGTACTCTAGACTTGAGTAAAACAGGGCAAGTTCAACCCCTAGTACTGGTAAATACATACACAAATCTCATGGACTTTCTTGCTAGTGCTGGCTTTGAACTGCGGCCTGTGTAGCTAGAATCTACAGGCATGAGCAACCAGCCTCTGACATTTTAAAATTTTTACTCAGCTCTTTCTTGACTTCAACCTCAATGCCTTTTAATTGCGGTCAGTAGACCTGATCTCTGGGCCGCATTGCTGTTTCTTATATATTTTTAAGGAGGGTGGAGTTGAACCCTCGGCCTGAGTGCTGTCTTTGAGCTCTTCAGCTTAAGGCAAATGCTCTACTATTTCAGCCACAGAGCCACTTCAGGCTTTCTGGTGGTTAATTGGAGATAAGTTCTCATTAACTTTCCTTTGCAGGTTGGTTTTGAACCATGATTTTCATATCTCAAACCCCTGAATATCTAGGATTACAAGGTAGAGTCTCAGCGCCCTTATGTTTATTAGTTTTTTGACTCAAGTATTATGTTTTACAACTCAACCATAGCTCCACTCCTAGCTTTTTGCTGGCTTATTACACATAAGATTTTAATGTACTTTTCTGGATAGTCTGGCTTCAAACCATGATCCTCAGATTTCAGCTTCCTGAAGTGCTCTGATTATAGACAACAAACGTTTAAAAACGTTAATATGTTATTTTTTTCCAATTTTTCTTTTTAAAAATTTCCTTGTTTGTTATTTTTGTTTATGTGCTAGTCCTGGGGCTACAAATCAGGGCCTGGATTCAATACCAGAGCTTTATCTTCAAGACTAGTCGCTTACCACATGAGCCAAAATATAACTTGTGGCTATACTTGTTTTGTCTTGGTGCTTGAAATAAGGCCCTGAGTGCTGTCCTAGAAAGTGATTGCACAGTTTTCCACTTGAGTCACAGCTCAACTCCAGCTTTTTTAAAATTCTTGGTAGCTAATAGGAGATAAGAGTCTTATGCAAAGCCAAGCATGGATAGGTTTTTTGAAATCTGAGGATCATGGTTCAATACCAACCAAGGCAAGAAAGTGCATGAGAATCTTAGCTCCCATTAATCAATGAAAAGCTGGGAGTGGTGGATCTCTAACCTTGAACAAAACAGCACAAGTTCAAGCCATAGGACAGCACACTGATGCACACACAGAGAAAGCCTCATGGATTTTCTTGCATGGGCTAGCTTTGAAGCATGATCCTCAGATTTCAACCTCCCTTCATCTTCTCTTCTTTGAAAATTTTATTGGTCCTGTGGCTTGACCTCTAACTCTGGGGCTTATATCTTACCTTTTACACTCAAGGCTGCTGCTTTTACAACCTCAGCCACAGCTCAAGGTTTTGTGCTGTGTAGATGAAGATGAGTCTCAAGCACATTCCTGCCCATGCTGATTTGACATTGCAATCATCAGAAGTCAGCCTCTTGTATAGTAAGGATTACACACATGACCAGAAACATTTGGGTCATTTTAACACTTTAATATGTGCTTGCTTCCACCTTCTTTTCTTATTTTCTTCATTTTTGCTTGTCCTAGGAGTAGAAATTGAAGCACAGATGCTGTTTTAGTGCATATATGGGACTAACCATAACATTTGGCTTTTGGGTGGAAGATAATTGGAGACAAGAGATTCATGTAGAGGTAGGCCAGATTCGGGAAGCTGAACATTGAGGAAAGTCCTTAATACTCTTTTCTCCAATTAACCACTAAAAATCTGAAAGTAAGTAGGTCATTGAAGAAAACAGTGCAAGTTCAAACACAAGGATTGGCACAGAGAGAGATACAGAGAGACAGAGAGACAGAGAACAAAGACACAGAGAGAGATATATAGAGAGAGACAAAGAGAGAGATAAAGAGAGAGGGATCTTCTGAACTCATATAACTGAGCTGAGCTTTAAACAGTATCCTCAAATTTCAGCCTGAGTAGCTAGAATCACAGATATGAGCCAACAATGATTGGTCCATTGAAACCTCTGGTATTGCCTCTTTCTTCTCTTCTTCTAACCTTCTTTTCATTTATTTCATTATTTTTGTGTTTGTTGGTCCAGGAGCTTGAACTCATGCAAGGCCTGACCTGATACATGAGGTGAAATCTGCCTATCATAGTTTGAAAGCAGCCTGAGCAAGAAAGTCCATGAAACTCTTATTTCCATTCAATCAAAAAAAATCCTATCTCCAGTGTGGCTACCACACACAAAAGAGTCTCCTGGAATTTCTTTTTATTTTTTTTCCTTTTATTTTATTGTGAAAATACTGTACAGAGGGGTTACAATTACATGGGCAAGATAATGAGTATATTTCTTATCAAGAATTGTAGCCTCCTCCTTTGTTTCCTCTTCCCATCCCTTCCCATCCTCTCCCTGCCCCCCCCAGGCAATCATCCCTGCTCTCCCTCCCCTCCCCCAGCACCAAAGTTGTAAAGGTCGTTTTTGACATAACGACTTGTACATCTCATGGTTGCAATGGGTCCACGTGTATCCCTGTTTAAACAATTTGTTTTTCCCCTTCCCCTCCACAAATTATACCGACATCAAATACAGTGAAAGCAGGGGTTATACTGTGGGGGAGAGACATATAAAGCAACAAAGAAATAATCTTATATATGTGTTAGAAACAATTGCATGAAAGAAAAAAAAAACATTTGAATACATATCTTAGGGTTCATTTTCCTAACATCACCTTATCTGACCTTTTCTGCTTGACTCAGTACACAATGGAATTCTATGCCTCCGTCAGAAAGAATGACATTGCCCCATTTGTTAGGAAATGGAAAGACTTGGAAAAATTATATTCAGTGTAGTAAGCCAGGCCCAAAGGAACATGGGTCCCATGGTTTTCTGGAATTTCTTGACTGGGTTTGCCTTTACACTGGATCTTATATTTCAACCTCCTGCTTTTCTAGAATTACAGACATGAGCCAACAGGCCAAGGTTCTCTACTTCAATCATTTAATTGTCTTATTGTAATCCTGAGGCTGGATCTCTGAGCCACGGCACTGTTTCATAGGTTTTTCCTCAGGGCTGATACTTTCCAACTACAAGCACATCCTCATTTCTGACTTTTTTTTGCTGATTAGTTGGAGACTTAGGCACATCCCTGCCCAGGTTGGCTATGAACAACAACCTTTATATTTCAGGTTTCTGAATCATTAGGATTAAACACACCAAACAAAAATTCATGGATAATTTTGAAACTTTAATTGGATTTTCTCACAAATTTTTTCCCCAAGCCTTGAGGCTTGAAATCAGGGCTTGGGCACTGTTCCTGAGCTTCTTTTACTGAAGGTGAGGACTCTATTACTGGAGCCACAGTGCCACTTCCAGCCTTTCCTATTCATGGGGTACTGAGGAAACAGACCCAGGAATTCAAACATGCCACGCAAGCACTCTATCACTAAGCCATATTTCCTGCCATTCTTACACCTTTTATTTGTATTTTTATTTCGTTGTGTATGCTGGTCCTGGGTCTACAAATCAGCCCAGGTGCTATCCCCGAAGGGTTTACTCAAGACTAGCAAGTTAAGACATGAGCCACCACACAACTTGTGGCTATTTTTTGATGTGGTTTGGTTTTAAGTACCTACTTAGTGTTGAGTATATGAATTCTTCTATCTGGGCTGGCTTTCAACTGTGAGCCTCAGATTTGAGCCTCCTAAGTAGCTACCATCTCAGGTGTTTGCCACCTATGCTTGGCTCATTTTAAACTGTGAAATTGGCTCTTTCTTCTCCCACCCTCCTCCACATTTATTTTATTCTCTGTATGTGTGTTGGCCCTGAAGTTATTATCAAGGTCTGGGTCTGTTTCAGAAATTATTTTCTCATTTCTGCCATTGGAGCCACAGCTCAATCGCCAGGTTTTATTTTTCTTCCTTTTGGAGATGAGTCTCATATAAAGCCCAGCAAGACTCAGGAGGCTGAAATCTGAGTATCACAGTTTGAAGCCAGCCTGAACAGGAAAGTTCATGAGATTCTTTTCATCAACTACCAAGATGCTGGGAGTGGTAGAGCTCCTACACAAATTCAAGCCCTAGCTTGTCACAAAGAAAAAAAGCCCCATGGCCTTTCCAGTTTGGACTGGCCTTTAAATACTGTCTTCAAATTCAGCCTCCTGAAAGCTAAAATTATCAGCATGAACCACCAGCACCAGGCTTATTTTTAAATCTCAAATGGTCATTTCTTCTCTTCTTTCAGTTTTGTTTTTGGTCGACTTTGGGCTGAATTATGGACCAGGAATCCGTTTCCCAAATTTTCGCCATATTTCAGTACTTTACAACTACTATCACACCTTCATTTCCAGCTTTTGCTGGGTAGTTGAAGATAAGAATTTCAATCACTTTCCTACCCAGGCTGGCTTTGAGTTGTGATCCTCATATTTCAACTTCCTCAGTAGCTAGGAATACACAAATAAACCAACAACCCATGGCTCATTTTGAAATGATAATTTTCTCTTTCTCTCATCTTTAATAACTTGTACTCTTTTTTCTTTATTTTTCTATACCACATGAACCAGAGCACAGCTAGTGTCATATTTTTGGTAACAAATGAAACATGGCTTCTCCTACCTGGGCTGGCCTTCAATGGTGATCCTTAGATTTCATCCTCCTGAGTAGCTACCATCTCAGGTGTTTGCCACCTATGCTTGATTTATTTAAACCTCTGTCATTGGATCTTCCTTCTGCACTTCCAGCCTCTCTTTCTTTAATCCTTCTGTGATTGTCCTGGGGCTTGAACTCAGGGCCTTGTTGCTTTCCCAGAAACTGATTGCCCAACTCTGCCACTTGAGCCATAACTCAATTCCCAGGCTTTTTTTTTTTCCTTTTGACAATTAATTGGAGTTAAGAGTCTGAGGAAAGCCTACCATGAATCAAGCCAGGCTGCGAAGGAAAGTCAATGAGACCATGACCTCCAATTAACCATTGAAAATCTTGAAGTGGTAGAGCTTTGTCCTTGAACAAACCAGCACAAGTTCAAGGAGGCACACACAAGCTGCAAGATGGCACACAGATGAATACATACCAGAACATCTCATGGATTTTCTTGCATGCATTAACTTTGAATTGTGGATCCTCAGATTTCAGTCTCTCTTCTTCAGCTCTCCTTTGTATTGATTGTTTGTCATTTGTAATTTTTAGTGGCCCTGCAGCTTGACCTCTGGCTCTGGGGAATGTTCCTTAGCTTTTTAACTGAAAGCTGTTGCTTTACCACCTCAGCTCCAGCTAAGGGCTTTGTGCTAGGTAGCTGGGATAAGCATCTCAAGCACGTTCCTACCCAGGCTGAGTTGATACCACAATCCTCAGATGTCAGTCTCTTGTGTAGTTAGGATTATCCACAGGACCAACAACCCTTGTGTCATTTTAAAACTTTAATATGTGCTTGCCACTTACTTCTTTGTTAACTTTTTATTTTTTGCATGTGTGTGCTGTTCCTGGGTCTACAAATTGGGGCTCATATTCTGTCCTAAAAGTTTTTATTCAAGGATATCCTCTATTACATGAGAAACATCATAACTTTTTGGCACTTTTTTGGGGGATTGATTAATTAAAGACAAGAATCATGGACTCTCCTGCCTAGGCTGGACATGAACCATCATCCTCAGATTTCAGGCTCTTGAATAGCTAGTAAAACATGTATGAGCCATTGATGCTTGATTGATTTAAGCCTTTGTCACTCGCTCTTCCTTGGTTACTTCTACTCTTCTTTCTTTCTTCTGTGCATGTCCTGGGGCTTGAACTCAGGGTCTGCATGCAGTTCCAGAAAATATTTGCCCAGTTTGCCACTTAAGCCACAGCTCAACTTCCAGCTAAATAAGGTAGCTGAAATCTGAGGACCATGTTTCAAAGCCATCCTGGGGCAGGAAAATCCATGACATTCTTATCTCCAATTCACCACCCAAAAGCTGGGAATGCTAGGGCATTAGGCAAAGGATATTACAGAAACACACACATCACACATAGAAACACACACACACACACACAAACATTCACACATACACACACATACACACACAAAGTCTCCTGGACTTTGCTTTTTGGGTTGGCCTTGAAACCTTATCCCAAGATTTTTGTAACCAGGGATCAACTACAGCCATGATCAACAAACACCAGGCTTATATTTAAATTTACAATTGGCCTTTCTTCACTTCTCCTACAATTTTTTAGCACTAAGAATTGAACTCTGGGTGGGCAGTTTTTTTAATTAGCTTTTGCACCAAATACAGTGCTTTACATATACAGTCATATCTACACTTCCAGCTTTTGGCTGGGTAGTTGGGGTAGTTTCATGTACTTTCCTGCCCAGTCTAGCTTTGAACCTAGAATGGATAGGAATGCACACATGAACGAACTTAAACCTTGGTTTTCTTTTTCCCATTATTTTTTAAGTCGTGTGGGTATTTTTTTGTTTATTTTGAAATGTATGTCTAGGACTTCAACACAGGGCTTAGGTTGTGTCCCAAAGTTTCTATTTGAGACTAGCACTCAACCGAATGAGCCAAAGTACAAAGTGTAGCTTATTTTTAGTGGCAAATTAGATATATGAGTCTCATGGACTCTCCTGCCTGGGCTGACCATGAACCGTGAGCCTTAGATTTAATTCTCCTGAAGACCTTGTACAACATGTGTGAGAAACCATTGTTTGATTCATTTCAACCTCTGTTACTGACTCTTCCTTGTGTATTTCTATCCTCTTTTTCTTTCTTCTGTGTTTGTCCTCCAGCTTGAATTCAGGGTCTGGGTGCTGTCCCAGAAATTTTCCCAGTTCTGACAGTTGAACCACAGCTAAACTCCAGGATTTTTTTTTCTGTTTTGGTGTTTAATTAGAAATGAATATAAAGTAGAGCCAGACCGGATTTATGAGGCTGAAATCTGAGAATCAAAGTTGGTGCCAGCCTGGGCAGGAAAGTACATGATATCTGCAATTATAACCACTAAAAAGCTGAGATTAGTAGAGCTTTGAGCAAAACAGTACAAGCTAAAGCACAGGACTCACACACAGACATGCTTACACACACACAAGTCTTATGGACTTTCCTACTCGGTCTGGCCTTTAAATATTATCCACACATTTTAGTCTCTTGAGTAAACAGAATTAGTTATGAACCACCAGTGATGGGCTGATTTGCTCATTGCAGCCTCAGTTATTGTTTTTTCTTTCTCTTCTAGTCTTCTTTGCATGTATTCATTTCATTTTTTGTGAGTGTGCTAGTGCTGGAGCCAGAACTCATGCAAGGCCTGGCTTGTTTCAGGAGGCTGAAATCTGACCATCATGGTTCAAAGCCAGGCTGAGCAGGAAAGTCTCAGATCCTTACCTCCAATTAACTGCCAAAAATCTGGGAGTACTACAGTTCTAGCCCCAGGATGGCCCACAAGCAACTGTCTTCTGGACTTTCCTGCTAGAATTGGCCTTTACACTGGATACCCATATTTCTGCCTCCTGGAGAATTACAGGCATGAGTCACCAGCCCCAGGTTCTCTTCTTATTTACATTTTTGTGATCCTGAGGCTGGATCTCTGAGCAAGGGCACTGTTTCATAGCTTTCTCACTCAAGCCTGGTGTTTTACAACTCCATCACAGATATATTACTCTATTCTTGTTTATTTGTTTTGCTGGTGATTTGAAGATGAGAGACCATAGCCCTCAGATTTAATCTATCTTAGTATTTAGGATTACACACAAAAGGAAGTGGCACTTTAGCTCAAGTGGTAGAGCACTAGCCTTGAACTGAAGAGCTGAGGGACAGCGCTCAGGCCCAGAGTTCAAGCCTTACAACCGACCCAAAAAAGAGGATTACACACAAAAACCAAAAACTCATGACTCATTTTGAAAATTTAATTGGATTTTCTTATACATTTTTAAATTTCTACATGTATGCTGGGCTTGGAGCTATAAATCAGACCCTAGGTATTGTCCCAGTTGCTTTTTAATTTGCCTGTCATGGAGCCTGAACTCTGGGCCTGGGTGCTGTCCCTCAACTCTTCAGCTTGAGGCTAGAGCCGTACCACTTGTGATACTGGGCCACTTCTGGTTTTTCCTGCTTATGTGTTGGTGAGGAATTGAGGCCAGGGCCTCATGCATTCAATGCAAGCACTCTCCCACTAAGTCACCTTCCCAGCCCCCTCCCAGTACATTTTGAATACTAGCCCTCTAATATGTGAGCCACAGCACAATTCAGAGCTTTAAAAAAAACTATAGTTGGCTAATTAGAGTAGAGTTCATGGACTCCCCTGCCATGGCTGGCCTTGAGTACTGACCCTCAGATGTGAGACCCTTGAGTAAGTACAGTAACAAGTGTAAGCTAACTCAATGTAGCTCATTTTAACCTCTGAAATCGGCTCTCCCTTTTCTTCTTCCACATTTCTTTTCATTTATTTATTTTATTCTTTTGTGTGCTGGTCCTGGAGCTTGATCTCAAGGTGTGGGTGCTGTCCCAGAAATCATTGTCTCATTTCTGCCATTGGAGCCACATCTCAACCCCAGGTGCTGTTGTTTTTTTCTTCTTTTTGGTGATTCATTGGAGATAAGTGTCTCATGCAAAGCACAGAATGTCTCAGGAAGCTGAAATCTGATTATCAGTTTGAAGTCAGCCTGCACAGAGAATTCCATGAGACTCTTTACCTCCAATTAGCTGGTAGTCATCCCACCGATTAGCTGAGAATAATAGAACACCAGCCTTGAATAAAGTAGAACAAATTCAACCCCCATGACTGGCACACACAGAAAAAATGTCCCATGTACTTTATTGCATGGGCTTGATTTTAAATGTTATTTTCTGATGAGTTCTGGGAAGATGGCTGAGGAGAAGCTGGAGGCTAAACAAGCTCTCACATAGAAAGCAATTTTAGTGTTCCAACAAACAGTCCTAAGCCAGAGAATCACACCAAGTGTGCCATCACAGGACAGAGAGTTAGGCCAGAGAAGGAAAATCCAGGCAAGGAGATAGATATGAGCACTTGCCAGTGGCGGCAACAGCGACAGCCATAACCGCCATACCTGCAACACAGAGAGTCTGGGACTTAAGCGCCAGATGTCACAAGTGAGAGGTTTCTACTCAACACCAGCAAGAACTGACAAGGAGCACGCACACATCTTCATCCTGAAGTTCACAGACCAGAGATGAGCCAAGAATCAAGACTCTTGTGTAAGTAGAAGCCTGACCTCCTCACTCCTTCTCAGGGAGCAGAGGAGGGAAGGCCAACCCTCCCCCCCATTACCAGAGATCTCCATCTTGGATACTGACAAAGCGTGGCTGTGTAGCTAGCTCCAACTCAGGCCTTGGAAGAAAACAAGAGTCATTTAGTAGGTCACAGGAACCTAAGCTGACCTGCCAGGCTCAGCTCCTCCCTAGGAAAAGTCACCCAGCTTGAGCAGCCAGCCCCAGGAGAGGCTTTCTTCACTGGGTAAACAGAACCAAAGGCAGCCCCTCCCTACAGCAGCCTTGACAATCAATTGAAATTCAGTAAACACAAACCCTGAGAATGGCTCCAGGCTGGGCTCTGTGAGTTTCTCAGAAGCTAAATCCTCAGGGAAAAGCTTCTGTTTGGTAAAAGGCCTCAACTTTACCCAGAACCTAGCCTCATCACAGCATCTCCAAATTCGATGAAACAGCCATGTCCCCCTTTTGTGAAACTCAAAGTAGATCTCTGTCCAATTGAACTACCCTGGGAGGAGGATCACAAAATCCTTGGTAAAGCAGAGCATTTTTCTGCATGCTCAAACAAATTGACTAATGAAACCATCCAAACCACAGGAAAATCAAACACCACAAGCAGACCAGATAAACAAACAAGAGACTGGATATGAATAATAGGGAGATACAGGATCGTCCCATCCCCCCAAAAAATCAAATTCTCTTTATTTGTAGTTTTTTATAAAAAAATGTTTCTAAACCTTTTTTTAAAAATTTTAAATTAAATTTTTTTTGTTTTCTATTAACTTTTTTCTTCCTCTTATAATTTTTATTTTGGGGTTATACGTGTATGTATTGTTTTCTTTTTTAATTATTTTATTTTGTTCTTTTTTCTTTTTTTGTGAACATGCTGTACAGAGGGGTTACAATTACATGGGCAAGATAATGAGTAAAATTACTATCAAGCATTGTAGCCTACTGCTTTGTTTACCCTTCACATCCCTTCCCAGCCTCCCACCGCCCTCCCACCCAATCCTTCCCCCTCCATGCTGCCACATGACATGACAACTTGTATTTCTCATTGCTGCAATGTGTCCACCTGTGTCCTTATTTAAACGATTTATTTTTCCTCTACCCCTCCACAAACTATACTAACATCACATAGAGTGAAAGCAGGGGTTATACTGTAGGGGAGGGACATACAAAGCAACAAAGAAATAATTTTAAAAATATGTTACGAACAAATGCATGAAAGAAAAAAACATTTAAATACATATCTTAGGGTTCATTTTCCTAACTTAATCTAATCTGACCTTTTCTGCATGACTCATACATGTACTAGATATTGCAAATAAGGGAAACCATGGGACATATGTTTCTTTGGGCCTGGCTTACTTCAATGAATGTATTTTTTTCCAAGTCTTTCCATTTCCTAACAAATGGGGCAATGTCATTCTTCTGATGGAGGCATAGAATTCCATTGTGTATATATACCACATTTTCTTGATCCATTCATCTACTGAGGGGCATCTGGGTTGGTTCCATATCTTAGCTATGGTAAATAATGCTGTAATAAACATAGTTGTGCTGGCAGTTTTAGTGTGGTCTTTTTTGTAAACCTTTGGGTAAGTGCCCAAAATGGGGATTGCTGGGTCATAGGGGAGCTCTATGTGAAGTCTTTTGAGGAACCTCCATACTATTTTCCAAAGTGGTTGAACAAGTTTACACTCCCACCAACAATGAAGTAAGGTTCCCTTCTGTCCACATCCCCTCCAGCATCTGTTGTTATTAGAGTTCTTAATTTTTTCCATTCTAACTGGGGTGAGGTAGTATCTCAATGTTGTTTTGATTTGCATTTCTTTTATGGCTAGGGAGATTGAGCATTTCTTCATGTGTCTATTGGCCATCCTTTCTTCTTCAGAGAAGTTTCTCTTTAACTCTTTAGCCCACTTAGTTATTGGGCAGTTGTTTCTTTGAGGATTTGTTGTTGGGAGATTTAATTTTTTGAATTCCAAGTATGGTTTAGATATGAGACCCTTGTCCGTTGTATGGCTAGTGAAGATCTTCCAGATCCGTGGGCTTTCTATTGATCTAGCTGGCTACGTCCTTTGCCATGCAGAAGCTCTGCAACTTCCTGCAATCCCATTTGTCCAACCTTTCTTTGATTTGTTGTATTTAGGGGTCTCTATTAAGAAAATTTCTGCCTGCTCTAAGGAGACCTAGGGTTTCCCCTATTCCATCCTGTAAAGTTTTCAGAGTGTCTGCTTTGACTCCGATGTCTTTGATCCATTTGGAGTTGATTCTGGTGCAAGGTGATAGGTAAGTATCTAGCTTTAGTTTTCTCCAAGTAGTTAACCAATTTTGCCTGCACCATTTGCTGAAGAGGCTATCTTTCTTCCATTCTATTTTTTGAGCTCCCTTATCGAAGATAAGATGGCTATAAGTCTGGAGGTTTATTTCTGGGTTTTCAATTCTATTCCATCGGTCCTGAGGTCTGTTCTTGTTCTAGTGCCAAGCTGTTTTGATTGCTATGGCTTTATAGTAGAGTTTGAAATTTGATATTGATATTCCTCCAGCAGCGTTCTTTCCATTGAGTAGCGTTTTTGCTATCCAGGCTATTTTATTGTTCCATATGAATTTTTGGATTGCCTCTTCTATTTCCTTGAACAATGAGGTGGAAATTTAATCGGTATCGCATTGAATTTGTAGATAGCATTGGGCAGTATTGCCATTTTCACGATGTTAACCTTTCCAATCCAGAAGCTTGGGAATTTTTGCCATTTTCTAAGTTCTGTTTTGATTTCCTTTTTCAAGTTTTTAAAATTTTCATCATAGAGATCCTTCACTTCTTTGTTTAAGTTAATTCCTAGGTATTTTATTATTTGTGGGGCTATTACAAATGGAGTTGCTTTCCTAATTTCAGCCACACTTTTCTCATTTTTGGCATACAGAAAAGCCATTGATTTTGGGGGGTTAATTTTATACCCTGCAACTTTGCCAAAGTTTTGAATCAGCTTGAGTAATTTAGAAGTAGAGTCTATGGGATTCTTTAAATAAAAGATCATGTCATCTGCAAAGAGGGAGAGTTTCATTTCTTCTTTCCCTATTTGGACCTCCTTTATGTTTGCATCTTCTCTTATTGTTGTAGCTACGCATTCTAATACTAGCTTGAAGAGAAGTGGAGAGAGTGGACATCGTTGTCTTGCTCCTGAGTTAAGAAGAAATGGCTTTAGTTTTTCATCATTAAGTATAATGCTGGCTGTAGGATTGTCATATACAGCCTTTATTGTATTGAGGAAAGTCCCATGGATTCCTAATTTTTCCAAAACCTTCATAATAAAGGGGTGTTGGATCTTGTTGAATGCTTTTTCTGCATCTATTGAGATAACCGTGTGGTTCTTTTCCTTGCTCCTGTTGATGTGATGAATAATATTAATTGATTTGCGTATATTGAACCAGCGTATATTGAATCCTGTTTGATCGTGGTGTATGATTTTTGGGATAAATTGTTGAATTTGATTGGCCAAACTTTTGTTGAGAAGTTTTGCATCAATGTTCATCAAAAAATAGGTCTATAGTTCTCTTTCTTTGATCATTCCCTTCCTGGTTTTGGGATGAGGGTAATGATGGCTTCATAGAATGTGTTCAGTATTGAACTTTCTCTTTCAATTTTATTGATGAGTTGGAGGAGTATTGGTGTGAGCTCTGCTTTGGAGGCTGTGTAGAATTCCCCTGTAAAAACATCTGTTCCTGGACTTTTCTTAGCTGAGAGGTCTCATTTTGCTGTTTCTATTTCAATGCTTGATATTGGCCTGTTAAGATGTTTTAACTCCACTCATACAACCACTTTGGAAAGCAGTCTGGAGGGTCCTTAGAAAGCTAAAGATTGACCTCCCTTACGACCCAGTCATACCACTTCTAGGCATCTACCCTGAACAACAGGAACCAATATACAAGGACACGTGCACCTCCATGTTTATTGCAGCACTGTTCGCAATAGCTAGGATATGGAAACAACCTAGATGCCCCACCACAGATGAATGGATCCAAAAATTGTGGTATCTATACACAATGGAATATTATGCAGCCATTAGAAATGACAAAATAATGGCATTTGCAGGGAAATGGATGGAGCTAGAAGGAATCATGTTGAGCAAGGTAAGCCAAGAACGAAGAGACAAACAGTACATGGTCTCCCTGATAAGTGGATGATGAATCCAAAATGTTAGGTGATATGACAAAACTAACAGGACTTAAGAAACAAAGAACTCCCACTCATCTGGTTGAACCACTACTAAATATCCCCATGCTGCTGATCACATATATGGTATATAACATATGAGCACCGTTATATATTACAGACTGTGATAGACAATTTGCTCCAGGAAAGTTAGAATGAACTTGTGACTTTAAATGAGCATCATTATTCCACAATACTGTGAATTTCCGGAAATTAAGTAATCACTTAATCACGATCAAAAAAAAAAAAAAAAAAAAAGAACCTTGGGGAAGGGAGGGAGGGAGGGGATGGTAGGGGGAAAACAATGGAGGGGGTAACAATGTTCAAGAGGAAGTGTACTCATTACCTCACTCATGTAACTGTAACCCTCTGTATAGTATCTCTACAATAAAAAAAATTAAAAAAAAAAAAAAAGATGTTTTAACTCATTTTGGTTTAGTTTTGACATGTCAATATTTGCTATGAAAAGGTCCATTTCTGCCAAGTTCTCAAAGTTATTAGCATAAAGTTTTGAGAAGTATTCCCTTATCATGTTTTGAATCTTGATTGTTTCCCTGGTGATGTTTCCATTCCCATCTCTGAGTTTATTTATTTGGGTGTGTTCTCTTCTTTTTCTGATAAGATTTGCTAAGGGTCTGTCAATTTTGTTAATTTTTTCGAAGAACCAACTCTTTGTTTTGTTGATTCTTTCTATAATTTTTTTGGCTTCTAATCCATTTAAATCTGATTTAATTTTAATTGTTTCTTTCCATCTACTGGATTGGGGTTTATCCTGCTGCTCTCTTTCAAGGAGGTTCAGATGTCTCATTAAATTGTTGGTTTCAGATCTCTCCAATTTGTTGATGTAGGAACTCAGAGCTATAAACTTGCCTCTGAGTACTGCCTTTGCTGTGTCCCAGAGGAGCTGGTAATTTGTGTGTTCATTTTTGTTGAATAGCATGAACATTTGAATTTCCTTTCTAATCCCTTCCATGACCCACTTGTGATTCAGCAGAGTGTTGTTCAAGCTCCATGTGTTACCAGCTTTTCTTTGGTGGCTTTTGGTGTTGAGTTCTAATTTTATTCCCTTGTGGTCAGATATAATGCATGGTATAAGTTCAGTGTTTCTGAATTTGGACAAGTTTGCTTTGTGTCCTAGAATGTGGTCTATTTTAGAAAATGTTCTATGTGCTGTTGAGAAAAAGTTGTATTCTGATGCTTCTGGGTGAAATATTTGATAGATGTCTGTTAAATCTAGTTGATTTATGCAGCTGTTTATATATGCAGTTTCTCTGTTGAGTTTTTGCCAAATTGGTCTATCTATTGGGGAGAGTGGTGTATTAAAATCTCCTACAATTAATGTCTTTGGATCTATGTGGGATTTGAGGGAAAGTAGTGTTTCTTGGATAAATTTGGGTGCTCCGTTGTTTGATGAATATATATTTAGAATTGTAATATCCTCCTGAAGGAGAGATTTCTGAATATGTATATAATGACCTTCTTTATCACTTCTAACTAACTTTAATTTGAAGTCTATTTTATCTGATATTAAGACTGCAACTCCAGCATGTTTATGGAGGCCGATTGCTTGGGAGATTTTTTTCTAACCTTTCACAATGAAAATGTTTTTGTGCTCCTCAACTGAAAGAACACTGTTGGAGGAATTTCAATACTAAATTTCAAACTCTACTATTAAAGCTGTAGTAATCAAAACAGCTTGGTATTGGCATAAGAATAGACCTCAGTACCAATGGAATAGAATTGAAAACCCAGAAATGAACCTATAGACCTATAGCCATCTAGTCTTCGATAAGGGAGCTAAAACAATAGAATGGAAGAAAGACAGCCTCTTCAGTAAATGGTGCTGGCAAAATTGGTTAACTAATTGTAGAAAACTAAAGCTAGATCCTTATATATCACCCTGCACCAGAAGCAACCCCAAATGGATCAAAGACTTCGAAGTCAAAGCAGACACTCAGAAAACATTACAGGATGGAATAGGAGAAATGCTAGGCCTCCTTGGAGCATGCCGAAATTTTCTTAATAGAGACCCGGAAACACAACAAATCAAAGAAAGGTATGACCAATGGGATTGCATGAAGTTGCAGAGCTTCTGCATGGCAAAGGACATAGCTAGCAAGATCAATAGAAAACCCACGGATTGGGAGAACATCTTCACTAGCCATACAACAGACAATGGTCTCATATCTAAAATATACTTGAAACTCAAAAAATTAAATCCCCCAACAACAATTCCTCAAAGAAACAACTGCCCAATAAATAAGTGATCTAAAGACTTAAAAAGATACTTCACTGAAGAAGAAAGAACAATGGCCAATATACACATGAAGAAATGCTCAACATCCCTAGCCATAAAATAAATGCAAATGAAAACAACATTGAGATACTTCCTCACTCCAGTTAAAATGGCAAAAATCAAGAACTCTAACAACAACAGATGCTGGAGGGGATGTGGAGAGAAGGGAAGCTTACGTAATTGTTGGTGGGAATGTAAACTTGTTCAACCACTTTGGAAAGCAGAATGGAGATTCCTCAAAAGTCTTCACATAGAGCTCCCCTATGACCCAGCAATCCCACTTTTGGGCATTTACCCAAATGTTTTCAAAGAAGACCACACTAAAGCTCCCAGCACAACTATGTTTATTGCAGCATCATTTAACATAGCTAAGATATGGAACCAACCCAGATGCCCCTCAGTAGATGAATGCATCAAGAAAATGTAAACACAATGGAATTCTATGCCTCCATCAGAAAGAATGACATTGCCCCATTTGTTAGGAAATGGAAAAACTTGGAAAAATATTATATTAGGTTAAGTAAGCCAGGCCCAATTAAAGATAGGTCCATTGTTTCCCTTAATTGCAATATCTAGTATATGTATGAGTCAAGCAGAAAAGGACAGATAATGTGTTGTTTGGAAAATGAACACTTAGATATGTATTTTAATGTTTTTTTTTCTTTCATGCATTGGTTTCTAACGCATTTCTAAGATTATCTCTTTGTTGCTTTGTATGTCCCTCCCCCAAAATATAACCCCGGCTTTCACTATATTTGATGTAAGTATAACTTTTGTAGGAGATGGGGAAAAAGACGTCTTTTAAGAATACACGTGGACCTGTTGCAACAATGAGAAGTAGAAGTTGTCATGTCGAAAACGAGCTTTACAACGTTGTTGTGTGGAGGGGGGAGGATTGGGTGGGGGAGAGGGTAGGAAGGGATGTGAAGGGTAAACAAAGGAGGAGTCTGCAATGCTTGATAAGAAATATACACATTATCCTGCCCATGTAATTGTAACCCCTCTGTACAGTATGTTCACAAAAAAAAATATTTTTGTTTTAATGGGCAAATTTCCTGAAGGCAGCAGAAAGAAGGATCATGCTTTTTAATTCAGTTAGACAGTCTATTTCATTTAATTGGGGAGTTAAGTCTGTTAATATTAAGAAATAGGACAGAGAGGTATTTGGGAGTTCCTGCCATTTTGTCCACTTTCTTGGAGGCTGTGGCAACTGGGTTCTCCCTATGGTTCTTGGATTCTCAGTTTGGGTGCAGTTTCTTGGCTTCTATTGTGGTCTTGTTGGTTTTCTATGTGTAGGACATCTTTAAGAATCTTTTGTAGGGCTGGTTTGGTGCAGATGTGTTGTTTCAATTTTACTTTGCTATTGAAGTTTTTTATTTGGCCTTCAGTTATGAAGGAGAGTTAAGCTGGGTACAGTATTCTTTGTTGATATTTGTTTGTTTTTAGGGCACGGCACCCATCATTCCAGGCTCTTCTTGCTTTGAGTATTCTCAAGCTGCTCATGCAAATCCTGTATCAATTTTTGAGTAGCTTCCTCACACTCATGATTTTCCTGTATAAACCTTTGGATTGCCTCCTTTCTCTCCCTGTCACGCTCATACAGAGTCCTTTGTACGTTTTCAATGTTTTCCTATATAAACTTTGGATTGTATCATCTCTCTCCCTATCACGCTCATACAGAGTCCTTTGTAGGTTTTCAATCTTTTCATTTATCTTGTTTGCCAGCAGTGTTTGTAGAGCCATTTGGGAATTCTCCTCTGGATTATCCATTATCTGTTCTGTCCCCTGCTTATCATGTCTGGGAGTTGAGATACCCAGACTTGCCATTTTTCTTGTGTTTTCGGGCTTACTCTGCCCATTTGGGGTGTAAATAAAACCAGTTTTGTGCTAGAGAACTAACTTAAGGCAAGCATCAACCAAAGTCTGTATTTGCACAGACCATGGTCTGCAGATACAATCTAGTTCAACAGATACATCTATTCAACATCAAACAACTACATATTGATGGGCTACGAAACGCAAAGAATAATTTGGAAAACCAGAAATTATTAGGGTTAGGGAGAGATGTGGGTAAAAAATAGGAATAGAGTGATGTGGGAAGGGACAGAGAGAGTTAACTAAGTCCTAATCTCAAAGCAGGAGATAGGTTGGATAGGATGAACGTAGAGACAGAGATAAAAAGAAGAATGAGAAAGGGGAAAAAAGAGACCACAAAAAATAGAAAAGTAAAAATTACACATATTATGCAGATCCAAAAACAAACTATTCAGAAAAGAACGTGAATATAATGAGAGAAGGGGAGGGATATAAAGGAGATGTGAAAATCTTAGAAATAAAAATACTTAAAACATTATACAGATATAAAGAGGTAGTACTGCTATTAAGGAATTTAAGTCTCAGAGGTTTTGAATTGAGTAATAAATTTGTGGATTAAGTGTGTACACAATGGGGGACAGGGTCTAATAGTCAACTACAGGTTTATCTGAGGATGTGCAGAACAACAATTAAGTCACATAAAGAAGAACAAAAGAGAAGAAAAGGTGAAAAGGATAGGAGAGAAAGAGAAAAGATCAGAAGTTCAGTAAAGCTAAACAAAAAACATTTTTTTTAAAAAAAGAAAGAAAGAAAAATGCACACACATGTACTCCTAAAATAAAAATTATAAGAGGACAAAAAAGTTACTAGAAAAGAATTTTTTTCAAAAAAGGTAAAAATTAAAAATTAAAAAATGTTTTGGAAAAGAAAAATAAATTTTTTATAAAAGATACAAAAATTAGAAGAGAAAAACAAGTTCTTTTATTTATTTTGGAAGGGTTGGGAAAAATCCTGTATCTCCCTTGTGTCCGTAACTAGCCTCTTGTCTGCTTGTGATCCTGTGGCTTGATTGGTTTCTTAAGTCATTGTTTGAACAGGCAAAAAAATGCTCTGCTTTACCCAGGATTTTGTGAACTTCCTCCCAGGTTAGTTCAATGGGAGGGAGATCTGCTTTGTGTATCACAAAAGAGGGAGATGGCTTTTTCCTCAAATTTGGAGAAGCTGTGATGAGGCTAGGTTCTGGGTAGAGTTAAGGACTTTCAGCAAACTGTAGCTTTTCCCGGGGGCTAGTTTGTGAGAAACTCACAGAGCCCAGCCTTGAGACATTCTCAGGGTTTATGTTTACTGAATTTCAATTGATTGTCAAGGCTGCTAAAGGGAGGAACAGCCTCTGGCTCTGATTACCCAGTGATAAAGCCACTCCTAGGGCTGTACCAGAGCTGGGTGATTTTTCCCTGGGTGGAGCTGAGTCTGGCAAGTCTGTTTAGGTTCTTTTGACCTGCTAAATGACTGTAGTTTTCTTCCAAGGCCTGAGTTGGCGCTAGCAGCTCCACTGAGCTTTGTCGGTATCCAAGATTAAGATCTCCAGTACTGGGGGGCGGGAGGGGTGGCCTTCCCTCCTCTGCTCCCTGAGAAGGAGTGAGGACGTCAGGCTTCTACTCACATCGAGTCTTGGTTCCTGGGTTGTCTCTGGTCTGCGAACGTCAGGGTGAAGATGTCCGCTCCTTTTCTGTTCTTGCTGGTGTTGAGTAGAATCCGCTTCCCGAAGGGTATGGCTCCTTCGTCGTGGATTCTCTGTGATTCAGGAATGGCGGGGTAGGCCACCACTGCCACCGCTGCTGCTGCAGTGGTGGCGGCTGCTGGCAAGGGCTCAGATCTGTCTCCTTGTCTGGATTTTCCCTCTCTGGCCTAACTCTCTGTCCTGTGATGGCACACTTGGTGTGATTCTCTGGCTTAAGATTATTCACTGGACCTCTAAAACTGCTTTCTATGAGATAGCTGGTTTTGCCTCCAGATCCTCCTACGTCATCTTCCCAGAACTCTCTCCTTTTTTCTTTTAAAATAAACTTTTTTGTTTAGCTCTAGTGACCATTTGATCCTTTTTTTCTTTCCTTCTCGTTCGTTTCATGTTTTCTTCTCTTTCATTCTTTGCATGACTTATTTGCTGTGCTCATCCTCAGATATACCCGTAGTTGATTATTTGACTTTAGGCCCATTGTGTACACACTTAATCCAGGTATTTATTACTCAGTTTAAAACTGCTTAGACTTAACTTCCTTAATAGCAGTACTACTTCTTAATACCTATATAATATTTTTAGCATTCTTATTTTTAAGTTTTCCACATCTCCATTCTATCCCACCTGTTCTCTTATTCTATCCACGTTCTTCTCTGAATATTATGTCTTCAATTTGCATAATTTTTAAATGTTGCACTTCTTAATTTTTAATGTTTGTTTTCTGTTTTTTCTTGTCTTTTTTCTATCTCTTTCTTCTTTTTTTTCTCTCTCTACTATCATTCTATCCAACCTATTTCCTGCTTTGAGATTAGGACTTAGTTAACTCTCCTTCTGCCTTTCCACATCCCTCTATTCCTATTTTTACCCACGTCTCTCCCTAAACCTAATAATTTCTGTTTGTCAACTTCTTTGCTGTCCGTAGCCCATTAATACTTAGTTGTTTGCTGTTGAATAGATATATCTATTGAATTATATTGTATCTGCAGACTTTTGACTGTGCAACTACAGACTTTGGTTGATGCTTGCCATAAATAATGTGCTAGCACAAACCTGGTTTATTTTCATCCCAAATGGGCAGAGCAATCTGGAAAAACACAATAAAAATGGCAAGTCCAGGTATCTCAACTCCCACTCATAATAATCAGGGGACAAAAAAGATAACGAATAATCCATACAGGAGTTCCAAAAAGCTCCACAAATACTACTGGTAAACATGGTAAATGAAAACATTGAAAACCTGCAAAGGACTCTGTATTAGCGTGATAGGGAGAGAGAGGTGGCAAAACAAAGAATATCATGAGTGTGAGGAAGCTACTCAAAGATTGATACATGAATTGTGAGAGTAGCTTCAGAACACTTAAAGAGTAATAAAGGAATTGCGTGAGCAGGCTGGGATCAGTCAAAGAGAAAGTCATGAATGGCGTGAGCAGGCTGAAAACACTCAAAGAGAACTACAGGAACTGCGTGAATATGAAGAAGCTAGTACAAGAGTAATAGAAGAATTGAAAGAGGGGCTGAGAATACAGAAAGATCACTAAAGGCATTCAAGGAATCCATAAACAGAGAGCTCAAACAAGTCAGGAAGGCCACAAAATGGAATTCTGAACATAACCCAACAGAAGGAATGGGAGTCCAAGGAAACCATAACTAATCAACTAAATGATTTGAGGATAAATACTGCCACCAAATTAAGGAATTAAAGAAGTCCATACAAGATCTAAAACAAAGCTCCAAAAAAGAATCTGAAGCCATCAAAGCCGACCAACTAGAAGGAAAAGAAATAAAAAACAAAGTAGAAAGACTTGATCATAGGTTAGTCCATGCTGAAGATCGAATTTCAGGGATTGAAGTAAGCCTAGTTATTATAGAGAAAGAACATACAACCATCCAAGACAAGTCCAAGAAATATGATAGAGCTATTCAACACTTGGAAGACAACATCAAAAGGCCTTATCTGAGGTTAATGGTTGTAGAGACAGAAGTTAATGGTCTAGGAAATTTGTTTAACCGGATCCTAGCAGAGATCTTCCCAAACATGCAAAAAGATGGGTCTATTCAGATACAAGAAGCTTTTAGAACACCAAATAGACCAGACCAGGATAGGACATGCCACTGTCACATTATAATCTATACACGATCAATTCAGACCAAAGAAAAGTTCCTTATAGCTGTCAAGGAGAAAAGCTCAATCACCGATAAAGGGAAACCAATTAGAATCACCTCAGATTCCTCAGCAGAAACAATTAATGCCAGAAGAGCCTAGAATGATGTATGCCATGCCCTAAAGACAAACAACTATCAACCAAGAATACTGTACCCAGATAAACTCTCCTTCATAACCAACTAGATCACAATAAAAGTCAAGGAACCACACCCAAACTGAGAATCCACGAACCATAGGAAGAAACAAGTTGCTGCAGCCCCCAAGAAGGTGGATAAAATGGCAGCAACTCCCAAATACCTCAGTCCTATCTCTCAACATTAACGGACTTAAGTTTCCAATTAAATGACATAGACTCTCTACTTGGATTAAAAAGCAACATCCTTCTATCTGCTTCTTTCAGGAGCCACATCTTGCCCGTAAAAACAAAAACATTTTCAATGTGAAAGGTTGAAACAAAATCTACCAAGCAAATGGCCCCTATAACCAGGCGGGAGTTACAATCCTAATATCAGATAAAATAGACTTCAAATTAAAATTAGTGAGAAAAGATAATGAAGGTCACCACATACTCATTAAGTGATCTCTCATTCAGGAAGATATTACAATTCTAAATATCTATTCGCCAAAAAATGGAGCACCCAAATTTATCCAAGAAACACTACTTACCCTCAAATCCCACATAGATCCAAAGACAGGCCGAAATTTTCTTAATAGATACCCACAAGCACAATAAATCTAAGAAGGGTTGACCAAAGGACATAGATAGCAAGATCTATAGAAAGCACATGGATTGGGAGAAGGTCTTCACTAGCCATACAACAGACAAGGGTCTCATATCTAAAATATACCTGCAACTCAAAAAATTAAACCCTCCAACAACAAACCTTCAAAGAAAAAACTGCCCAATAAATAAGTGAGCTAAAGACTTAAAGAGAAATTTCTCTAAAGAAGAAAGAAGGATGGCCAATAGACACATGAAGAAATGCTAAACCTCTCTAGCCATAAAAGAAATGCAAATCAAATCAACATTGAGATACCACTTCACCCCAGATAGAATGGCTAGAATCAAGAACTCTAATAAAAAAAGATGCTGGAGAGCATGTGGCCAGAAGGGAATCTTAATGCATTGTTGGTAGGAGTTTAAACTTCTACAACCACTTTGGAAAGTAGTATGGAGTTTCCTCAAAAGACTCCACATAGAGCTCCCCTATGACCCAGCAATCCCACTTTGGGGCATTTAACCAAATGTTCACAAACAAAACTACAAGAATGTTACCAGCACAACTATGTTTATTGCAGCATTATTTACCATAGCTATGATATGGAACCAACCCAGATGCCCCTCAGTAGATGAATGGATCAAGAAAATGTGATATATATACACAATGGAATCATAACCCTTCATCAGAAAGAATGACATTGCTCCATTTGTTAGGAAATGGAAAGCCTTGGAAAAAATTATATTAAGTGAAGTGAGCCAAGCCCACAGAAACATAGGTCCCATGGTTTCCCTTATTTGCAATATCTAGTACATGTATGAGTCAAGCAGAAAAGGTCAGATAAGTGAAGTTAGGAAAATGAACCCTAAGAAATGTATTTAAAAGTTTTTTTTTTCTTTCATGCATTTGTTTCTAATGCATTTATAAGATTATCTCTTTGTTGCTTTGTATGTCCCTCCCTCACAGTATAACCCCTGCTTCACTGTATTTGATGTCAGTATAATTTGCGGAGGGGCAGGGGAAAAACAATTATTTAAATAAGGATACAAGTGGACCCATTGCAACAATGAGAAGTACAAGTTGTCAAGTCGAAAACGAACTTTACAACTTTGGTGGGGGGGGGAGGATTGGGTGGGTGGTCAGGGGGAGGCGGGGAAGTGATGGGAAAGGTAAACAAAGGAGGAGGCTACAATGCTTGATAAGAAATGTACTTACAATCTTGCCCATGTAATTGTAATCCTTCTGTACAGTATTTTCACAATTAAAAAAAAGAAAATTTCAAGGCATGGTTTTATGAGTTGTCATTGAATTACTGAAACAGAGTATATAATTTTATGTATTTGTAAGTCTTTGTCCATCTCTCTTGAGCCTTTGTCATATTTCTATGCGTTTGCAGCTTGGAAGTGAAATAATGTTAAATTAAGTTTAGTCAGAGACTATAGTTCAGAAGGCTCATTTTAGACCCTTTTGGAGGTAATGCTAAGTTTCCATCTGATGTTCTACAGATGGCCATCTTGGTACCAGGACTGAGCAGAGTGTTATAAGAGGCTGATTTAAACTGATTTCCTCTGTGGTAATGGAGTGTGATCCTACTGCATATGTGTCTTTTTGCTACACTCAAGGGCCCAGGCCTTCTTTGAAAATCTAAGGCCATGGGGGTAAGAGAGACTAAAACTCAGAACCCTTCTTTCCACATCCCTAGGATTACAGGCCTGAGTCTCATGGACTCAACTCATAGCTGCTTTTTTATACATAGTGTAGTCAGTTTCATAATATTCACTCCATATACAGATGTATACAAATATATGTATATGTTTATTCTTCTATTTATAATTAGTGTTAGCTCTAGAAACACACAAATATATATTCATATAATTATGATCAGATTATAGCACTACTTTCCCCAATAACATTTTACACTAATGTTTTGTGTAATAAATACTCAAGACTAAAAATATAAATGTCTTTGCCGTTTGAAAAATCATATTCAATCTCTTATATTATATATTATACCATATATAACCTAAAAATATAACATGTATTTACATATAACTGATTTAACTGTGTTATTTTTCTTCCTGATTTTGTGTTTGTTCATGTATGTAAGCTTTCTTTCTTTTATTGATGATGGCTTTTACTTTCCAGTATACATATTTCCTATATATTTTGTCAAATATTTTCAGCCCTAAGTAGATTTTTTTATATTATTGGAGCCAAATTTTTCTTCCATATTTACCCAAAGCACAATAAATATGCATACAGATTTGAACTAACTGTTGGAAGAGTGTCCCACATACTACTATAAGAATTGTGGCATTTGTCCCAATTGAAAGAATAGCTTTCTAGGACATCTTATCTGCTGTCCTAGACCTTTTCTAGCCACCTTATCACCCCATGCAGGCATGGCCTGGCTTTTTTTCAGTTCCCTGTACATTTAACAGTTCCCTTTATATGCAGTAGGCTCTCTAGTACAGCCCTGTTTCACTCTGTGTTTTCCCCCAACAGAACACATATGCACGATGCTCCAGATTGTAGGCTTAAAAAGAAATATATTTAGGATTCATGAATCTAGAATAAATAAAAAACATTGACATTTTAATAAAGTTAGAAAAATAAATAGAATGAACATTTTACAAAAATCAGAACAAAAAGAAAAATAAAGGTTTTCCCAGGAAGGGGGAAACGAATCTCTAAATCAAGATTGGCCTCTAAGTTGCCTGCAGGCAGAGATTCTGCCTCAGAGTCCTCAAAGGGATTGACTTCCTCATTACAGTCAGGCTTTTCATCCTGAGTCCAGGGAGGAACAGATTCTAATTTCTCAATTGGAAATTAGATCTCCTACAGGAGTACAGATGGGTCTGGGTATTTTGTGAGGAAAGATTCCCTTTCCTCAACTGAATCTGGATTTTAAACCTTACTTACTGCTTTTCCTGAACATAGACTGGGGTCATTTTCCATTAGCACACATTTACCCTGCACACCAAGACGTGTCTTTTTGACTGGTTTGGAGCCGACATAGGTGGATTTTGAGTGTGAATGGAAGATATTCTGGATCTTCTTCCTTGGTGGTATATGGAGGTGAATCTGCATCACATGTCATGTGGGGTTCAGAACCAGTGGGATCTCCACAGGATTCAAAACCTGTTTGGACATTTTCAATGTTAAAGGCTGGAACAAAATCTACCAAGCAAACGGCCACCATAAACAGGCGGGAGTTGCAATCCTAATATCAGATAAAATAGACTTCAAAGTAAAATTCGTGAGAAGAGATAGAGAAGGTCGCTACATACTAATTAATGGATCTCTCCTTCAGGAGGATATTACAATTCTAAATATATATTCGCCAAACAATGGAGCACCAAATTTATCAAAGAAACACTACTTTCCCTCAAATCCCATATAGATCCAAAGACATTAATTGTTGGGGATTTTAACACACCACTCTCCCCAATAGATAGATCAACTCGGCAAAAACTCAACAGAGAAACCACAGATCTAAACAGCTGCATAGATCAACTAGACTTAACAGACATCTACCCAACATTTCACCCAGCAGCATCATAATAGACGTTTTTCTCAGCAACACATGGAACGTTTTCTAAAATAGAACACATTTTAGGCCACAAAACAAACTTGTCTAAATTCAGAAACATTGAAGTTATACCTTGCATTCTCTCTGACCACAAGGGAATAAAATTAGAACTCAACAACAAAAGCTGGGGAATACTAAGGGCTCTTGACCAATCAGGCCCATCCCTAGGGACCCAGGTTCCATCCCTACTCACCAGCTCTGAGGCATCTAAACAAGGACTTCTTCCCCTTTTTCTTGGTCTCATAGGTCATGCATTCCTCCAGCTGGTACAGAAGAATATGTAAGCAGAAGAGCAAGTCTGAAAGGGGCATCTTGAGCTTGACATACTGTGTAAGTTCTTTCAGGGTGTCATAGTTTTTGTGCTCATAGAAATCATCAGGGTAGAAGTCCATCCACCTAGGGAAGATGGAACAAACCATGCTGTGGGCAGATTGGTGACAAGGAAAATGTGAGCCTGCCCTTCCTATCCTGAACCTTATACTATGAGCGTTTTTCTGGCGGGACGTGCATGTGCGGAAATGGGAAGACTCCTGTAAGCAGGATGCTCCTCACAACCCACTTCTAGGAATTTCTCAAATGCAATCCTCTAAAGTTCCACATGTGATAGGAGGAGAATGTTGTTTCCCCACTGGATCTGACTTGTTATACACAGCCCTCCTTTTCATCCATGTGAGTTCAAAACTACAACCAAATCCACAACTGTGTAATCTGCTATCCACTAAAGTGTCAAGCCTCAATCCCGTGGTGAACATCTTAACTTGTGTGCAAAGAAGGAAGTTGATTTTGATTCAGAAACCTCCAAGATACCCAGTTGCAAGGACAGAAGTTCTCTTTTTACCAACATCCACTTCTTCATCTTGTTCATCTTCTTCTCAGTTACTGTAGAACAATCTGTACCAATGGGAGGAGAGAAAGAGGCTAACTGTATGAATCTCCTTTCCTGAACACGACACACATGTTAGTAGCTAAGTCCCACATGGTAATGTAAAAATGACAGCCAAAAACTGGTGATATATCTACACAATTTTATGGAAATTCTAGTTGGTAAAATTCTAAAGACACATCTTCAATTAACCAGCCAAAGGCCATACCTGGGGCTCAAATGGTAGAGTACTCAGGCCCCAAATTCAAGTTCAACTTTCACCCTTTTTTCTGTCTATATTCTTTCAAAGCCCTCCAAATAGTGATTTCCTAGGTGAGGGTGGGTGTTGGGTGCCACTGGCTCATTCCTTTAATCCTAGTTTCTCAGCAAGCAAATTGCTAAGTCTCCACTACCTTCTGAGTCAAATGAAATCTTCTGGCAGCCCAGTCCTAAGGAATTAGTCTGACATTGCACCTCTTTGTTTCAAGCTAAGCTCCTGTGATAAGACCCCAGTTAAACAGTCTCAGAGAGGTACCAAATATTTCAATAATCTGCCAGCTGTGTCTCATCAGCCCTGGGTTTGAATGAGGAACACACTTTTTAAACAGAATTTCTGGCAGCTTCTCCATTGTCCCTCACTCTCTTTAGTGGTGGAGGAAGTTTCCAACATAAAAGAGATCAACTTTCTGGTAGGCAGGACCAGGTCCATTACCAGCATTTCCAACAATCCTGAGTCCAAGCTCCATATATTATAAGGCATATTTAGGGTTTGAGCAGACTCTTTGTCACACAGAGATGGTAAAAAGAATGGATCTTTGAAACATGGAAATCGGAGTATACTTCAAAATGAGTAATAGAGTTGATTGAAATGTACACAGTAAATATTTTCTCAATATACACATATAAAAGGACACAAGAGAAGGTTGTACTGTGGACTAGGATGAGATTAAATAAGTTTCCTGTCATAGTTATACCCGGCCTGAGTTGCCTTGTGATTCCTTTAAAAGGGCCTGAGACTGGATTCCTGGTTTGGCACTGATCCAATGTCTGAGTGAGGCACTCACACCTCTCATGCCTGAAATCTGAGTCTCTTGAACTTAAATGTTTTTTTTCTTTCATGCATTTGTTTCTCACGCATTTATACGATTATTTCTTTGTTGCTTTGAATGTCCCTCCCCCACAGTATAACCCGTGCTTTCACTGTATTTAATGTCGGTATAATTTGTGGAGAGGAAGGGGAAAAACAAGTCGTTTAAATTAGGATACAGGTGGACCCATTGCAACAATGAGAAGTACAAGTTGTCATGTCAAAAACGAACTTCACAGCTTTGGTGGGGGGAGGAAATGGGGGGGCAGGGGGAGGCTGGGAAGGGATGTGAAGTGTAAACAAAGGAGGAGGTTATAGTGCTTGATAAGAAATGTACTCACTGTCTTGCCCATGTAATTTTAACCCCTCTGTACAGTAGGTTCACAATAAACAAATAAAAAAATAAAATAATACAGGAACATCTTTCTTGTTCCTGAACCACAGGCCACGTGAGCTGGCTTGATTTGAATGTCAGTTACATTTGCCTGGCCCTCAGAGTTTCATATTCTATTTTATTTTGAGGGAAGTAGTGTGATCTCTCAGATCTCAATGATCTAAACGGATTGCTCACATAAGACCATCACAAAGACAAACTGGAGGCTGAAATATCCCCTCCCACATCACTCTAAACACATGTGGACATTGTCAAATCACAACATCCTCAACTAGGTCTAGGAAACAGCATGGTCTCAGTCTCAAGGAACACTTCCTAGGTGAGATCCATGTCTTATTTGTCACTATTCCTCTCATCCTGCCCAAATCATTTTGCTCTCAGGGCCCTCTCAGCCTGCCATGTGCTTCTTGCATCTATTTTTGACATCTACTTCCTAGGACATTGTTAGGTTTTTGTTTCCTAATCTTCTGTTGCTCTTAAAGCCCCTGTGTGCAGTCATGTGGAAAAAAAGCAAGTACTTGTACATCTCATTGTGGCAATGGGTCCACCTGTATCCCTAGTTAAATGATTTTTTTACCTTTCCCTCCACAAATTATACACACATCAAATACAGTGAAAGCAGGGTTAAACAGTGCGGGAGGGACATACAAAGCAAAATAGAAATTATAATATAAATGTTAGAAACAATTGCATGAAAGAAAAAAAACATCAACTTATATGACCTTTTCTGCTTATACTAGTTATTGCAAATAAGGGACACCATGGGACCTAAGTTTTTTTTGGCCTGGCTTCCTTTACTTAATATATTTTTTTCCAAGTCTTTCCATTTCCTAACAAATGGGGCAATGTGATGCTTTCTGATGGAGGCGTAGAATTCCATAGTGTATATATACCCGAACTTTACCACTTTGTTGTGTGTGGGTGGAGAGGATCGAGTGGGGAGAGGTGGGGGGAGTATGGGTACGGATGGGAAGGGAAAACAAAGAGGAGGCAACAATTCTTGATAAGAACTGTACTCGTTATCTTGCCTATGTAATTGTCATTCCTCTGTATGGTATTCTCACAATAAAAAGAAAAAGAAAGAAAGAAAGAAAGAAAGAAAGAAAGAAAGAAAGAAAGAAAGAAAGAAAGAAAGAAAGAAAGAAAGAAAGAAAGAAGGAAGGAAAGAAAGAAAGAAAGAAAGAAAGAAAGAAAGAAAGAAAGAAAGAAAGAGAAAGAAAAAAGAAATAAAGAAAGAAGAAAGAAAGAAAGAAAGAAAGAAAGAAAGAAAGAAAGAAAGCCAGAAAGAAAGAAAGAGAAAGAAAGAAGAAAGAAAGAAAGAAAGAAAGTCAGAAAGAAAGAAAGAAAGAAGAAAGAAAGAAAGAAAGAAAGAAAGAAAGAAAGAAAGAAAGAAAGAAAGAAAGAGAAAGAAAAAAGAAAGAAAGAAAGAAGAAAGAAAGAAAGAAAGAAAAAATACAGCTCACTTTTTACCTACCTAAAAAAAAAAAAACGCAAGTACTTAGAGGTGGGAAAATCATACAAGTATTGAAAAACAAACCTTAAACATATAGCCAGACATTTTTACAGGTGTACATTCTTGTAAAAGGTTATTTTTGATACGTTTGTCACATTTTATGACAGAGGGGAAGTGGAGAAGGGAAAAGGTGCTGCATTGTCCTCTCATAATTCAATGATTATTATTTAAAAATACTATAGTTGAAGAAATGTTAGATTTAAAGATAAAAACTGTGCTTCTGTTCTTTTTATAAGCTAGTCATTTATGAAATTTTCCTCACTAAAGTCTTGTCAACTGTGTCCCATAAACTATAGTCATCCTTCAAAATAATCAAGAAAAACTTTTACAAATAAGTGGGCTGCTTTCCAATCTCTGGATAAGAATTTAAGATACAACCTTGCCTGCGATTCTGTGTGTGCTCATGTGTGGGGAGTGTGTGTGTATGTGTGTGAATGTGTGTCTGTGCATATGTGTGTTTTAGGACTTGAACTCAGGGGCTCTATGACAATCCTGAGGTATCTTTCCCTTGACTGTAATGCTCTACCAATTGTACCACAGTTCCACTTCAAGTTTTTTGTAGTGAACTAGAGAGGCTCATAAAATTTCCTGGTCAGGTTATCTGAACTATACCTCAGGTCTCAACCTCCTGATTAGCTAGAGTTATAATTATGAGCCTCCAGAACCTGATGATAAAGCATTGTTACTGGAGGCTGTGAGGTTGCAAGTTTCATTCCAGCTTCACAACACTCTATATCATAAAACAGCAACAGCAACGTCCTATATCAAAATACAATAATAAGATGTAATTAGAATACAATTTAGTGATATAGTCTGCTAGCATAGGTTTCAGGAAACCTTGGTGTTAATGATTTGGCATCACAAAATCAAACCAAAAGATAATTTTAGTAGACTCTACAATTTTTTTAATTCCATCTTATAATAATTTCAAAACATTATAAGAAACAGGAAAATATTTATACTTATAAAGAGAATGTAAAAAAAGATAAAAGATGGCAGATTATGAAATGGAAAATTCTACACTGCAGGAAAATTATTGCCATAGTGAATATATGGAGGTATTGTTATGGTGAATATATGATAATGTTCTTCAGAGCAGAAATAGATGAATATATATTTAGTACACATAGTCTAACTTGTCTCTCTCTATCAACTTCCAATCTTCTAGTGCATATTATCAATGTATTCAGGTTTATGGTATGCTCCAAAATAACTAGCAGAGTCAGGAGTTTACCAAAATACATTAGTTTAATTGTTTTAGGAGATAAACGTGCTAATTATATTGACTATTCTATATATTAAACATGTAGTGTGTTCTCACTGTACTCTGTAAGTATGTACATACACTACTTCAAAGTGAAATGGAATACAACAAGATTTTACCTGTAAAGCTAGATATTTGGGACATCAGTTCCAAACCAGTGAAGTTTTACCTGCAATGCTCCCCAACCCTAGCTATGCATGATAGAATACGTATATCATCCCAGGTCCATGGGGAGCTGAGAGCAGGAGAATTTCATTTCCATGCCATTCTAGGCAAGAATTTCCACATGGCTCCATCTCAACACTGGCTAGCACCTATCACCCCTACCTAGGTTAAAATAAAAATAAGAGCATTGTAGTATAACAAATAATATTGAAACATGCCAATAAAAACCATCATGAACAACACACTCGTGTTTGTTCCTCATACCTGTAATCTTAACTGTTTCTATGATTATATATGTGATCCAAAGGCACCAAGCAGTTCATTATTTTAAAAATGACTATTTGATGCCAGGTGCCAGGGTCTCATGCCTGTAATCCCACCTACTTATGAGGCTGAGGTCTGAGGATCACAGTTCAAAGTCAACCAAGGAAGAACAGACCCCATAAGACTCTTATGTACAATTAACTCAAAAGAACAGAACTGGTTCTGTGGCTCAATAGGTAGAGTGTTAAGTAACTTGAGCACAAGTCTCAGGGATTGTGCTCAGGCCCTGAGTTCAAGCCTCAAAACTGACAAAAAAATAAACATTTTAATGTCTGAATTTCTTGTGAATTAAAATGACAGCTGTGGTATACAATTCTACAGACTATTACAGATTTAATTATATTTGTAGTCAGCAAAAGTAGCAGCACTTGAATAAAGTACATTTTTTCATAAACTGGGGCAGCCTGGTCTCTAATTAGAGGAAATTGCTGGACTCATATGTAGTATTTTTTTATGTTGTGAAGTATTTTATTTATTTATTTAGTTAGTTAGTTAGTTTATTTTTTTAATTTTAATTTTATTTTTTTGTGAACATACTGTACAGAGGGGTTACAATTACATGGGAAAGATAATGAGTACATTTCTTATCAAGGATTGCAGCCTCCTCCTTTGTTTACCATTCACATCCCTTCCCAGCCTCCCCCAACCCAATCTCCCCCCCGCAACAAAGTTGTAAAGTTCGTTTTTGACATGACGACTTGTACTTCTCATAGTTGCATCGGTTCAACCTGTATCCTTAAACGACTTGTTTTCGCCATCTCCTCCACAAATTATACCGACATCAAATATAGTGAAAGGAGGAGTTATACTGTGGGGGAGGAACATACAAAGCTACAAAGAAATAATCTTATAAATGAGTTAGAAACAAATGCATGAAAGAAAAAAAACATTTAAATACATATCTTAGGGTTCATTTTCCTAACATCATATTAGCTGACCTTTCCTGCTTGACTCATACATATACTAGATATTGCAATTAAGGGACACCATGGGACATATGTTTCTTTGGGCTTGGCTTACATCACTTAATATAATTTTTCCCAAGTCTTTCCATTTCCTAACAAATGGGGAAATGTCATTATTTCTGATTGAGGCATAGAATTCCATTGTGTATATATACCACATTTTCTTGATCCATTCATCTACTGAGGGGCATCTGGGTTCCTTCCATATCTTAGCTATGCTAAATAATGCTGTAATAAACATAGTTGTGCTGGTAGCTTTAGTGTGGTCTTCTTTGTAAACATTTGGGTAAATGCCCAAAAGTGGGATTGCTGGGTCATAGGGGAGCTCTATGTGAAGTTTTTGAGGAACCTCCATACTGTTTTCCAAAGTGGTTGAATAAGTTTACACTCCCACCAAATATTAGAATGGAAGAAAGACAGCCTCTTCAGAAAGTGGTGCTGGCAAAATTGGTTAACTACTTGTAGAAAACTAAAACTAGATCCTTATATATCACCCTGCACCAGAATCAACTCCAAATGGATCAAGACCTCGGAGTCAAAGCAGACACACTGAAAACATTACCGGATGGAATAGGAGAATCCCTAGGCCTCCTTGAAGCATGCCAAAATTGTCTTAATAGGGAACCGGAAACACAACAAATCAAAAAAAGGTTGGACAAATGGGATTGCAGGAAGTTGCAGAGCTTCTGCATGGCAAAGGACATAGCTAGCAAGGTCAATAGAAAGCCCACAGATTGGGAGAAGATCTTCACTAGCCATACAACAGACAAGGGTCTCATATCCAAAATATACTTGGAACTAAAAAAATTAAATCCCCCAACAACAAATCCTCAAATAACTGCCCAATAAATAAGTGGGCTAAAGACTTGAAGAGAAACTTCTCTGAAGAAGAAAGGATGGCCAATAGACACATGAAGAAATGCTCAACCTCCCTAGCCATAAAAGAAATGCAAATCAAAACAACATTGAGATACCACCTTACCCCAGTTAGAATGGCTATAATCAAGAAATCTAACAACAACAGATGCTGGAGGGGATGTGGACAGAAGGGAACCTTAGTGTTGGTGGGAGTGTAAACTTGTTCATACGTAGTATTTTTTGGTTGATTTTGTTTTGTTTTAGGATGAGAAACCTTATTTCTGCCAATGGCCATTTGGATATGTCTAACATCATTCAAAGGCCATGGAGAATTAACAGTAAAGACGGGACACAGTCAAATGGCAATAAACTTACTTGTCTTTATGCCATGTTCCAAGTGAATTGTTTAGCTTATATATCCCTATGGTCTATAGTTTCCTATTCCTACCTTCCTGAAAATACAAGCATATTCCACCAATTCAGATTTGAGCCAGGCAATATGTAGTATTAGTGCCAAGAGTCGAGGAAAATTATAACACAACTAGGGAAGCATGAAACCAACACTTTAGTAGCTGGACAATGGGGACTCAGACCTATAATCCTAGCTACTCTGGAGGCTGATGATCACATTACAATACCATCTGGAGTGAGAAAATCTGTAATACTCTTCTCTCCAATTAGCCACACAAAAGCCATAAAGGAAGCTGAGACTCTAGAGGTAGAGTAGCCTTGATTACAAAATCTCAGGGGCAGCACCCAATCCTGAGTTCAAGCTGAAGTTCAGGCACAAAAACAAAAACAATCAACAACAAAAAAGAGAAACTGGGAGAAAGCTCAGGAAAGAATGGCATTGTCTACAAGAAAAATGTGTATGTTACATGAATTGTAAAATGGTAACCTCACTTTACACACCTTAGTGACAATTACATTGAAAAAGGAATCTGAGAAATCCCAAAGGCATGGGGCCTTATGATGTGCATCTGCTTTCCAGAATTTCAAAGTCCAATCATCTGAGCTGGTAACACACAGGTTGTAGCCAAGGGTGATTAGAAAATATGAAGGCAAAGATCTTTTCAGCTTGTCCCACTAAATCTTTGATTAAGCAAAAAACAAAACAATGCAAAGTAAAAACAATAGACTTTAAGGTTAATTAGGCTGCTATTAAAGATTCAGATGGTATACTTTGTGGAGGGGAAGGGAAAAAACATATTGTATAAGTAGGTATACAGATGGGCCCATTGCAACATGAGATGTACAACACATTATGTCAAAAAACGAACTTTATAACTTTGGCGGGGGAGGTGGGAGATGGGAAGGGATAGGAAGGGGAAATAAAGGAGGAGGCAACAATATTTCATAATAAATGTACTCATTACCTTGCTCATGTAATTTTAACTTCTCTGTACGTTATTTTCACAATTAAAAAATTGAAAAAAAAGATTCCAGGCAGAATTATTCTGTTATATGATGAGCTAGTACATATGTTTTGTATATACTGAACTCACATATATCAGAAAAATATCCATGGATTCATAACTAGAAAATCTGAAATGTAAGGTATATTAATTAGATAAGTTTCATTAGGTAGCCAATGAAGAAAACAACACATGGTATTGTCAGGTTTATTAACTGAACTGCTGCCCATGACATACATGGTGAAGAGGCATGTAAAAAAATGGGGTGACCCAACCTAGGCCCAGGATGTATCTAGGCCAAGGACTGGATGAGGTATGGCCAGGTGGGGGAAATGTCTGGCCACACTGGATCTGGATGTGACCTCTGTGCCTGGGACTCTCTTATGGTCAGATAGAAAGTGTGACCAGTGGCTGACCAGGTTGTGACTTAGCAGGAGGGGGAGGTGGCTGCCTCCAGGTGTGCCAGACACCTAGGTAACACATAAAGGGTGGAAACTTAGCTAAGAAGAGGAGGGTGTCTGCATAGGGTCGGCATGGCTGGGGCAGACCTAATACCAAATACAAGTAGTAACTCTGCGTTGTGACTCCTAACTCCAAAACATTCATTCTCAGTCATTTTCTTTCCTTCCATCCTTCCTTCCTTCCTTCTTTCTTTCTTTTTCTTTCTTTCTTTCTTTCTTTCTTTCTTTCTTTCTTTCTTTCTTTCTTTCTTTCTTTCTTTCTTTCTTTCTTTCATTCTTTCTTTCTTTCTTTCTTTCTTTCTTTCCTTCCTTCCTTCTTTCCTTCCTTCTTCCTTCTTTTCTTTTCTCTCTCCCGCTCTCCCTCTCTCTATCAATCTCTCCTCTCATTCACTCTCCCTCTCTCTATCCCCTACCTCAGTATTCTCAACTCTCAAATAATGAACACTTGGTGAGTTGAACTCAGAAGCTGGGAAGAGCAGCTCACTTGGCCATTGTGACATTTAATTTCATGTTTCATTACACCTCTTCCACTGGTCACTGGAATCAAATAAGGAACACAGCAGCATGGCATCTTAAGCCATTTGGAGGAAGAAAGCAAGCACGTTCACTGCATTCTGTCAGGTCCACCCTGGGAAGGTGAGGCAGACTCCTCCCTCCTCTTGGCGAAATCTCAGCCCAGTTTCTGCATCAGGAGAGGTGACTGCTTCCAAGTGAACCAGTTACCTACGTGACACAGGTATTGAGCAGAGACTTATCCTCTTGTCGTGCTGAGATTAATGGCATGATTCAAAATGATCCACTAGTTTGTTGAGATTGGGACTTCCTAAATTTTTGGTTAGGCTATGTTCAAATTGTGATCTATTTATTTCTGACTACTAACCATGATTATAGATGTGAGCCAATGTGAAACAGCACATCAGACCATTCAAAGTTCTTTATCACACATGGAAAACACGCAGTTTCCCAAGTTACATACAAGTTGACAGACAGCAAAATAAGTCCTTAATTCTGGTCGAGACGTGTTTTCAATGTAAAACAAAATTACTTAGCAAAATATCTGACTAATGTGATTATACTTTCAAACTTACCCTACATTTTAATAACAAATCACCTATATTAGACAATGATTAACCCAAATTACCTGTAATCATTTATTTTTAGCATATCTTCTAGAGGTAGGCAGAACTGGAGCACACACTATTAACTAAGGTGGTAGAATTTGAGAGGATCATAATTCTGAATCAGTCTCAGAAGGAAAGTATCACCCATATCATCCTACTAGGTAGGGATATTGGAATGTAATCATGATCCTTGCTTTTTCGGCTTGGTGCAAAAGTTGCTACTCTATGAGTAATGTAACTTAAACAAGAAAGGATTGGTGGAAGGACTCCAGTGGTGGAGTATCTGTCTGGCAAACACAACATCAAAACTCAAATCAACTTCCAAAAGATAAAATAAGAAAAGGAAAGAAAGAACAACTCACACTGAGCATGTGTTCAATGTAAAAATTTACACTAAATCATTGTAGTTATAATATCATCATATAATTCTAGGAGCAAATACATTTTGTGTCAAGGCTAAATGAGAAAATAACATACTATATACAAAGCTTTGGTAAAG
Organism: Dipodomys merriami; assembly: GCF_024711535.1. Taxonomy (NCBI): domain Eukaryota; kingdom Metazoa; phylum Chordata; class Mammalia; order Rodentia; family Heteromyidae; genus Dipodomys; species Dipodomys merriami. The sequence goes on from NW_027206024.1 coordinate 12,125,109, forward strand.
CATAGGTCTGGCTTACAATGGTGAATGCTTAAGTTTGCATGTGCAGTGCTGTGCTGGGTGGTTAAGGTTTATGGAAGTCCATCATTTTGATGAGCTTGGCATGATGAAATTACCTAACCATACAGTTCACTGAACAGATACTACTGACATATATATATATATATATATATATATATATATATATATATATATATATATATACAATACACTAAATATACACATGTATGTATTTATATATTAAGTTGCATGTAAATCAAATAAAATTTAAAATGAATAAATTTAGTGAGCATATACCTTTCCCAAATAATTATTTTACCTGAATAAATTCATGTCTTAAAGTCTCCAATACTATATAACACTTACATGTTTGCTGATCCCCTTCAGCTTTTTTATGATATTGTTTTTTTTCTTTTTTAGATGAAAAATCCAGCCAATAAATACACTTTTATAACATTCCTTTCTTTATAAAATGAAAAACACGTTGTGTAATCTGGCTCTTTATGTGTTATCAAAAAAAATTTTATAATTTCAAGTACATATTTTCTTAGACTTAGGTCTCACTCATTTCTTCCAATAATATCTATGGAAAGGAGAAAATGAAGGATCATTCTGTTACTTTGGGAGCTTTTGTTATTATTCCCTGCAATAAATATTATGAAAATAAAATTCTGAAATTATTTAGAGAGATGACATGAAAGTTACCTTTCTACACACCCATGCTACTCCCTCAACTAAATCATAGAAATTGAAATAAGTAACATTTTAGCTGGGAGCCAGTGGCTCATGCCTGTAATCCTAGCTACTCAGGAGCTAAGATCTGAGGATGGTAGTTCATAGCTAGCTCTGGCAGGAAATCCGTGACGTCCTTACCTCCAATTAACCACCAGAAAACCGGAAGTGGCACTGTGGCTCAAGTGGTAAAGTGCTAGCCTTGATCTAAACAGCTTAGAGACAGTGCCTAGGCCCCGAGTTCAAGCCCCATGACCATGAAAAATAAAAAAGGAAAAAGGGAGGAAAGCAATATTTTAAATCTAATGTGCACATATACACAAAAGTTGTCTAGAAATAAAATTATAACAGCTCCTGGACTGGTAAAAAATAGATTAAAGTGAAATTGCCTTCAATCATTCATTTAGACAATCTATACTGAGGGCAGGTTATTGGAGCTCACATAACTATCTAAAGAGGTAGAATTTGAGAGTATCACAGTTTAGAACCAGTGTGCAAGAAAAGTAACAAGGTTTTCATATCATCCTAAAGCCTGGCATGTTGGAATGCATTTGTGATCCCAGCTACTTGGCAGATAGATGTGAGGATCTTAGCCTCTGTTCAGCGCTCAGCAAAATTGATAACCTATGAGCAAAGTAACTAAATTGAAAAGGATTGTTCTAATGGTAGAATACTTGTTCTGCAAAAAAAATATCTAAATTCATACTCATTTTCTAAAAGAAGAACGAAAAGAGAAGAAAGATAAAAAGAGAAAAGAGAGAAATAAAAGAAAGTAGAGAAGGGGGAGGAGAGAAGGGGAGGAAGGAGGGAAGGAAGGAAGGAGGATAAGAAGGAAGGAAGGAAGGAAGGAAAGAAGGAAGGAAGGAAGGAGGAAAAGAAAAGAAAGAAAGGGAGGAAGAAAGAAAGGGAGGAAGAAAGAAAGGGAGAGAGGTACAAATAAAAACCTCAGCATGTGTTAGATTTTAATAATGACCCCAAATCCTTTTAGATATAAATGCCATCATTTAATTCTCTGGACAGGGACATTTTGTATCAAGCCCTGTTGTAAGGTCATGGGACCTCCGAAAGACCATCAGAGACCACTACCAATGTGAAAAGCAAAAGAGTCCTTTATTTTCATACTCAAGCTTGTTCCTCCATGCTCTAGGTAACTGGTGAGGGTAAGAGACCCCAAGCACAAAACCAGCACATCTTTTATAATATTGAAAAAACAAGTTTAGGAAATTTCCACACAAGCAGTTACATGATTGGTTTGAGGCCACCCTAACTGCACTGTCTTTTTTCTGAACTATTGGTATGTTCTGTTCCTGGAACACTTGGGTAACTGTTCTGCTTTCTTAAGGGTGGGCAGGGTTGGTGGCAACCTGTGTTTTTTTTTCTCTCTCTCTTGGTTACTCTGAGGACAGCTTAGCACAAGATGGTGGCGTTAATCTTAAATTGGATTTACCTTGGCTCTTCATTCTCTCCTCTTCTAAAGCATCAGGGTCCAATCATGGTACCCTAATTGGCACAATCTTCTATATATACAGTTTGGTATAGGGGTCTCAGAATCAATAGATGGATTGTGCTGATTCTCTCTTTTACAAAGGACACCAGTCTACAAGGTCCAATTGTGAGTAACAAAATTAACCGTATCAAAGGCCCTAATATTTTCTTCCAGCAATCCTGACTCCATATGTCACAGCTAACATAATTTTATACCAACTGTACTTCTAAGCTCCAATTTTAAGACATACTCATACTATTTGCTACATACTTAAACTTTCTGAGGTTTGTCTTCTTTACAAACATTTTAAGATGATCAGTACTTTTTAAGTCCTTTCTTATCCAGAAGATACCAATTTTTCCCCAATTCATTTCTTAAGGCTTTCTTTACTACCCTCTTGTTCTTTAAAATTCCATAAGCTTTTTGTGGCTAGAGTTTAAAACTGCCCATTTTTCCTTTGACTTGTGGAACCAAGTTATCTCAGAAAGCCTCAATGCACTAGTGGGATGAAAAGCTTGCTAGATTTTAAGGCTAAGATTAGGTCTGTGTCTCATTCCTCTTACTACTTCCACTGATTAAAAAATCTCTCCTTTATCTTTAAAACACACATAGGAGGAAACAGGTTATTAGCATACGAGAGCCAAACTAGGTGTGACCCTGAAGTGTCTAAGGCAAGACAGTGATATCCTTGCCCCCAATATCCACTGGGGGATTAGAAAGGGTTACTGGATATCACCAAAACAATGTCCCACAAGAGCTTAATTTTAGCAGCTTTCAACCGGGAAGCACTCTCAAATGATGGAATCAGGCAGGAGTTCAGTCGACATCTACCACTGTGGAGTTGGACTAGGTGATGATGAGATTTCCTCCAGGTGACTGCCAGGCTGTTTTTGAGCTTTATCCTGCAGTAGCATGGTCTCTTAGTGGCTCCAAGGGACTGTCACACCTTGTGCTGGGCTGCCAATTCATACACAGACTGGTTAAGGATACATTGCATAGGCTTGGCAGTCTGTGACCCCACTAGTTTTTAAGACTATTTAGACAATAATCCAGGACAATTTACCAAGATAACAACTGTTTATACTACAGTTTTTAATAAATCTAGGATTTCCTAGGCAGAAATAGAGGGCTCAGGTTTGTACTCTTTTTTCCCATGCCTTTTCCTTCTGTCAATTTTACCACATTTTTAAAAAGGTGACTCTGGTCCCTTGTTCTTCAACGGGGAAGATGGGTGAAGATTCATCTTCTGTCATTTCTTTAAGCTGATTCAGGGTTGTTGATCCTACTAGCCAGGAACCTATAACCTTAGCCCATTTTACAAAGAGGTTACCAGGGTTAAATGTCATTAAGAACAATATTTTAACTTTTTACAAATGCACAGAACTTTTTTTCTGGCTACAACAGTGGAGCTTATTTAGGACTCTGGTTTGTTAAAGCATCTTTCTGGATGGTTTAGGAATGTGATCTCTAGTAATCCTAACAATGTGAGAGTTAACTATGCAGCCCTTCAGACAGATATCAATAGAAACACACTTTCAGGTTTACAAACATTTTTCCTGAGCAAATGAATTTCATGTAGCTGGTTTCAGCTCAAAAGTTACTGCCAATTAGAGCTTTTGGCACATACAAGTGTTGGGATCCAAACTATCCTCCATATTTCACAACCTTAGATTTTTAGTACTATCACAGATGACCGACAAGTTCCTGGCGCTTACAAGGTAGATAGTCATAGACATTAGGCATGCTTACAATCTATCTTTCCATTACCTTCTGGCTCTGACCAATTTTTGAAGGGCCACACACTAATGACTCTAGGACCTGACATTATTTCTGCAATCCAAGCAGTGGCTTACAGTCTCTGGATGCTCCTCCATTGCTTTCGTCCCAGAAGTGTCTTCTCCACACTGGGAAAAATGCCTCATTGGCATTTCTCTTAGTTGGTTGCTGGACTTGAACTCAGGGCCTGAGTGTTGTCCCTTAGCTCTACAGTTCAAGGTTAGCACTCTGCCACTTTTGAATCCTAAAGCACCACTGCTTGCTCTTTCAGCTTTCTGCTGGCTGAGTAGAGGTCACATTCTCATAGGGACCTTTTTCTACTCGGGCTGGCTTCAAACCGGTTTGCAGATCAATGAGTTTCTTAAAGGCCACTTTACTCCAATTAAAAGCAACAAGGTGGTCAACATAGAAGTAGCTTTTAAGCATGTTCTTACCTGAAACATATTAAGTGCTAAAGTTACATGTGACAAACTTACAAGAATCCTCCCTCATTTTTGTGGGCCTGATGGGAACTGTTACCAAAAAAACCTATGAGAGCAAACTGAAATGGGAATTAAGCAATTATTTTGGTAATCCTAATTTTTCCTTTTTGCACTTTGAGGCAAATGTTTAGAACAAATTTACTTTTTAACTTTATATACAGAAATCAATTCCTAATTTGTAAGCCTCCTATTAATCTCTGTTTCAATATTCTATACATTTGGTTGCATTATGAAAAATCCCTTGAACTCTCGATGCTAGGTGTCACTCATTTCCTCTTGGATGCTTGTTTTAAAACAGATACACATTAAAACTTTTAAACTCAAATAACAAATTTTTCTTAATGCAAAAATTACAATCAACATCACTGTACGAAGAAGCTAGACATAACACCTTTATGCCTTAAAAAAATCCAATGGCAGAATATCATTGAGAGCAAATCACATTATACAAATAAACTTTTTAACCCTCTTTTTAGAGCCGCCTTTATTTTAATTTTAACACATCCAAGGGGCAGTTTTAGCAGTGCTAATCAGATCATCACATCAATCATTTTTACCATTAGGTTTCCAGTGTCTATCTGCAGGGAAAAGGGACAGAATAAAGATGGGCCACTTGACCCTTCCTGTGTAATGGGCATGCACCCAGTCCAACTCTTTATGGTTAGATGAACTATGTTGGTGCCAGCTTGCCCTCTTTCACCATGCATAGACTCCTCCCAGGGCCTGTTACACCATGCATGACCAGGAGAACTGTACTTGTGTCTGTTCACCCTTCACTCCTAAGAATGAGTCTTCTGTTGGCTTCTAATTTTCTCCTTTTTGTTAATCCAGATTTCTTGATTACAGTGTTGATTATGCATTCTAAAATACCAGATTTTCTAATTTTCAAGTTAAAGAATCCTTAAAAAGCCATTAAAAACAATGTGTAAATTCTTCAGAAAATTTTTGGTAATGTCCAAACCTTATAACCTTTTGAATTTTAAACTTAATCTCACCCAATTGTTATAGCATGCTGACAATTTATATCATGAACATGTTCGCAAACACATACAAAACACACTCACACAGATCTTTAAGCATGCAAAAATAAAAATCAGTTGTTTGTAGACATTCTAAAGTTTTCAAAGAAAAATTTAAGACAATATTTCTTTTAAACTAAGTAACTTTGTTGAGTTTCATTTTCCCAGGGCTTGCTTGTTTAGCAAGGAATTTTACCAATTGGTATTTTGAATCTCTTCTGTTGGAGGAAGGCTGGGAGTGACGGGGGTCACCTGAAACTGAAGTGGCCTGATTTTTTTAATCAATTTTAGATAAAAGCACTTTACATTTTTTGGGACTAGCTGAAAAGAGAAAACCAGCCACACAGCCTTCTCTGTGACTGAGGCCAGCTGGAGGCTGGAACTTTTATTTCCCCAGAGATGTTCAAATAAATAAGAAAAATGCACAACCAAAAACATACATTTAAAACTAATACCAATTCTAAAACAGAACTAGACAAGACAACAATCAAAGGCTGACTTTGTCTCTACCAGAACTCTGTGGCATTCTCACTCAGCAAACTATATTCAGAGTCTTCTGAGTGAGCCTGCCACTCTCACCCAGAACTTTCCTATCTCAGGAAACATAAAACAGAGAGCAGTCAAGTCTCAGTGAATGGGGTGACAAATCACCAACATTTGTTTACCCAGGGGCTTTCCAAGGTGGAAAGGAACCCCCAATCATTTTGGAGCAAGGGAAATAAGTCCTTAGTGGCCATCCCCTCTGACTGGCAGATTCTCCTCCATACTCACACCTCCGTGGGCCAAGGCCTAAGGCTAAGATAAACACCTAATGACAAACAGAACAGTCAACACAAAGACACAACTTACAAAGGCACGCTGCAGCATTGTAAATTACCAACCAGAAAGTGCCAGACTATAAATGGAGAGTTTCCCCCAAAACAGAAAACTTCCCAATACAGATGGAAAACTTCCCAAAAAATGTCTGCATGAAAGTGTGAGACTACAAACGGAACATTTCCCAAAAAATGTCTGTACTAAACAGCAATCTACCCAGAGGGGTCTGGGGACGTCTCCTCACAGACCCCGTTGGCAGTCTTATAGTTCATCCCCCAAGACTCCTTGCCAATCAGAATACAGACTCTGTGGGAAAACAGAATTACAGATACAGAACCTACAGGCAACCAAATATACAGAACAGCAATGCCTTGACTTAACGGATGAGTTTTTTGGGACTCTGTGGTGGGGCGTCTGGAAGGTCTCATGAGGGGGATTCCAGATGAGCCCCCAGAAATGTTGCATGGACTTGGGAACCCCGAAAGACCACCAGAGACCACGACCAATGCGAACAGCAAAAGAGTCCTTTATTTGCAAGCTCAAGCTTGTTCCTTCATGCACTCGGTAACCTGTGACAGTAAGAGACCCGAGCACAAAATCAGCACAAGTTTTATAGTATTGAACAAACAAATTTAGGGAATTTCCACACAAGCAGTTACATGATTGGTTTGAGGCCACCCTAACTGCACTGCCCTTTTTATGAACTATTGGTATGTTCTGTTCCTGGAACACTTGGGTAACTGTTCTGCTTTCTTAAGGGTGGGCAGGGTTGGTGGCAACCTGTGTTTTGTCTCTCTCTTGGGGTTAATCTGAGGGCAGCCTCCACAAGATGGTGGCGTTAATCTCAAATTGGAGTTACTTTGGCTCTTTAGCCTGAATAAACTATAGCATACCACATACAAAGCTTTGGTAAAACACAGGTCTGTCTTAAAATGTTGGACCAATAAGAGTGTATGTCTAGTGATGTTGCAGTTGTGTCTTAATGTGTGTGGAGTTTTCCATCCTTATGATCTTATAATGATGAAATTGACTAACTACACAATTACCTGGGCAGATCCCTGCTGAGACCTATATATATTAAGTCACAGCTTAAAAAAGAACAATATTTACAATGAAATATGTTGAACAACCAGACATTGTGACCAAAATTATTTTTACCTGATTCAGTGTGTTTTCAAAACTCTATATCACATGTACAACTTCCTCATTCCCTTCTGTCTCATTATGTTGTCTTTCTTTGTTTTGGTTTTGTTTTCAAAACCATGGTGTAACAGGGTATTTTTTATTTTCTTGTCTTCTAGTCTTCAGAAAGTCTGCAGTTAAATAGGCTTAAGTTTCTTTTGTTAGAAAATTAAAAGCAATTGGGTGGGGTCTTCATCATAATTTTGTTATGATCTCAAATACATTTTCATATCTAACATTTTACTAATCTCACTTCAATCTTTTCCAAAGGTCACTTTAGTGGAAGAAGGAAATTCAAAGTGGATTCTGGTAGAGAATTTCTGGTACATATTAAGGTAAGCAACTCCAAAATTATTCATTAGAAAGATGAGTTGAAAGTCATCTTTTTACACACTGATACTCTTTTCTCAATGAAACAAGAGGATTTTAAATAGCTAATATTTTTTTAAGTTAATGGGCCGAAATGTGCACGAATTTTCTAGAAATAAAATGATCACTCATGAAACCTTACTGATACTTCAAAGAATATATTACAATAAGAGGAATCACCTTCCGACATTTTCACACAATATGTATCTTCCTGGTAACAGAACACAAAACTAGAATAAGACATCTAATTGATATCTAATTTTTGTTGCCTTTTTGCAATACTTCTTTCTTCTCATATTGATTAGTATGAAGTCTATGACCATTATAAAATCATATTTGTAATAAAAGTTACTAGATGGGACCTTCATGGATGAGATGGTGTGGGGTTTCTGGTGTAGTCCTGTCTCGTTCAAAGGAGGAGTTGGTATTAGCCAACCTCTGTGGTGGAACAGAGCGGGGCTTTGAGGGTGAAAGCCAGTCTGTATAGGGCTTTGAGACAGCAGGGAAGGGACAGGAATGGCTAAACTTGTTAGGGACATGGTCTCTTGTGGAGTAGGCAGGATTTAAGATGGAGGCTGGCAGGGAGACAGGTTTTCAGTTAAAGAAGGCGGGGTCACTGGGGAGGAGTCTATTTGGGGCAGAAGTTTTGGAAGGAAGAACAAGGCTACCAAGGAGGAGCTTACTTAGAGGAGCGGTGCTGGTAGAGCACTGTGAGCCCTTGTGGGATATGTAAGGTGAGGTTTCCCATAAGGCAGGGCAGGGAATGGAGGCAAGAGGCAGACAGAAGGTGGGTATCCTGGTGAAGGAATGTGGAGCTATGAGGGAGATGCTTTTCAGGTTCTAGATTTGAGGGCAGGGTGGTACTAGGAAGACATGGTCTAGTAAGGGGCAGGGTTTCTGATGGAGAATGGCAGGCCTTTGGGAAGTGTGTTCGGGTGAAGGTGGAGTTTTCTACAGAGCAAGATGTAGTAACAATGTATGTAGGAGTTTTTCAGGACCAGAGCTTTGTGAGAGCAGTGATAGTATCCAGTGCTCTAGAATAGTTAGGATGGGGTTTCTGGTGTAGCCAGTCAGAACTTGAGAAGAGAAGTTTGGGTGGGGATCTCAGTGTTGCAAGTCAGGACATGGACTTTGGACAGGGTTTCCAGTAGGGCAAAGCAACCTTCAAAAGGGACTATGGAGGGAGGGATTTACAGTTGAGCCTGGTGAGACTTCCAGAGGGAGGGCAACTGGTGCAGTGTTTTCCAGTGGAGCAATGTGGGTGTTGAGAGATGGGGTAGTGTGGGTTTTCTGGTGGAGTTTTTCTGGACCAGGGCAGGGCTTGGAGCCATGGGGATAGTTGAAGGAGGAGCTTTGAGAAGGAGTGGAAAGGCTACAATGGTGTAAGATAATTATGGGCAGGGTATCAGGTGGAGTAGGGTGTAGATCTTAGGGAAGAGCCAATAGGGGGTGGGTTTATCTGGGGAGCAAGGCAGGGCATTGAGAAGGTAGATGTGGGAGGTGAAGAGTCTTGTGGTGGAACAGGGCTGGCTTTCCAGGCAGTAGATGGGCTGTGTGAGAAGCTTCTGACCAAGCAAGGTGGGGCTTCAAGGGCAGTTATAGGGAGGTGAAGGGTTTTTGATATAGCACGATGGGCTTTGTGGAAAGAGGTAGGTTCAGGGCTGTGTTTTAGAATTTAGGCCACTTAGAAGTAGGCTAGTTATAGGCAGAGATTCTGATAAAATCAGGAGGAACTCCAGGGAGAAGGTTGGTTGGGGGTGGGGAAGAAAGGGAAGGGAGGATCTTGGAGGTAATAGAATATGGGAACAATGGGACTGTGAGGGACTAGAGTAGTTAGGAACAGGGTATCTGGTGGATGAGGTGGGGCTTCGAGCGAGGAGCCCCATGTAGGCCGGGTTCTTGTGGTAGTATGTTGGGACATGAAAGGAGATATAGATGTGGCCCGGTATCTCGTGGTGCAGAACAGGGATTCCAGGAAGGGGTGGAGTGGAAGAGGGATTTTACTATAGCAGAGAAGGTGTTTCAGTAAAGTGTCTTGTTGCAGTCAAGCCTTTGAAAGTTTATAGCAGGTCTACCAGGGGGTAGGTTAGTTTAGATTAAGCTATTTAAGGAGGAAGCTGCCTAGAAGTGGGTTTCCAGTGGATCCAGTCAAGTTTTATGGGATGGGGGAATAGGTAAGGGGCAAGTCAGTGCAGAGTGAGGCTACAAAAATTGAACAGTTACCACTAGTAAATACCATATAAGAACACCATTTTCTGTCAGTGTAGACTTATATTACTTTTATGTATGCAAGAGATGCTGGAGAAAGTAAACAAGTAATAATCCTTCCTAGTGAATTTTTTCTTTATTCCAGTTGATTGAAAATAAAACCACAGGACACATCAGGCTCAGAGGCACACAGGAGACTAAGACACATGAAGCACTAGAATTCATTCCCCAGCACCAACATTAAGGACCACAAATAAAAGTTTAAAATGTTTGACTTGGTCATAATGGACTATATTGTCTTAAAATTGTGAATGAACAGAACTTTTACTCTGACCATTTTAGAAATCCTAAAACTAAGTAAATAGTAATGTTTTAACTTTATACAATATTGGAACATGTACTAAAAATAATTAGGAAAATATAAAACTGTACACAGAATTTCATTTTCCAGTATCAATTCAAATCTAAAAGAATTTAAAACCAGAAAATTGCCATATAGTGAGGTTGCAGCATGGTTTCTTTTCCATCATCAAAATGGTGACTTAAGCAATGTGTCTTTATCATTGGATGCATCGATGTTAAAACATATCTAAGAATATGAAGCACTACTCTACAGACCCTGAAGAAACTCAGAAGGATCTATGAAATGATGTTGGAATAAAATTAATGACTATTTACAGTAGGAATTGATCTTCACTAGGGCCATAAATACTTTCCAGAAGAAAAGGCTACATTGAAAAATAAACAGTGAAACGGAAGCAGGTAGACAGATCTTGAAGTAAACATTATCCAATGAACAACATCTAATGAGACATGATTGCAATTTTCTTTTACATAAGTGAGAGTTACTGACCTAAGTTCTTCCCTAATGCCAAATAACAAAGTCATGAAAATTCAGTAATCATTTTCAGAACATTGGAATTCAATGAATGTATTGCTAGAATGTAAAGATAGATGTCTGATCTAATGCGTGAAGAAAATATCCCCAATCTCTGGCCCCACGCTGTGAGAAGTGTACAAGACAAAGTACAAGGAGAATGGACAGAAGTACAGTAGTGCATACCAGTAGTTCCCAAGATGCATTGATAGATGTAACAGGGGAGAATATCAACAAGATCACCACAGGACTTAGCATGGAGAGTAGAGAGAAAAACAGTGAAAATGCAAGGAGAATTGCAAAGGATTTCCTTGCATATTTGGCAGAAGAGTGCATGGCATTGAGGTCTAAGCTACGTGGAGGTATTATAGGAAACTACCTGTGCTCATATGGTGCCACGAGAAGTGAAGAACTTATGATTTACAAGACATTCAATAATCATAAAAGTCTTGCTTCAGTAGTGCAGAGTTAAACCTTGATAAATTCTGTTTTGAAACACCTAACAAAGTATAAAACCAAGACAAGAAGATTCAAATTATATATACGTTATTTGACTGTTTGCAACAAAAGAGTTCGAAAAAATCAAATCACATAATGTGGATATAAAAGGATAACATTATTAATGTAATCTTTATACAATACACATTTTATGTGAATAGTCCTGATTATAAATGATTTGTTTTCCTTACAGGTTTTGGATGCACAATACCAACAAAAAACAAAAACAAAACAAAGTAAAAAATACTTGGCATCTAGATGCCTGTGCCTCATCTCTATTCCTATATAGTCATGAGCCTGAGATTGGAAGATCATCGTTCACAGATGGCTGGGGTAGCAATACATGAAACATTTATGTTCAATTATTCAAAGACAGAGTGAAACCTTGGTTCAAATAGTACAGACTGAATCATTCATGAGTGAAAAAAAACAAGCAAGAGTTTGAGGCTCTGAGTCAAGTTTCTTTAGTGTGTGTGTGTGCACACATGTGCGGGTGCGTGCGGGTGCGTGCACACACACACACACACACACAAATGGAATGAGAGGAGAAGAGGGAGAGATAAAAGGGAATATTAAGAGTTTAAGGACTATAATAAGCACATATTAATAAAAATGAGGGAAACGATGGATCCTATGTTTCTTTGAGTCTGGCTTCCTTCATGTAATATGATTGTGATATGGGGATCCAGAAGCTGGCAATGAGGCTTTGGATCCTCTGATGTTATCTTTCCTATCACTTCCTGTGAATTCTCAGTTCTTTAGCCAGGTATCCCATCATCTTTGCTGTCCCATGGTTGTGGTAAGTGACAGTACTGATATTCTGAACACTTCAAAACAAACTATGAAAAAACACTTCCTAAAAGAACATTGACATATATATAAGAGCACCTGGAAAGATACGAAACATCAGCAGTCACCCAGTGATCCTCTAGCAAGAATGTACAATTCAGGAGTAACTTTACTTCTGATAATATGAGATGGATAATTGTCCCTTTTGTATATTTGATATTTGATATTGCATACATTTTTAGAAACACATATACATTGTGAAATAATGTGATTTATTTCACAGGTCACAGACCATGTCACTGATTGATGACCCTAATGCCTTATCTCAGTTGCCTGATTTAGATTTAGATGAGTGTGAATTGCCTAATTATGAACATTTCTCCATGAAACTCAACAACACAGAATGAAGTGTCAGGGTCAGGCAATTCTATACTTGCAAGGATTTTTTCATATATTAGAGTAATATACACTACCACTGCTCAGCACTCGTGGCACATTGATGTCTTATACGTTCTTCAGATCAGAAATAGGCTATAGCTTAATGTACAATGATGGGCTATACATTTTCACGAAAAAGTGATGATTACCTCCTGCAATTATTATCAGTGAAGAATCCTTCCTATACATTTTACTGACTTAGATTCTACTCTGTGCCTTACCATTACCAGGCAGGGTCACACTATATCGAGCTACAATACTCCAGCAACTTTAGCTGCCTTTGAATTGTAAAACCAATATTGATACCAAGGTCAACTCTGCAACTCTAATCACATAGTTAGTGGACACCTGAACTTTTCAAGCCTTGTTAAAAATTCAGCTATTACTGCTCATTGTCAGTGTTAAAGATCTCACTCCTTTAGATTTATTGTCTATCTTCTTGTATTTCCAACGCTGCCTTAGATGTTGGTTTTTGAAGTAGATCTTTTAGTTTGCATTTGATTTATGGAGGTGCTAGTGATGTCAGTTGAACTGAATATATAATAATGTAAGTAATTTGATGTTTTGACATATGAATTTAATTTTGGCAATTGAGGAAGTGAATATGCATCACTCACAAAAGTTGCTTTATGTGTATTGATATTGCTATATTGTGAACTTCCTAAAAGCCAGCAATGGGATCACATATCTCAAATCCCATCACTTCTGTCACTGAGACAAGCCTGGAAAGGTCCAGACCAATTGTTTCTTCATAGTGAGAAGCTTTCTACAAAGAAGCAGGAGAGAATAGCAAATAGAGCAAATGAGTCTCCCAACAGTTTTGTTACATATTCTTTACACTTTGCCATTAAGACCAACATAATAGTATTCTTTATGAACTCTTTCCTAATCTTTTCCTGTTCTGAGTAGTTTTATTTATGGATCTCCAAGAAGTCATATAAGAATCATATAAGAGGAGTTCTGGGAAGATGGCAGAGGAGAAGATGGAGGCTAAACAAGCTCTCGCATAAAAAGCAGTTTTAGAGTTCCAGTGAATAGTCCTAGGCCAGAGAATCACACCAAGTGTGCCATCACAGGACAGAGAGTTAAGCCAAAGAGGTAAAATCCAGGCAAGGAGACAGCTCTGAGATGTTGCCAGCAGCCACTGCTGCTGCGGCGGTGGCCACAGTCGCCATACCTGCAAAACAGAGAGTCCAGGTCGAAGGAGCCAGACACAGTGGACAAGCAGATTCTCCTCAACACCAGCAGGAACCCACAAGGAGCGGACATTTCATCATGCAGTTCACAGACCAGAGACAACCCAGGAACAAAGACTCGACATGAGTAGAAGCCTGATGTCCTCCTCACTCCTTCTCAGGGAGCAGAGGAGGGAAGGCCACTCCTCCCCAAACCCCAGTTCCAGAGATCTCCATCTTGGATACCTACAAAGCTCGGAGGAGCTGCTAGCTCCAACTCAAACCTTGTAAGAAAGCTAGAGTCATTTAGCAGGTCACAAGAACCTAAAGAGACCTACCAGACTCAGCTCCACCCAGGGAAATGTCACCCAGCTCAGGTTCCAGCCTCAGGAGTGGCTTTCTTCACTGGGTAATCAGAGCCAGAGGCTGCCCCTCCCTTTTGCAGCCCTGACAATCAATTGAAATTCAGTAAACATAAACCCTGAGAATGGCTCCAGGCTGGGCTCTGTGAGTTCCTCACAAACTAGCCACAGGGAAAAGCTACTGTTTGCGGAAAGGCCTCAACACTACCCAGAACCTAGCCTCATCACAGCATCTCCAAACTTGAGGAAAAAACCATCTCCCTTTTTTGTGATACTCAGAACAGATCTCCCTCCCATTGAACTAAACTTGGAGGAGGATCGCAAAATCCTGGGTAAAGCAGAGCATTTTTCGGCCTGTTCAAATAAACTGACTTAAGAAACCAACCAAGCCACAGAAAAATCAAACACCACAAACAGACCAGAGACTCCAACCTGTATGCCATGCTCTAAAATCAAACAACAATCACCCAAGAATACTGTACCCAGCTTAACTCTCCTTCATAACTGAAGGCCAAATAAAAACCTTCCATAGGAAAGGAAAATTGAAACAGTACATCTCCACCAAACTAGCCTTACAAAAGATTCTTAATGATGTCCTACACATAGAAAACCAACAAGACCATAATAAAGGCCAAGAAACTGCACCTAAACTGAGAATCCAAGAACCATAGGAAGAACCCAGTTTTAGCAGCACCCAAGAAGGTGGATAATATGGCAGGACCTCCCAAATACCTCTCAGTCCTATCTCTCAATATTAACGTACTTAACTCTCCAATTAAGCGACATAGACTGTCTAGTTGGATTAAAAACAAGATCCTTCTCTCAGGTGCCTTCAGGAGTCACATCTTGCCCGTAAAATCAAACACATTTTCAATGTTAAAGGCTGGAGCAAAATCTACCAAGCAAATGGCCCCAATAAACAGGCAGGAATTGCAATCCTAATATCAGATAAAATAGACTTCAAATTAAAATTTGTGAGAAGAGATAAAGAAGGTCGCTACATACTAATTAAGGGCTCTCTACTTCAGGCGGATATTATAATTCTAAATACCTATTCACCAAACAACAGAGCACTCAAATTCATCCAAGAAACACTACTTTCCCTCAAATCCCACATAGATCCAAAGACATTAATTGTAGGGGATTTTATTACACTACTCTCCCCACTAAATAGATCAACTCGGCAAAAACTCATAAGACAAAGAGCAGATCTAAACAGCTACCTCAATCAACCAGTTTTAATAGACATCTACTGAATATTTAACCCAGCAGCTTCAGAATACACGTTTTTTGAGCAGCACATGGAACATTTTCTAAAGTAGACCACATTTTAGGTTACAAAGCAAACTTGTCCAAATTCAGAAACAATGAAGTTATACCTTGCATTATCTCTGACCAAAAGGGAATAAAATTAGAACTCACACCAAAAGCCACCAAAGAAAATCCGGTAACACAAGGATGTTGAACAACACACTGCTGAATCACTAGTGGTTCATGGAAGAGATTAGAAAGGAAATTCAGATGTTCATGCTATTCAACAAAAATGAACACACAAATTACCAGCTCCTCTGGGGCACAACAAAGTCAGTACTCAGAGGCAACTTTGTAGCTCTGAGTTCACACATCAACAAATTGGAGAGATCTGAAACCAACAATTTAATGAGACATCTGCACCTCCTTCAAAGAGAGCAGCAAGATAAACCCCAATCCAGTAGACAGAAAGAAATAATTAAAATTAAATCAGAATTATAGAAAAAATCAACAAAACAAAGAGTTGGTTCTTCGAAAAAATTGATAAAATTGACAGACCCTTAGCAAATCTTATCAGAAAAAAAAGAGAACACAACCAAATAAATAAACTCAGAGATGAGAATGGAAACATCACCACAGAAACAACCAAGAATAAGAGCTCAGTTAGAAGATCAAATTTCGGGGAGATAGGTATCAAGAAGGAGAAGAGCAGGAAACAAATGAATGGGAAACATACTACAGAATTCTACCAGAGATCATGCCAAACATCCAAAGAGATAGGCTCATTCAGAGAAGAGAAGCCTTTAGAAACCAAACAGAATTCTATAACTAAACAATCCACCACCACATCATAATCCATTAGAGGATCATTAAAGATCAAGGAAAGCATTATGAAAGCTGCCATAGAGAAAAGATTGATTATTTATAAAGGATATACAGTCAGAATAAATACAGATTTCTTAGCTGATATGGTAAAAAGGAGAGCCTGGCATGATATATTACAAACAGTAAGGGTAAACAACTACCAACCATGAATATGGTCCCAAGTCAATCTGTCCTTTACATTTAAAGAATATTTAAACATATTTCATGACAATGAAAACTTGAAAAAATATACCTCCACCAAATCAGCAGGATAGAAGTTAATCAAATGTATCCTTCATAGAGAAGATCAAGAAGAGGAACTGGTTATATTAATTTTTTTATTGTTGTTCCAGGGGCTTGAAGTCTGCGCTTGGGCACTGTCTCTGAGCTCTTCAACTCAAGGTGAGTGCTCTATCTTTTGAGCCACAGTGTGACTTCTGTTTTTCTGGTGGGTAAATGGATATAAGAGTCTCAGGGACTTTCCTTCCCAGGCTGTTGTTGAACTGCTGTCCTCAGATCTCAGCTTCCTGAGTAGCTAGGATTACTGCTGTGAGCCAGTGGCACCAGGCTAAAAATGGGGATTTTTAGAAAAGAAAATCCACCTCTTCACTTGTGTCTAAACCTCAGATATCACTAATAGAACACTTCACCTTCAACTCATTTCATCAGACATTTGTAAATTTTCTCTTTTAGTTCATGTAAGAATACAACAGTCAGTATCCACTCAGCTGTGGGACTGAATCAATTGTATGGAAATTGCTCGTACCTAAATCAAGAACTGTTACATCAAAACAAATTTGACCCACTTTTGTAATAATTATTTTCTCTTTTTATTACAAATCTTTGCTTGATTACTTCCTAATGTGAGTGATGACATTTTCACTCTTCAGCCTCCATCCACATGTGGTCAAATATTTAAGAATTCAAAGATTTCCATTGATAATTTATTAGGCTGACCTCTAAGAAAATGTGGATTTCTGGAATTTGGTCTGCTGTCTTGTTCTTACATGCACAGGCTTTTTATGATTTATTTGTTCTACAAGGAATTCTACTTTTTAATCTTTGTGTAACCAATTTTAGTTTCTTTGTTCAGTCTTTCTGACATTCTCTCTGGAGATTCATTTGAGTCTGCCTCATTAAAAATATATTCATCAGCTAAATGACTTTCAGTTTCTGTTTTTCCCTGACTTCGTGTAGGCTGTGATAGCAGCCCTGACTGGCTGTGCTTACTGGAGTTTTTGTTTATTTGTTTGGTGTAGTATTTTTTTTTTAGAGGTGTAGGATTACTATTTAAGGTAGTAGCTTCTCTGGATCCCAGTGGTCCCCTGACCTAGGGTCAATGGGTTTTTCTCCTAAAGATTCAAAAAACAGCTGACTAAATTCCTGTTTAAATTTTCCCAAAATGAGGCAATCTGGCATCCTTGCAAAGGAATCAATAATCCTCTGTAACCACTTACAGAAATGGTCTATCAAGATGGCTTTTCAAGATTGACTGTGAAAAATGTTCATTTCCTATTCAAGACCATAAAGCAGCTCACATCCCAGGGAGCAGAATTTTGGAAGGAAGGTCCCCTTCCTTCCTTCTCTTATTATAGATCAAACCATAATATTCTGCAGTTGTGGCCAGCCTGGAGCACATTTTCCCAAGAATAATATTCTGTAGTGTAAAAGAGGACCAACTATCAAAATAAATGTGAAAATACTTGTCGACTAAAGATTGATTTATCTTGCTTATATCTGTTGTTATTTTCATTACTTCAAACACATAGATAAATTATATTGGGATTAGAAAAGAGGCAAGGGGTTAATGAAATAAACATTCAGTTTACTTTCATATATCCAATATAATACACTTAATCCCTTACGGAAAATTAAAACCAACTGTAGAAACAATGTCAGAAATATAAAATAAGCCTCAATATGAATAATCTGGCACAGATACATCATCATCTACTCAGAAATTGCCTCTCTGTACATATTTATTTGGTACAAAATAATAAAAATTTAATTAATGAATATGATGTTTAAGTATAATCTGAAATAGTCCTCGTGTATATGATTGTATATAATTTTTAGATGTCACCTAGCAGGAATTTAACATGCATGTAGAATTCAAATTTCCAAAATTTTATCAAGATGAGAGGAGTAATCCCTCCTGTATTGTGTGGTGTGAATTTCACTAAAATGCTGAACTCTTCCACCTAATACTGAGACATGTGCAATAATTTATTATTTCATATTAAAATGAGTGCTGTGTACAATATACGTTGAATTATTACATTAATTCGCAGAAATGAAACAATAATGATATATTATTTGTTTAAATTATAATGCTTCTAATTTCACAATTCATGAAATATATTATTAAAATAAGTTTCATTTTTTTCTTTTCTATACCTGGCAGAAATTAAAATTATATATTAAACGTTCAATATGAAGTAATCAATAATAACTAATATATTATTAAAAGTATATACTAATAAACTGTGATGTAAATTATCGTTCTAACAAATTGTGATGTAAACTACATTTAATAGAATTAATTTAATATTTATTAAACTTACCATCTTGTTATTGTTTCCTAACTGTGTCATTTGTTATTCTTGGTCCAAGTCATCTCTTCACCTCAATTGTTTAATTTTCTATTTTATCTCTATTGTTTTGTTGATTATGCATTTTGTTTTCCCTTTCTAGTGACTGACATAAGGCTGAAAATCTGTATGCTAGTTTAATACTTCCTATGTTAAAGTTAAATTGCTGCTCTCCACAGTTGTTCTACTCTTCTTTTTGTAGTACAGAATTTCCCCTAGTCCCATCGACTGTATTGCTACTCCCATATATTTTTTTATTTAAATTTTATTTTCAAGGTAGTGTACACAGGGGGTATAGTTACATAAGTAAGGTAATGCATTTATTGCTTTTCTAACTTGTTTGTCCTTCCCCCTTTTTTCTCCCTCTTCGCTCCCAATGCACCTCCCAAGATTATTTCCAAAATATTGTCTTGTGAGTATCACTGTTGCAGAGGTTCCCATTTTGTCCTTTGTCTCACCATTTTGTTTTTTCCCTTTCCCTTCCCCAGTTTAGATCAACATATTTACAATACCCAATGTATCAAAATCAAATACAGTGACTATAGCGGATAACCCATAGGTGGGGAAAACATAAATCATGTAATACATTAAGAACAACAACAACAAAGAACATGTCTTGGAGTTCATTTCATTTAGAATCATCTTATATGGTCATATGTACATAGGTATTGAGTTATTTTGCTCATCTACTAAGATTATACTTGATGTACACAATAATGCTCCCCTAGGAAGAACAACTCCTACTTACTTAGCTTCATTCTGATGTAAGGTCAGTGTTGTCCCCTGTATCCTCATGTTGTACATTACAACTCTATACCTGGTCATACTGTATATCCACTATCTTCTACATTGTGAACTAAATGTTCCAGAAATTACACTTTGCTTTAATTTAAAAAAAATTTCGTCTTAATGTTTGAGGGGTGTGTGAGTGTGTGTGTGTGTGTGTGTGTATGTGTGTGTGTGTGTGTGTGTGTGTGTGTATGTGTGTGTTTACAAAGATCAGAACACAACATTTTTCTTCATTTAGAATACAACTTTCAGGTCATTGTAAGTTGTGGCTAATGGGAAAAGTCTCTTGCTATTTTAAGGATGAAACATAAAGATATTTGTGCATGTACCACATTTGCTTTATTAGTATGTAGTTGAACACTGAACTTTGACTTATATCTTGGCTGTTTTGAATAAGAATTAACTATAGATATATTTAAGAATTACCCAGTGAGAAATAATCACATGATTGGTGGGTCAGATGATATTTCAACTTTGAATTTCTTTAGAAACCTGCATACTACTTTCTACAGTGAGAATACTAACCAAGAGTGTAGAAAATTTCCTTTTCTCCCCACTCACCAACATTATTACCTTTTGTTCAAAGGTAATAAAGGGCAGGTTTATACTATTTGCAGTAATACAAACTGGCGTTAGACTTAAATCCAACCTCCTAAATGCTTGGAATTACAAGCCTTTACCACCACAACTGGTTCCATTGATTTTTTATGAGTTATAATAGTTATGAAGTAGTATCATAGTAATTTTGAATTATATTTATCGAATGACTTCTACTCAGAAAGCATTAAGCCAGCATAGCAGTTGTATTAAACACAACTTTGTAAACCCACAGGCGATTTTCAGGGCTGTATGGAGAACTTGTCTATTCAGCCTTTTGTCCATTTTTAATCCAGTTTCTTGTTAATCTCATCTTTAAGCTCTTTAAACCAGATCAATAATTAATTAAAGGTAGAAAAGAAAAAAATGTAGCAACTCCTAACATTTTTCAATTTTCAATAAGATGGTATTGCTTAAATCATTTTCTGTTTACACTTGTGACTATATATCTCAATTTATTTAGACCTTTTACAAGGCTGTAGTTCATTCAATTTACTTTGATTGTTTTTTCCACAGCCTGTTTATCTAATTTCCCTTGGTTTCTTTCAGTCCCAATGGTTCAAATTTCAAACTGAAGAATAAATGGAAGGAAGCAAACAAAAAATACAGTTCCTCTCATCAGATGATGCCTGTATAAGAATGAGGAAAGAGCTCATCCATCTAAGAACCTATGATAGGACAACAAAAAAAGAATTCATTCTTCTAGGTCTTCTTTATCTTTGCAATGTAACTTAATTGTTGTAAAACACAATATACTGCTCAGATACTTTTATGTTTTATCAGTTTTACACATTTTCATATCGATTTCATCTCAGTCTACAACATAACTTCATCGTTCTGTCTCTGGTATTTTTACTCTAACAAGACATAAGATAACCAGTTTGATTTACAGCATGAGAAATTATCCCACTGGCTTGCTTGGAAGCAGAGCATGGTCAATAGATATTAGTTCTGGTTGCTCACTACATGTAATGTTTTCTGTACTACTTATCACATTTTATTTAGTATTTAAAAAAGACTGCTGGCTAAACTCAAAGCTCATCCATAGAAGTTTATATTAAGTATTTCACAAGTGTTATTTCCTTTAATTTTTCAGATAACATTTGCTATAATGCTAATGTTATTACCATTTTAGTGTTGGGAAAAATTGTAATTAAAGGCAGTAAGTGTATGGCCCAAAGACACACAGAGTGAGGAAGAAAATGAGTCAAAGTTTCCAAAAGTCTTTCAGCAATACACAAAAGGTAGATAAAATCTCTTCATTCTATGACACCCTCAATTCAATATTCATATTGTCCAAGAAATAATAGCATACAATGTCTTGGTCACATTGGGTTATCATGCACAGAACTTATAAATTGAGGTACAAAGAGAGGCATATTTCTTCTGTCCCACAGTTCCAGTATCCTTTTTAAAAAGTACTAAAACTTTTAAATATTAAAACTTACTGTCTTTTAAGAATTCTAAAACGAAATAAATTCACATATAATCAATCCAAAATGTTTTAAATGTAGGAGATGATAAAACAGGCCCCTGTGAAGTAAATTTTCTTCTACTTTATACGTTATTCTTAAAGCCTTTTGCTGGTTTATCATGCCTGTAATCCTAACTACTGGGGATATCTACTCAGGAGCCTGAGATCTGTGGATAACAGTTGGAAGCCTATCAGGGCAAAATAAATTCATGAGATTATTTTTCAAAACTTTTAATGAACTATCAAAGGGCCAGGAATGGAGATGTAGCTCATTTAGTAGCTCACCAATAGAGCAAAAAGGCCTAGCAAGACTTTGAAGCCCTGATTTCAAACTCTGAGCATGCCAACACACATGCAAGTGCGTGGGCACACACACATTTATTCAAAATACCTTCATATTAGTGTTTTGCATTAATTTCTTAACAATATTATGAGTAAAATAAAGGAAATAAACTCTTCCATCTCAGAACATTTTTATATGTTTTCATTGCTGAAAGATTAAAAATTAAAAACCTCACTTTACCATTACCATTACTAACTTGCTAACTGCTGATTTTGCTTCTGTAAATATGCTTGCATTCAGACCCCCTTCACTGGGAAATAAAACTGGGCAGAGTCTCGAGGCCCAGATATCCGGATATCGGCCGTCCCAGATGTCCGGATGGCAGCCCACCCCAGCACAAGGTCAAAGGTTACAGATAGTACATGTTTTTCAGTTTTAGTTTATGTTTTTCAGTTCCAGTTCAGTTCAACAAACCCCGGGATGGACCTTGACAATGACCACCTGGCAAGACCACAAGCTAAGCCAAATGTCAACCAATCATAGGCCTGTAACCATGTAAACTCCCCCTTAGACCAACCATGAGACAATTGTTTTACAAAGAGTGTTTTATGCTAATTTGTGGTTTTTGCCTTTAAAAATGCCTGTAACTGCTGCTCAGGGCGCTCTGATTGCCTGGGGCAGAGAGTCCGTTTGCACAAATGCCAAATAAACTCCTCTTGCTTGTTGCATCTGCTGGTTTGGAGTCTTGGTTTCTGGGGTGCCCTCCCATTGAGAAAGTATCCCAGTGAGTCTGGGGTCTTTCAATTGCAAAATTACTGTACAGAAGGGTCACACTTACATAAGCAAGGCAATGACTACATTTCCTAACAAGCATTGTTAACTCCTCCTTTATTATTCCCCTACTATCCCTTCCCTTCCACCTCCACAAGTCCACTCACCTCCTCCCTTCCCCCGCCTCAATTGTAAAGTTCATTTTACAACCTAGTGTCTTGTGCATCTCATTGTTACAATGGGTGAACCTGTATTCCTATTTAAGCATTTTCTTTTTCTCCTTCCCATCCAA
Organism: Dipodomys merriami; assembly: GCF_024711535.1. Taxonomy (NCBI): domain Eukaryota; kingdom Metazoa; phylum Chordata; class Mammalia; order Rodentia; family Heteromyidae; genus Dipodomys; species Dipodomys merriami. Next base: position 12,148,227 of record NW_027206024.1, read on the forward strand.
AAATTTGAAGAGACTATATACAAGATGTAGGTGCACCAACTTCAAATACAGTGAAAATAAGTGATTTAACATGGGGTCCGAACATATAAAGAAACAAAAAAAACCATACTGAACGTTATACGTATGTGAGAAACAATAGCAAGAAAGAAAAAAACACTTGTGTCACTAACTTCAGTTCATTTACCTTAATATAATCTTTTCTGGTCATATGTACATAGCTTTTGACCTTTTCTGCTTATCCCAGACATATATTAGTTATTGAAAATTAGGGAAACCATGGGACTTATGTTTGTTTGGACTTGGCTTATTACACTTCATAATCTATTTCCCAAGTCTTTCCACTTCCTAACAAATTAGGCAATGGAATGACAGGAATTTGCCTGTCATCCTTAAGCAGGGGCCATGTTAATCTTCTCCGTATCATTCCAAATTTAGTGTATATAATGCTTCCTCAATACTTCTCAGGGAGCAGAGGAGGGAAGGCCATCCCTCACCCTCCAGTACTGGAGATCTCCATCTTGGATACTGACAATGCTCGGTGGAGCTGCTAGCTCCAACTTAAGCCTTGGATGAAAACTAGAGTCATTTAGTAGGTCACAAGAATCTAAGCTGACCTGCCAGACTGAGCTCCACCCAGGGAAAAGTCACCCAGCTCAGGCGCTAGCCCCAGGAGTGGCTTTCTTCACTGGGTAATCAGAGCCAGAGGCTGCCCCTCCTTTAGCAGCCATGACAATCAATTGAAATTCAGTAAACAGAAACCCTGAGAGTGACTCCAGGCTGGGCTCTGTGAGTTTATCACAAACTAGCCCCTGGGAAAAGCTACTGTTTGCTGAAAGGCTTCAACACTACCCAGAACCTAGCCTCATCACAGCATCTCCAAACTTGAGGAAAAAGCCGTCTCCCTCTTTTGTGATACTCAAAGCAGATCTCCCTTCCATTGAACTAACCTGGGAGGAGGATCACAAAATCCTGGGTAAAGCAGAGCATCTTTCTGCCTGTTCAAACAAACTGACTTAAGAAACCAACCAAGCCACAGGAAAATCAAACACCACAAAAAGACCAGAGACTCCAACCTGAGGCTGGTTATGGACACAAGGGAGATACATGATTTTTCCTACCCCTCACAAAAATTTTGTTTTTCTTTTTCTTTTTTTTTTTTTTTGGTACCATTTATAAAAAAATGTTTTTGGAAACTTTTTTTTAATTTTTACATTTTTTGAAAAAAATTTTTTCTAGTAACTTTTTTTCTCTTATAATTTTTATTTTAGGAGTATATGTGTGTGTGCATATTTCTTTCTTTTCTTTTTCTTTTAAAAAATTCTTTTTGTTTTTTGTTTAGCTCTACTGAACTTCTGATCTTTTCTTCTTTTTTCTTATCCTTTTCACCTTTTCTTCTCTTTTGTTCTTCTTTATGTGACTTAATTGTTGTTCTGAACATCCTCAGATAAACCCGTAGTCGATTAGTAGACCTTATCCCCCATTGTGTACACACTTAATCCACAAATTCATTACTCAATTCAAAACCTTTTAGACTTAAATTCCTTAATATTACCACTACCTCTTTATACCTATATAATATTTTAAGTATTTTTATTTTTAAATTTTTCACATCTCCTTTATATTCCTCCCCGTCTCTCATTATATTCACGTTCTTCTCTGAATAGTTTGTATTCCTTTCTGCATCATATTTTTAATTTTTACTTTTCTACATTTTGGTCACTTTTTTTCCCTTTCTCTTTCTTCTTTTTTTCTCTCTCTCTACTTTCATCCTATCCAACTTATTTCCTACTTTGAGATTAGGACTCAGTTAACTCTCCCTGTACCTTTCCACATCACTCTATTCCTATTGTTTACCCAAATCTCTCCCTAAACCTAATAATTTCTGGTTTACCAAATTCTTCGCAGCCGATTAATATATAGTTGTTTAATGTTGAATAGATGTATCTGTTGAACTAGATTGTATCTGCAGAATATTGACTGTGCAAATACAGACTTTGGGTGATCCTTTCCTTAAGAAAGCGTTCTAGCAAAAAACTGTTGTTATTTTCATCCCAAATGGGCAGAGTAAGTTGGAAAAACACAAGAAAAATGGCAAGTCCGGGTATCTTCACTCCCACTCATGATAATCAGGAGACAGAACAGATAAAGGAAAAGTGCACAGCTGGCAAACATGATAAATGAAAATATTGAAAACATACAAAGGACTCTGTATGAGCATGATAGGTAAAGAGAGAAGGCAAACAAAAGGTCAATGCAGGAAAAGATTGAAAACCTACAAAGGACTATGTATTAGTGTGATAGGGAGAGAAAAGAGGCAATCCGAAGATTTATACAGGAATATCATGAGCGTGAGGAAGGTACTCAAAAAAATGATACAGGATTTGCGTGAGCAGATAGAGAATACTCAAAGAGAAAGGAAGGAAAGGCGTGACCAGGCTGAGAACACGCAAAGTGAACAACAGGATGGCATGAACATCAGGAAGCTAAGCAAAGAGTAATACAGGAATTGAGAGAGCAGGATGAGAATACACAAAGATCACTAAAGGCATTCATGGGAGCCATTAAAAAAGAGCTGAAGGAAGTCAGGGAGACCACAAAGGGAATGCTGAATGGAACCCAACAGAAGGAATGGAAGTCCAAGGAAACCATAAAAAACCAAATAAGTTATTTCAGAATAAACACTGGACACCCAATTAAGGAATTTAAGACGTTCATTCAAGATCTAAAACAAAGCTGCAACAAAGAATTTGAAGCCATCAAAACTGACTAATTAGAAGGAGAAGAAATTAAAATTAAATTAGAAAGTCTTGACAGCAGGTTAGACCATGAAGAAGATCGAATCTCAGGGATTGAAGACAGCCTAGATATTATAGAGAAAGAACATACATCCATCCAAGGCAAATCCAAGAAATATGATAGATCTATCCAACACTTGGAAGACACCATCAGAAGGCCTAATCTGAGGATAATGGGTGTAGGGGAGCACCTAGAAACAGAAGTTAATGGTCTAGGAAATTTGTTTAACAGGATCCTAGCAGAGAACTTCCCAAACATACAAAAAGATAGGCCTATTCAGATATAAGAAGCTTTTAGAACTCCAAATAGACCAGACCAGAATAGAACATCCCACAGTCAAATTATAATACACAGGAACAACTCAGACAAAGGAAAAGATCCTTAAAGCTGTGAAGGAGAAAAGATTAATCAGCTATAAAGGGAAACCAATTAGAATCACCTCAGATTACTCAGCAGAGACAATCAAGGCAATAAGAGCCTGTAACGATGTATGCCATGCCCTCATATCAAACAATTACCAAGGAAGAATACTCTACCCAGCTAAACTCTCCTTCACAACTGAAGGCCAAATAAAAACCTTCCATAGCAAAGAAAAATTGAAACAATACATCTCCACCAAACCAGCCTTACAAAAGATTCTTAAAGATGTCCTACACATAGAAAACCAACAAGACCATAATAAAGGCCAAGAAACTGCACCCAAACTGAGAATCCAAGAACCAAAGGAAGAACCCAGGTTTAGGGGCCCCCAAGAAGGTGGATAACAAGGCAGGAACCCCCAAATACCTCTCAGTCTTATCTCTCAATATTAACGGACTTAAGTCTCCATTTAAGCAACATAGACTGTCTAGTTGGATTAAAAAACAAGATCCTTCTGTCTAGTGCCTTCAGAAGTCACATCTAGCCCGTAAAACCAAAAACATTTTCAATGTTAAAGTCTGGACCAAAATCTACCAAGCAAGCGGCCCCCATAAACAGTTGATAGTTACAATCCTAATAACAGATAAAATAACTTCAAATTAAAATTTGTGAGAAGAGATAAAGAAGGTCGCTACAAGCTATTTAAGAGATCCCTCCTTCAGGAGGATATTACAATTCTAAATATCTATTCACCAAACAATGGAGCACCCAAATTTATCCAATAAACACTACTTTCCCTCAAATCCAACATAGATCCAAAGACATAAATTGTTGAGGATTTTAATGGACCAATCTTCCAATAGATAGGTCAACTCGGCAAAACCTCAACAGAGAAAGCGCAGATCTAAACAACTGCACAGATCAACTAGTTGTTACATCAATCTACTGAATATTTCACACAGCAGCATCAGAATACATGTTTTTCTCAGCAGCACAGTGAAAATTTTCCAAAATACACCACATTTTAGGTCACAAAGCAAACTTGTACTAATTCAGAAATATTGAAGTTATATCATGCTTTCTCTCTGACCACAAGGGAATACAATTAGAACTCAACACCGAATGCCACCAAAGAAAGTCCTGTAATACACAAAGGTTGAACAACACACTATTGAATGACGAGTGGGTCATGGAAGAGACTAGAAAGAAATTCAAATTTTCATGATATTCAACAAAAATGAGCACACAAATTACCAGCTCCTCTGTGACACAGCAAAAGCAGTACTCAGAGGCAACTGTGTAGCTCTGAGTTCCTACATCAACAAATTGGAGTGATCTGAAACCAACAATTTAACGACACATATGAACCTCCTTGAAAGAGAGCAGCAAGATAAACCCCAATCCAGTAGACGGAAAGAAATAATTAAAATTAACTCAGAATTAAATGAATTAGAATACAAAAAAAGTATGGAAAGAATCAAGAAAACAAAGAGTTGGTTCTTCGAAAAAATTAACAACATTGACAAACCCTTAGCAAATCTTATGAGAAAAAGAAGAGAACACACCCAAATAAATAAACTCAGAGATGAGAGTGGAAACATCATCACAGAAAGAACCAAGATTCAGAACAGTATAAGGGAATACGTCTCAAAATTTTATCTAATAAGTTTGAGAACTTGGCAGAAATGGACATTTTCCTAGCAAATATTGACATGCTAATACTAAACGAAGATGAGTTAAACCATCTTAACAGGCCCATATCAAGCATTGAAATAGAAACAGCAATAGGAAACCTCCCATCTAAGAAAAGTCCAGGACCAGATGGTTTTACAAAGGAATTCTACACAGGCTTCAAAGCAGAGCTCACACCAATACACCTCCAACTCTTCAATGAAATTGAAAGAGAAAGTTCACTACCGAACACATTCTATGAAGCCATCATCACCCTCATCCCAAAATCAGGCATGTACTCATCAAAGAAAGAGTACTATAGACTAATTTCTTTGATGAACATTGATGCAAAACTTCTCAACAAAATTTTGGCCAATCAACTTCAACAATTCATCCAAAACATAATACACTATGATCAAACAAGATTCATTTCAGGGATGCAAACCTGGTTCAATATATGCAAATCAATTAATATTATTCATCACATCAACAGGGGCAAGGATAAGAACCACATGGTTATCTCAATAGATGCAGAAAAAGCATTCAACAAGATCCAGCACCCCTTTATTATGAAGGTTTTGGAAAACTTAAGAATCCATGGAACATTCCTCAATACAATAAAAGGTGTACATGACAAACCTAAAGCCAGCATTATACTTAATGGTGAAAAACTAAAGCCATTTCCTCTTAACTCAGGAACAAGACAAGGATGTCCACACTCTCCACTTCTCTTTAATCTAGTTTTAGAATGCCTAGCTACAGCAATAAGACAAGATGCAAACATAAAGGGGATCCAAATAGGGAAAGAAGAGATAAAATTCTCCCTCTTTGCAGATGACATGATCTTGTACTTAAAGAATCCCATAGACTCCACTCCCAAAATACTCAAGCTGATTCAAAACTTTGGCAAAGTAGCAGGGTATAAAATTAACCCCCCAAAATCAATGGCTTTTCTGTTTTCCAACAATGATAAAAGTGTGGCTGAAATTAGGAAACTACTCCATTTGTAATAGCCCCACAAAAAATAAAATACCTAGGAATTAACTTAACCAAAGAAGTGAAGGACCTCTATGATGAAATCTTTAAAAACTTGAAAAAGAAGATCAAAACAGAACTTAGAATTGGGAAAACTTTCCACGTTCCTGGATTGCAAAGATTAACATCGTAAAAATTGCAATACTTGCCAAGGCTATCTACAAATTCAATGTGATACATATCAAAATTCAAACCTCCTTCTCCAAGGGAATAGAAGAGGCAATCCAAAAATTCATATGGAACAATAAAAGACCCCGAATAGCAAAAACGCTCCTCAACGGAAAGAACACTGCTGGAGGAATATCAATACCAAATTTCAAACTCTACTCTAAAGCCATAGTAATCAAAACAGTTTGTCACTGGCACAAGAACAGACCTCAGGACCAATGGAATAGAATTGAAAACCCAGAAATGAACCTACAGACCTATAGCCATCTAATCTTCGATAAGGTAACTAAAAAAATAGAATGGAAGAAAGACAGCCTCTTCAATATATGGTGCTAGAAAACTAAAGTTAGATCCTTACATATCACCCTGCACAAAAATCAACTCGTAATGGATCAAAGACCTCGGAGTCAGAGCAGACACTCTGAAAACATTAAAGAATGGAATAGGAGAAACCCTAGGTCTCTTTGTCACAGGCCGAAATTTTCTTAATAGCGTCCCAGAAACACAACAAATCAAAGAAAGGTTGGACATATAGGATTGCATGAAGTTGCAGAGCTTCTGCATGGCAAAGGACATAGCTAGCAAGATCAATAGAAAGCCCATGGATTGGGAGAACATCTTCACTAGCCATACAAAGGACAAGACTCTCATATCTACAATATACCTGGAACTCAAAAAGTAAATCTCCCAACAACAAATCCTCAAAGAAACAACGGCCCAATAAATATGTGGGCTAAAGAGTTAAAGAGAAACTTTTGTGAAGAAGAAAGAAGGATGACTAATAGACACATGAAGAAAAGCTCAACCTTCCTAGCCATAAAATAAATGCAAATTAAAACAACATTATGATACGACCTCACCCAAGGAAAATAACAACAGATGCTGGAAGGGATGGGGACAGAAGGGAACATTACTTCGTTGTTGGTAGGAGTGTAAACTTGTTCAACCTCTTTTTGAAACTAGTATGGAGGTTCCTCAAAAGACTCCACATAGAGCTCCCCTATGACCCAGCAATCCCACATTTGGGAATTTACCCAAATGTTTACAAACAAGACCACACTAAAGCTACCAGCACAACTATGTTTATTGCAACATTATTTACTATAGCTAAGATATGGAACCAACCCAGATGCCCCTCAGTAGATGAATGGATCAAGAAAATGTGGTATATATACACAATGGAATTCTAACCCTCCATCAGAAAGAATGTGAGTGCCCCATTTGTTAGGAAATGGAAAGACTTGGAAAAAATTATATTGTGTAGTAAGCCAAGCCCAAAGAAACATAGGTCCCATGGTTTCCCTTATTTGCAATATCTAGTATTTGTATGAGTCAAGCAGTAACGGTCAGATAAGGTGATGTTAGGAAAATGAACCCTAAGATATGTATTTAAATGTTTTTTTTCCTTTCATTCATTCGTTTCTAATGCATTTATAAGATTATTTCTTAGTTGCTTTGTATGTCCCTCCCCCATAGTATAACCCCTGCTTTCACTGTATTTGATGTTGGTATAATTTGTGGAGGGGAAGGGGAAAAACAAGTCATTTAAACAAGGATACAGATGTACCCGTTGCAACAATGAGAAGTACAAGTTGTCATGTCGAAAACGAACTTTACAACTTTGGTGTGTATGGGGGGTGAGGAGTTAGTGGGGGGGGGAACCTGGGGAGGGATAGGAAGGGGAAACAATTCTTGATAAAAAATGTACTGAATATCTTGCCCATGTAATTGTAACCCCTCTGTACAGTATGTTACAATAAAAAAATAAATAAAAAATAATTCCAGATATTTATTTTTCAAGAGATGTGTAGGAGGCGGAATTCAATTATTCTATACAAGGGACCTGTCATAATGAACAATACAGTAAGTGTTAAGGTTTGTTAAAAGTTTTAATGTTTGAATTGTATTTAATTTGGGGTATTTGCTTATATATGCCCAAACTAGGTCTGTTTGGCAGGTCATAATTCTTTTCTATAAAATAGTTAAGATTCATGGTAGCAGATATATACCACTAAGTATGTACATTTCAGAGTTTAGAAACTTTACTAATGAGACCTTGCAAAGTCTCAGTGTAAAGTACCAGAATAAAGAGTTGACTTTGTTATCTACACAGTTTCTATTAAAACTATAGCACTTCCTTACTTTATATGTTAGCGAGGAACAAATGAAGATATAAAACATACACAAATTACAAGATTTACCACAAATGGTAATCTTAGTGGGTGACTTTAACCACTACTCATAGCCTATAAAATTCTTGTTGAACATCATAATCTTAGCCACTGTTAACTGTAAAGAAATATGACAATAATAAAATCTAATATATAGTACAATTTAAATACTGAAAACACTGGTAATTGTTTTGCTTTTTATTTTATTAATCATTAATACTTAATTATCAGCTTTCTTTATTTGTAGCATTGTTTTCCTTGTTGTAATAGGATACAACTTTTTGTAAGTTGTCATTAGGAGGTACTTTGAGAAGGTTACTGGGATAGCCAAACCATTTTTTATAGGTGCATGTAAATTTAAAAAGAGGAAAATTAATAACAACATATTTATTTTAAAAATGGTCAAGTAGAATCTGAATCAGGAATACTGACAAATGTCCACACTTAAAATCCTAGACCTAGGCTGTAGCAGAGGTATTACAGTGTTGAGGCCAAAAAAGTGGGAGACTGTGTTTTGTTTTTTTGTTTTTTTAATTTGGATTTTTTTTGGTCATGAGGCTTGAACTCTGGGGCCAGGGTTCTGGCCTTCAGCTCAAGGCTAGTGCTACCACTTGAGCCACAGCACCACTTGCATCTTTTTCTGCTTATGTGAAGCTGAGGAATCAAACCCACGACCTCATGCATGCAAGGCAGGCACTCTACCATTGAGCCACCTTCCCAGTACCAGAGAGATTGTATTTTAAAAAATCATCTAAACAACATTTGCTTCTGCTTTGGGTTATATAATGAAATATATGAATATCTTTTTACATTTTGTGCATTGTTGTGCTTCTAAATATATCATAACTTCATCCACTTTATCCTTTTTAAAGTCATGAAATATTTCTGACAGTTTGTTTCTGTGAAGATTGTTTTGCATTTATAATTTCTTCTGAGTCATTTTTATTTTTTCAAAATCACTTTATATTTAATGCTGATGGGTATTTACACAGAGACAGGGATATAGAGGATTTAGTTTACAAGTGAACATTAAAATTAGACCTCAAAAACAAAAATCAGCCTTAACACATATTTCCATATCTTTCCCCACATTCTCCCTAAAAGATGACAATATTAAGAATGTCTGAGGGAAGCTTTTAAGCTCCAATTTTGTTGGGCTTCTTAGGTTTAGAATTCTTAAATTACAGGTTGTAATGGAAAAAGATATTTTGGTGCACTTTGCCCTTCAGACTGTATCTTGTTCTTTCCTTTTCTCGATTCCATTATTAGAGATTTTTCTCAGAGATGACTCTATCTCAACTTTTCCCTCTTCCTAAATGGACAAATGAATTTGCAGACCAAGACTCTTGACAGAAAGAGTTTAAGAGCATGAATCTAAGATACTTCTCGCATACACCATCCCTACAAAGACACACGTACCAAAGCAGGATACATAGTTTCATATTTTTCTACCAAGGCCAAGGCATGAGGATGCTTGCTTCTGAGGGTGCCTGTTTGGGGCTCTTCTTGATGTTGCAAATTAACTTTATATCTAGTTCCATTATCAGCTACTAAGGATGGCATGTTTATACCATCAGGAGGTTGGCTCAACAGGGAGGCTGGATGTGTCGCCTATGAGGGGCTCCAAGGATCCCTCATGAATGGCACAGATGATCTGTGTTGGAAATACAGTGGGCAATTAAGGTATCCTACAAACACCTTCTCTGCAAAGCAAAGTTTACTTCTGTGGAAGGCATTCTGTCTGTCGCACGCTCAAGTTGAATAAACACACTGGACAGGCAGCTCACCACTGGCTCCCATGAATTTGAACTTTGGAATCATCTTTCATATTGGCTCAAATTTTTGACTCCTTTCAAACTAGTCAAAAGTTTTAATAATCAACCAAATCCAGAACACCTGGCCATTTGAAAAATAACCAACTTTTACCCAGCTGGTGTTCTACCACTAGTGCCATGCCTCTAGCCCCTGGTACTTCTCTAAAATAGCATTGGCAAGGTTTTGACTACCTTTACAAGGGAAGTGCTTGTATCAGTGAATTACTTCAAGATTTAACTTCTACAATTCTCCCATCTGATTTTGCTTTCTTTTCTTCTAACCAATAAGCACTGACTTTCCTATTCAGCAGTATCCAATAAGATATTTTGATTTTAAAAATGGTTTTTTTAAGGCAGATTTTCAGTCAGTTACTGAACCAAAACTGTTATACAAGACCTAAAGCAACCATGCACACATTACTATGAAACAATTACTAAAGAGGTAAATATTGACACAATAACTCATTGTTAAAATGCTTGTTCTATCATCAAACTAGTAAAGGGATCTGCCAACACATAAAGACACACAACGTTTTTTAAGTGACTGGGGGCTGGTCTTGGGTTTGATTTCATGCTCTGGGCATTGTCCACTTTAGCCACAACTCAAAGCTACCACAATGTAGTATCTTTTTTACAGCCTCATTGGAAATAAAAGTCTCATCTTTCCTGTCTGGGTTGGCTTCAAACACAGATCTTCAGAATTCAGCCACCTGAGCATTTAGGATTATACTCAGCATCATCTCAGTTTTTAGGTAATTTTTTGCCAGTATTAAATCCTTGTAAGTCTTTCTGTAGCATTGGCCTCCAACCACCACAGAGATTCCCTTTGAAGTATATTTATTCTTTTATTTTTATATGTTTATTGTAAAAATACTGTATAGAGGGGTTAGTTACATGAGCAAGGTAAAGCATACATTTCCCATCAAGCATTGTTACCTCCTCCTTTGTATTTCCCCTACCATCCCTAACCTCCCAGCTCCAAAACTACATTATACACTCCTTCCCACACCCCCTAAATTGTAAAGTTTGTTTTTCAACAGTGTCTGGTGCCTCTCATTGTTACAATGGGTCAACCTGTATTCCCATTTAAGCATTCTGTTTTTTCCATTTCTCTCCCCAAACTAGAGAAGTGTATATACAAGATGCAGAGCACCAACATCAAACTCATTGGAAACAGGGGTTATGCTGTTTGGGGGTGGGCAGAATATAAACAAACAAAAATCAAATGGAACATTATAAATATGTTAGAACAATAGCAATAAAGAAAAAAACCACTTGTGTCCCAATGTTTGGGCTCATTTCATTTATCACCTTCTTATCTGGTCAAGTATCTGGTCAAGTATCGTATTTAGACCTATTTCTTTCCCATTCAATCCTACCAGTGGCTCCTACTTACTTTTCCATGGTGGCATTTTCAATTAACAAACCCTGCTGATAAATAAAAGCACATATTGGAATAATTTGATTATGGAGATCATAGATTGTGGAGATCAACAGAATAAAACTAATTTGAGTTCCTGTTTCTGGTTTCTAGCTTTAAACTCTTTGGAAAATTTTCAGGCGTCCCTAAGTAGCATAGTTATAAATATGAAGTTTGAATGACCTGATAACTAAGAAGTCTCTCCTCAGTAATTTATGGTGTTTGAGAATGTTCATGTGTGGGTTGGCCAATGGAACCAAAGCACAGATTCTACTCCAGTTGGCCAGTAACAACTCCAATAGTGGTCTCATGAAATACCACCAGACATTTCCTCTGGCTATGATTAGTACTTATTGCTCACCTCAAAGGATTGGCCTTCACTACATCCAGGTATGTTTCCCGGAAATGTCCAATTTTCCCCAGGTAATTGACCTGGAAAGAATGGAGCTGGTCAGTTTCAGGGGTTTTTGTAATAGACTCTTGCTTCTGAGAAGAGCAACAGCATGTTCCAAGTTGTCTCTGATCACATTTCCCTGACACACAATCATAGCAGTACTCTGTACGTGCATGAAACATTTTGTGACTTTATACCAACAAACTGAATTTGACTCTTTCTTTATTTGTAAGCTAAGGTGGAAAATGTAAAGACTCTTCACTTTACTTTTTTGTTTCTCTAGCACTCAACAAATATATTCTTCAATATTTCTGGTAGAGTACATCCATTTACAGATGAGAAATGAAAGGCCAACAGTCAATGTAATGAGTAAATAATGCTACTATAATTTGTGTCTGAGCTCTTCACTCTGTGTGCTTACAAGAACCAGTAATTTGGTGATGGAGAGGACCAATATGAAAAGACTATGGGGAAAAATACTTTGGAAAAGTGGCTTAAATCTAGGTGATCATTGATGATTACATGAAACAGGCTGGTGTCAGGGGCACAAAAAAGGAGTACATAGAAATCATATTAGTGACAGAAACTGAGAAAATGTTGATCATTCATCTTAACTAATGGGCAGGAGTATAAAAGGTTAAGAAGAAATCTGAAGTGTTCTATGTCTCTGGCCAGGCAACTGTATTAGTGATATTCTTGGCGATAAGGACTACAGGTGGAAATGATGGATTTAGGGGAAAAAAGTCTCCGATAGTTCTAAATTTTATATTAAAAAGATGTAAAGATAGGTCTCTTTAGACATAATAAAAATACCTATGACCAGAAATATGAAAAAGAATAGTAAAATCGTGGAGCATTTTTAAAGGGAAGACGAAATGGAAAGTTCTGACAAACTGTGAGCAATGTGAGCACCAGTTAGGACAAGATTCGAAGAATGAGATAAATAAGGAAACAAGAAAGTAATAAACACAGATTTACAGAAGTAAAGAAAGGAAAAAATGCAGGGAGAAAAGGTCAAAACTGTTACAGAGATATTGTAAGAAATATGCTATTTGGATTTGAAAACTAAAAGGATATACACAAGTTCAATAAGAACAATATTTTTGTAAAATGATAGAGATATGTCATATTGATAAAATTTTGAGATATGAATGTGAAGCCATACAATTCTGGATCCAGGAATTCAACAGATCCTGTTGATTTTAAATGTTGGGAACAAATACTTTTATCCTGACCTTAAAAGAATTATACAGATGTAACTGTCATGAACTTTACATAGAGGTACTCTGTGAATATTTTTGAAACCTTTGTTTAGCCATGAGATTGTAGATTGCACTACAGCACAGACAAGTCTAAATTGTCCTACAGTTTCAATGAGTTACCCATGTATCCACATCAGTTTGGGATTTTATTGACATACATTTAGATATGTTTGGGTATTGTTTGGGTATCTTATCAGTCTATCCATTATAAATGTAGGAAAAGTAACACCAAATATTAGGTTGAACATACAGCTTCACTGAAATGTCCCTAAGGAGCCTTTCAATTCTAGTATAATGGCTTATTTCAAAATGCTTTAAATTCTACATCCTGTAATGTGAGCATAGGGTTATACTGTGGAACTTTCCCCTTCAGATAGTGAGCACTACCCTATTGCTTAACATGGAGAAAGTACCCTCATACATAGACTGGGCGAGGGCAAACAAGAAGTGGTAGTTGGACAATGTTCTTAGCAGTTTGTACAGATGAAATGGGAATAGAGTAACTGTGAACTCAAAAGGAACGTGCAAAAAAAAGACAAAGGCACAAAGTAGAATGTGCCAAGGAAATGCTGAAGGACAATTTCAGGTGTGAGGGTGTGTTCAAAGTACAGTCAGATGATGTATTTGGAGAACTCAGGAAAAAACTGCTTTAAACCATTCAGGGACAATCATATAAGTAGAAGCCCCTAACTCTGACTCTCTAATCAACACCAACATCATCAATTTAGGGAGTATTTTCAAAGAGCAAAGTGAGAAAAAGAAGACTCATCACAGTTAGGGGTCACGTTGAAGTAATGACAATCACATAAATGTTCTTATAAATTTTCACTTATTTTGGAGCATTATAGTGGCAAAAAGCCAAGTAACTATCTTGCATGAATCTAAATTAAGTGGGAGGTAGTATATTGGTCTCTTTTTAACTTGAAAGTTATAGATTATATCTTTTTTATTGTGAAAATAAAACAGAGAGAGGTTACAATTGAATGGAAAACATAATGAGTATATTTCATTTTTTCCTAGTTTTTTTTTATTGTGAATATACTGTACAGAGGGGTTAAATTACATGGGCAAGATAATGAGCACACTTCTTTTCAAGCATTGTAGCTACCTCCTTTGTTTCCCATTCCCATTACTTCTCATCCCATATCCCCCATACTCAGTCCTCCCCCACTTCCTCGATCAAAGTTGTAAAGTTCGTTTTTTGACATAACGACTTGTACAGTTCATTGTTCCAATGGGTCCACCTGTATCCCTAGTTAAATGATTTGTTTTTGCCCTTCCTCTCCAAAAATTATAACAATATCAAATGCAGTGAAAGTAGGAGTTATCCCGTGGGGAATGGATATACAAAGCAACAAATAAATAATCTTATAAATATGTTAGAAACAATCGCATGAAAGAAAAAAAAAACATTTGAATACTTGTCTTGGGGTTCATTTCCCTAACATCAACTAATCTGACATTTTCTGCTTGACTCAGACATATACTAGATATTGTAAATAAGGGAAACCATAGGACCTATGTTTATTTGGCCCTGGCTTATTTCATTTAATATAATTTTTTCCAAGTCTTTCCATTTCCTAACAAATTTTGCAATGTCATTCTTTCTGATGGAGGCATAGAATTCCATTGTGTATATATATCACATTTTCTTGATCCATTCATCTACTGAGGGGCATCTGGGTTGATTCCATATCTTAGCTATGGTAAATAATGCTTCAATAAACATAGTTGTCCTGGTAGCTTTAGTGTGGCCTTGTTTGTGATCATTTGGGTAAATGCCCCAAAGTGGGATTGCTGGATCATAGGGGAGCTCCATGTGAAGTTTTGGAGGACCCTCCATACTGCTTTAAAAAGTGAGTGAACAAGTTTACACTCTCACCAACAATGTGGTAAGTTTCCCTTCTTTCCACATCCCTTCCACCAACCGTTTTTTATTAGAGTTCTTGATTACAGCCTTTCTATCTGGGGTGAGGTGGTATCTCAGTGTTGTTTTGATTTGCATTTCTTTTATGGCTAGAGATGATGAGCATTTCTTCACGTGTCTATTGGCCATCCTTTACTCTTCAGAGAATTTCTCTTTAAGACTTTAGCCCGCTTATTTATTAGGCAGTTGTTTCTTTTTGGATTTGTTATTGGGCGATTTAATGTTTTGAGTTCCAGGTATATTTTAGATATGAGACTCTTGTCCATTGTGTGGCTAGTGAAGATCTCCTCCCAATCCATGGGCTTTCTATTGATCTTGCTAGCTATGTCCTTTGTCATGCAGAAGCTCTGCAATTTTATGCAATCTCATTTGTCCAACCTTTCTTTGATTTGTTGGGTGTCTGGGTCTTTATTAAGAAAATTTTGGCCTGTGCCAAGGAGACCTTGGGTTTCTCCTATTCCATCCGGTAATGATTTCAGAATGTCTGCTTTGACTCTGAGGTCTTTGATCCATTTGTAGTTCACTCTGGTGCAGTGTGATATATAAGCATCTAGCTTTAGTTTTCTACAAGTAGTTAACCAGTTTTGTCAGCACCATTTACTGAACAGGCTGTCTTTCTTCCATTCTACTTTTTTATCTCCGTTATTAAAGATTAGATGCCTATAGGTCTGTAGGTTCATTTCTGAGTTTTTAATTCTATTCCAATGTCCTGAAGTCTGTTTTTGTGCCAGTACCAAGCTCTTTTGATTACTATGGCTTTGTAGTAGAGTTTGAAATTTGCTATTGATATTCTGCCAACACTGTTCTTTCTGTTAAGGATCATTTTTGCTATTCAGAGTCCTTTACTGTTCCCTATGAATTTTTGGATTTCCTCTTCTATTTCCTTGAAGAATGAGGTTGGAATATTGATAAATATCGCATTGAATTTGCAGATACCCTTGGTAAGTATTGCCATTTTCATGATGTTGATCTTTCCAATCCAGGATCATGGGAGTTTTTGCCACTATCTAAGTTCTGTTTTGATTTCATTTTCAGCGTTTTAAAGTTTTCATAATAGAGGTCCTTCACTTCTTTGGTTAAGTTAATTCCTAGGTATTTTATTTTCTGTTGGTCTATTATGAATGGAGTTGCTTTCCTAATTTCAAACACACTTTTCTCATTGTTGGCATAGAGCAAAGCCATTGATTATGGGGGGTTAATTATATCCCCTGCTACTTTGTCAAACTTTTGAATCACCTTGAGTAATTTGGGAGTGGAATCCATGTGATTCTTTAAATACAGGATCATGTCATCTGCAAAGAAGGAGAGTTTTACTTCTTTCACTATTTGGATCCCTTTTATGTTTTCATCTTGTCTTATAGCTATAGCTAGGCATTCCAATACTAGATTGAAGAGAAGTGGAGAGAGTGGACATCCTTGTCTCATTCCTGAGTTAAGAGGAAATGGATTTAGTTTTTCACCATTAAGTATAATGCTGGCTGTAGGTTTGTCATATACAGCCTTTATTGTAGTGAGGAATGTTCCATGGATTCTTAATTTTTTCCAGAACCTTCATCCTAAAGGGGCATTGGATCTTGTCAAATGATTTGTCTCTATCTACTGAGATAACCATGTGGTTCTTATCCTTGCTCTTGTTGATGTGATGAATTATACTAATTGATTTGAATATATTGAACCAGCTTTGCATCCCTGAAATGAATTCTGTTTGATAGTGGTGTATGATTTTTTGGATAAATTGTTGAAGTCGATAGGCCAAAAATTTTTTGAGAAGTTTTGCATCAATATTCATCAAAGAAATGGGTCTATAGTTCTCTTTCTTTGATGAGTCCCTGCCTGGTTTTGGGATGAGGGTTATGATTGATTCATAGAATGAGTTTGGTAGTGAAAGTTCTCATAGAAGAGACATTAAAAATGGAAAAAGAAAAACTTAAATTTAAAAAGTGAAAAATTTAAAATTATTTAAATTTAAAGAAATGATTTTGAGAGAAGAAAAGGATAGGATGACAGGAGGGGAGGAATAGAAGGGAGACATAAAAAAACTAAAAAATAAAAGTTCTTAAAATTAGTTACTTGAAAATTACATAAGTAAAAAGAGATAATTCTGCTATTAAAGAATTTAAGCCTAAGAGGTTGTGAATGGAGTAATAAATATCTGGGTTAAGTGTGTACATAATGGGGGATAAAGTTTAATAATCGAGGAAGGGTATATATCTGGGGATGAGCAGACCAGCAATTATGTCATGCAAAAAATAAAGAGAAAATACATGAAAAAAATCAAAATAAAGGGGGCACTAAATGGTCAGAAGAGATTTAAAAACAAAGCATACATACATATACACCTAAAATAAAATTATGTGATGAAAAATGATTAATAGAAAATAAGTTGAAAAATATAAATTAATAAAAAGTTACAATAAGAGTTCTTTGATTTTTATTGGGGTGGGGGAATGGGAAGGTCCTGAATCTCCAGTGTGTCCATAAAGAGTCTCTTGGTGGAGTCTCTGGTCTGCTTCTGGTGTTTGATTTTCCGTGGCTTGATTGGTTTCTTAAGTCAGTTTCTTTGAGCAGGCAGAAAAATGCTCTGCCTAACCCAGGATTTTGTGATCCTCCTCCCACGCTAGTCCAGTGGGAGGTGGAACTGCTTTGAGTATTCCAAAAAAAGGGAGATGGGTCTTCCCTCTAGTTCGGAGATAGTGTAATGAGGCTAGTTTCTAGGTATGGTTGAGGATTCTCAGCAAACAGCAGCTTTTCCCTGAGGGGCTAGTTTCTGAGATACTCACAGAGCCCAGCCTGGAGCCATTCTCAGTGTTTATGTTCATTGAATTTCAATTGATTGTCTAGGCTACTTTCAGAAGGGGGAGCCTCTAGCTCTATTTACCCAGTGAGGAAAGCCACTCCTCCATGGGCAGAGTTCCTCTGCTTGGGATAGGTGACTTTCCCATGGGTGGAGTTGAGCCTGGCTCATCAGGTCAGGTTCCTGTGATCTACTTCCCAAGGCTTCCAAGGCCTTATTTGGAGCTAGCTTCTCAGCTGTGCCTTTGTCAGTATCAAAGGTGGAGATCTCTGGTGGTGGGGGAAGGGTGTCCTTCCCTCCTCTGAACCTAAGAAGGAGTGAGGATATCAGGGCTCTACTCACGCCAGAGTCTTGTTTCCTGGGCCATCTCTGGTCTGCGATCTGCAGGATGAAGATATCTGCTCCTTATCAGTTCTTGCTGGTGTTGAGTAGAATCTGTGTGCTGTCTGGCATCTTTGTCTTTGACACTGTAGGTATGACGGCTCCCGCCTGTGCTGCTCAGATCTGTCTCCTTGCCTGAATTTTCCCTCTTTGGCCTAACTCTCTGTACTGTGCTGGCAAACTGGGTGTGATTCTCTAGCCTAGAACTGTTCACTGGAACATTATACCTGCTGTCTATGAGAGAGATTGTTTAGCCTCCAACTTCTCTTCTGACATCTTCCTCCAAATTCTAGATTATGTCTTTCTATACTCTAACTTAGGATAATGATCTGCTGTCAGTTATTTTCTTCTCTTCCCCATCTTTTGACCTTGCACTTACATAACTTTCAATTAAATAGACATACTTGAGCTTGCATTTCCAAATTCTTCAAAATTATCTGAATTTCTTCATACTTCTGGCAGCCTCCTATATCTTTCTCAAGGGAATATTTTGTCACTACTATCCTGCCTAATTCAGTTGAATATATACATTACACTCTCATCCATATTTCTCAACACTTGTACCACCAAAAAAATCCTTCCTTACGTAGAATTCATGATTTAAGTATGTCTGGAGAGGTGGCATCTGTCATTTTTGAATGACCCTAAGAGATACTTACATGCAATCATGTTTTAAACCAATATGCCACTCAGTAGCTGAATGAATTGACAAAATGTGGTTTGATTGATAGATAGATAGATAGATAGATAGATAGATAGATAGATAGATAGATAGATAGAGGAATTATATGCTTCCAATTCATAAAGAAATGGAAAGACTTGGAAAAAATCCTTCTAAATAAAATAAACATGACACAAAGAAACAGTTTCCATGGTTTCCCTCATTTGTAATAATAGGAAATGTCTAGGATAGTTCTAGCAGATGCGCAGAATGCCTCAAAAGCTATATATATATATATATATATATATATATATATATATATATATATATATATATAGGACAATATAAGATCTTGTTGAGCAAAATGAACACCTAGATATGGAAATGTAGGTTTTGCTTTGTGGTTGTTGTTTTTAATGTACTATGTGATTTCTATTTTCTTTTGTGTATTCCCCTTGGTTTATCCCCTGCTCTATTTGATTTCGGTACTTGTTGATTGTATATAGCATTATCTTAATTTAGCAAGGGAAGAAGAACAAAAAAGTGGGGAGACAAAGAACAAAGGGAAAACCAATTCAATAGCAATACTCACAAGACAACATGTTGAAAATTTACATTACATCTTGTGAGGGGTATTGGGGTAAAGGAAAAGTATGAGAAACATGAGGGAGTGGGTAAAATTTAGACATGTTATGTATTCACTACTTTATAATTACTGCAACCCCTAAAAATAAGTTCCCTAAAATATAATTGCACTGTATTGCTATAGTAAATATTATTCCATGTGTATTACCTTTTTTAAAAATGAACACTATTAGGCATCTAATTTGAATTAATGACTCCTTTCTTTATCAGAGGTTCTCCAACGTGAATGTTTTCCAACTATACAATATTTTCACAATATACTTGCCATTATTTTGAAAAAAACCCAATAATTTTAGTTTTGTCTCATAGTGAAACAGAAGACAGTTTAATTCTCTGGAATCTCCTAACTTTTGAAACTGAATAATTGTTAAGAGGACAGAATATATATGTTCTTCACAATTCCTACAACTACTAACTTTTCATTTTCAAATTCTGAACCTTCCATACCAGAGATATTAAAAATAGTACCTGTTTGCATGTTATTTAATTCTGCAATAGCTGCAGTTTCCAATGGGGTGTTTCATATTGAGAAATCAACAGAAAAAATAGCCACATTCTAGTAGAGGATATAGCTACGAAGCATGTGTAATAATTACTTCCTCAAGAGTAAACATTTATTCATCAGATTGAGCTATTATGTCTATGACCATCAATCCCAAACTTTTATGCCATGAAGTCATCTTAGCTCAACAGTTTCCAACTTGTAAGGTGCACCATAATATTCCTTAATTTACATCATGAATAGCTTACCTCTATTGTGGAAAAATAGTACACTTCTGCTAATGTGATGCCCTTCCTATTGTGGAAAGAACACTACACTAAACATTGCTGCATCATTTCCCCCCAGTGGTATTCTAGAAATCAGAACACTTGCAAATATTATTTATATTTATATTTTTATCTATCATAGGTATTCATGAGGTTAAGATCAGAAGATGATGGTTCAAAGCCCACACAGGCAGGAAGATTCTTTACATTCTTCTCTCCAATAAACTGATCAGGAAAAGCCAGACACAAGTGGCATTGATGTTGAAATGGTAGGGCATGAAGCTTGACCACAAACAGGCTCAGAGAGAGTGGCCAGACCCAGAGTTCAAGTCTGAGGACAAACCAAAAAACAAAATAAAATAAAAACCAACTCTAACCTTAGCATTTTGCTCATTGTATACAGAGGCATGTAATTAAGGAAATTTCCTCCTGAATTATGAATAGATTGAAGAACCAATTCATCACACAATTATTTTCTTCGTATCATGTTACACCAAAGCCTCAAAAATTGCTTTTTCTAAATTTGTTAATTAATATCATCCAATTGTTGGCAACTCTGTCTAGATTATTCACATTATCAGTTTATTCATGAACTGTTGGATTTATCTATTAACTAAATTCTAATTATACCTTCCTTGAAAGAATATTTTAGGCAAATAGAATGCCACAATCATAGGTGAATTTGTCAATTATACCCTCTACTTAAAAATAATTTTGTAGTATCCTATAGAATATAAAATTACAAAGAAAACCAAAATATTTATTTTAAATCTAAATTCTAACTTAACAAAGTCCTACATTAAATGAACTTTGTTATGTCTCCAGGCTTAAATATTTGTAATCCTTCATCATTTCTTTGGAATCCAACAGAATCATGATTACTTTCTCAATTTTTTTATCGGAAATCAGGAGCCATTTTGCATCTAGTAATGTTCTGTAATGAAGAGAGCATTTAAAACACAACTGAGGAGTATATATGAATTGCATTTCAATAGGAAACTTGACTACTCAAAACATAATGGAAAAATTAGCCCAAACTTCCTACTGTGTATCCCTTTCTTGTTGTTCGGAATGTTTCATAGAGCCAAAATTATACTATTTGGTCCAGAGAAGATATCGCTATGTATATGCACTCTCTAATCTCCTGTCTTAGCCTGAGTGCTAGACTACCAGGCTTGTATCACATTGCCCTGCCATAGTTTGTTGGTTTATTTAATCTAGATACAGACTAGCAATTCTGAACTTCTCCGATGATCTTATCTATTAGACTGACTGCTCAGACTGTTTATGTACTATTTTCAAAGACATTCTAACATTTGACACAGGATATGAACATTTTGAGATGCACCTGCAGGGGTCTGTGATTCATTCTTCCATGGATCCGATACCTTTAATAATGATTACTTGACTTTTCTATTATCTCTGGACTCTACCTATGTAACACTGTCAAACATCTTTGAAGAAATTTCACTTGAGGACTTCCAATAATAAAAATTATAACTTGATCTAGTCTTCCTCAGGATATATTTTCTATTATTTTCTAACTTTTCTCCACATTCTGAGAGTTGTTTCATTTGTGCAGGTGTTTGCTCATATAAGTGCCTCTATGTGTATGTGTATGTTTGCATGGTGCATGCAAAAGTCTAAGCAACCTTATTCAGAAATCTTGCTCATGACTAGTATTGCATCACTTGATCGCACGCCTATATCCTAGTTACTCAGGAGGCTGAGATCTGAGGATTGCAGTTCAAATCCAGCACGAATAGGAAATAAATATTCTGAGGCACTTATTTCCAATTAACCACCAGAAAACTGGAAGTGTCACTGCAGCTCAAGAAGTAGAGTGCTAGCCTTGAGCTGAAAAACGGAGAGACATTGCCCAGGCCCAGACTTCAAGCACCGCCACGATCATCAGAAAGAAAGAAAGAAAGAAAGAAAGAAAGAAAGAAAGAAAGAAAGAAAGAAAGAAAGAAAGAAAGAAAGAAAGAAAGAAAGGAAGAAAGAAAGAAAGAAAGAAAGAAAGAAAGAAAGAAAGAAAGAAAGAAAGAAAGAAAGAAAGAAAGAAAGAAAGAAAGAAAGGAAGAAAGAAAGGAAGAAAGAAAGGAAGGAAGAAAGAAGGAAGGAAGGAAGGAAGGACAGAAAGAAAGAAAGAAAGAAAGAAAGAAAGAAAGAAAGAAAGAAAGAAAGAAAGAAAGAAAGAAAGAAAGAAAGAAAGAAAGAAAGAAAGAAAGAAAAAGAAAGAAAGAAAGAAAAAGAAATGAGTTTTTGGTCACCAGTTTATTACTAGTATAATTCGTGCTATCTCAACATAGACTTTTTTTCCAGTTAAATCCATGCTCTTATATCTAACTTGCTTGGGAACCAGAATTATTCTTCCAGTCTATGTTTTACAATTTTGCATGATTAGCAACCATGATTTAGAGATAGAAGATGAAAGAGTGGACTTTTCCTTCATGTTCCACTTAGTATTAATCCTTTCTCTATGTCACTCCCATAGATCTACATAGTGACTGGCTTTATTGGTTCAATGTTGTCCTATTTGCAGAGTCTTCTATAGTAAATTGAACAATTATACTTAAGCACAGAACTTTTCTTTCTCCTATTATTCCTATTTTTCTTCTCCTGTTAACTTATCTACACTTGGGAAATAATGCACAACACACACACTCACAAAAAATAAACTTTTCTGAGAATCTTCTTCCCAGTTAAATTTAATTTACAGAGCACTTTTGAAATTTGAACTTAATGTACTCTGGATAATGGTTTCTTTCATGTTTTTATTGTGAAAATAGTGTACAGAGGGGTTAGCGTTACATAAGTAAGGTAATGAGTACATTTCTATTGAGCTTTGTTACATCCTCTTGTTTTTCCTGTGGTATCCCTTCCCTCTTCATCTACACAATTCCCCCTCCACTCCCCAAATTGTAAAGTTCATTTTCTACATAGTGTCTTGTTCATCTGATTGTTCCTATAAGTCATCCTGTATCTTTCTTTCAGCATTTTATTTCCCTTCCCCTCCCCACATTAGAAAAATGTATATACAAGATGCAGGGCACTTACCTCAAATCCAATGAAAACAGGTGTTATACCATGGGAGACATAAAAGAGAAACCAAAAAAAATAACATAGGACATTTTAGATACATTAAAAACAATAGCAAAAAGGAAAAAAAAACAAATTGTGTCCCTATCTTGGGGTTCATTTCACTTAACATCTTCTTTTATGGCCATATATACATGGATAGTGTTTTTATAAGCCATTTAAATTTTATATGTTGTATTTACTAAGTTGTCTCTGAAACTCGTGTTACCTCATGTCCAAAGATGTCTTTGTGCTATTTCAATGAAGCCAGAAAACATTTAGTTTACCTCGAGCAATGCCATAGATTGTTCCTGGAAGTAAGTGGCAGGAACTGTCACTGTAAGTGGAAACTGATCCCAAGAGAGGAATTGAACATAGAGAAATGACAAAGTGCAAGTTAATTTGTGTGTTCCTTTTTACTGTACAAGAAAAGAATCTAAGGATTGGAGGAAATTCTGTGCCTGACTTTTTCATGTGTGTTCATTACTCATATACAACTTGTCTCTAAACTTCTAGTTGAGAATATTACAAAAGGAATCAACATGCCATTTGAATACCAGCATAAAACACAAGCCATTTGAATACCAGCATAAAACACAAGGAAATAACATTGTTTTTAAAAGATAATGAGTACAATTCTTATCAAGCATTGTAGCCTCCTCCTTTGTTTACACTTCCCATCCGTTCCCAGCCTCCCCCGCCCCCCCAAACCAAAGTTGTCAAGTTCGTTTTCGACATGACAACTTGTACTTTTCATTGTTGCAAGGGGTCCACCTGTATCCTTATTTAAACGACTTGTTTTTCCCTTCCCCTCCACAAATTATACCGACATCAAATAATTGTAACCCCTCTGCACAGTATTTTCACAATAAAAATATTTTAAAAAATAAGTAAGGAAAAAAAAAGTGTTCTACTGTAAAGTGCTCTACTACAGGGAGGTTTTAATGTGCCTTATGCATGGATATTTCACTACTGAGATGTTTCTCTTGTTGAATGAGTCAGTTATCAATTCCTTTAGTCTTGTCCTGAGTTCTCCATCACAATAAGGATTACAAAAAAGCAGCATTCAGTGAGTATGATCAGCAAAAGAGCCTCTTCTCAAACCAGTGCTTTAAGGATGGTCCCAAAGTAATATGTGAGTTTTTTTCCTTGTTTGTTTGTTTGTTTGTTTAGTTTGTGCTGATTCTCGCGCTTGAACTCACAGGCTGGACTATGTCCCTGAACAATTGTCTTTCCTGTCCAACTTCCCCGAAAGCTAGTAATCTACTGCCTGAGCCAAAACTTCACTTCTGGCTTTTTTGGTGTTTAATTACAGATAAGAGTATAACAGACTCTCCTGCCTGGGTGGCTTTGAAATGAGAAAGTAAGAAAGCCAAGTGACATCAATTGTATTAAGATTTCTGTTTTGAACCAAGAAATACTAGATGAAGTTTATTATAAAGTTAATATTGGACAATTTTTAAAGGAAGAGAATATGCCCATCAAAGATGCCATAACGTAAATAACTCCACAAAAGTAGGTGCACTGAATCATTTTGGAATTATTTTTCTGCTTGGGAACATAACTCTTGACTTCATAGTTCCTTTTGGGGAAACTTAAAATAATATTTGCATTTTTTTGGCCAGGGGGCTTGAAATCTGATCCTGAGTACTGTCCCTCAGCTCTTCAGCTGCAGGTGAGCACTCTACCACTTTAGGTACAGCACTACTTCCAGGATTCTGGTGGTTATTGGAAGATAAGAGTCTCATGTACTTTCCTGATCAGGCTTGCTTTGGACTGCAATCCTCTGGTCTCAACCTCCTTGAGTAGCTAGGATTGTAGGCGTCAGCCACCAGCACCTGGCTCATATTTGTATTTATGTGCACTTCATGACACTATGTAGACAAAAAAATGGAAATTTGAATCAAATGCTGACATTGTAGCTGTTCAGAAAAATTGAGGTAGCAATAAATATGTCCTCCTTTTCCATGTTGTTACATTAATGAATCATGAGCAATGGGACCCTTACATTAGTACCCGCTGCCATCTGTTTAGGTGTGTTTAGTATCAGGAAATGCTCATAGAAAAATATAGAAAGACTGAGATCTTTAGAAAGCAAAGGAGATCAGGTATGAAAGAACAGCATAGAAGGAGATACAACTTATCACTCAGAGATTAAGAACTAGCCAACGAGATTTAGCATGCTAAAGGCAATGAGGAATAAGCCTACTTGATAACTAGTTCTTCAATAACCAAAAATGGTTCCCTAGAACAGTTGCTGGTATAACTTAGTAATTATTATCATTTATTCCTTCCATCTGGAGTTATTCCTTCTCTTCTGTCACAATTGTTAATTAGCCCCTGCTTTTTTGGTGCCATGAATGTCCAAAAAGATTTCTAAATCTCACTTAGACTACCCTTCTCTTTGTGATTAGCAGTGACCACACAAAATCCTGGAAACTTTGAATTTCCAGAATTAATTTTTACCTGATATCTAAGCACACTCCTGGCATTAATAGCCATGACTTATTAACAAAACTTTTTTTTTCAACACAGTATTCTAATATAGATAAACTACATGAATTAAGGACTATTGTCACGTATCAGCATGGAAGGAGCAATTATATTTTCCAAATACGGGTTCTTTATTTTGCATTTACTAACTAAATGTATTTTTTTCCAGTCCTGGAACTTGAAGTGAGGGCCAGGGGTCTGTTACTGAGGAGTTTTTGTTTTGTTTTGGATTTTTTTGCTCAAGGGTAGCACTCTACCCCTTGAGGCACAGCACCATTTACAGTTTGTCTTTTTCTATTTATTTGGTACTAAAGAATTGATCCCAGGTATTCATTCATGCTAGGCAATAACTGTACAATGAAGTCACATTTTCAGAGACCTAAATGACTTTCTTAAGATGGCATTAATATTTCATTCCATTACTATGTATTATAATTTCGGCCAAGTGGTAGAGAAGAAGTGGAAACAATACTAAGTCCAGTAAGGCTGACATTCCCATCACATCACTAAGGAAATACACTCTTAAAACCTGCAGGACTGATAGGGCTGTTACATGTGACATTATTATGTAAAACACTCTTAACAGTCATCTCCGACATCCATAATTTTCTGCTTCCACTTTCATGGTCAAGCTCCAAATATCTAAGCCTTTTTATTCATTGGATGTGTTTCCTAGGAAGGAAGAAGGAGGATGTGGAAGGTGATGGTTGAAAAATATGTATAATGGTTCCCTGACCACATTTTTTGCATTTTTAAAAAGTGCTACTGATGAGCTCCCATTTACATCTAATTGACTATGCTATTTGCACAAGATTCAGATAAATGAAGGCATTTATTCTGGTGGATAGTCACATATATTAACAAAATCCATTTCTGGGAAAAAATGATACTAAGTAACAAAGTATAAAGTATTGTCTTTAAAATGGTTTCTTCTAGCAGAACAAAATGTAGTATTGAAATGATTACTCCAGCTTTCTATGAGATGTTATGGTGTCTCAGTATCAAAATGTTCTCTAATTCCTGTAACATCCGAGCATTAAAGACATGATTTGAAGATCTCAGTAGTTTTAGAAACAAAGATACATAATAACTTCCTTCTTGCAGAGACATGTGATAGCAAGTATGATTGACTGTATTATAGTTCTCATTTTTTTCCCTCTTCATCACAAGTGTTGCATATTTTGGCATACTACCCTATGTCATGAATCAGCTCCCTGTAGTTCAGATTTAACTCTACTCTGCAATGTCACGATGGGTCATGTGAGCTACTTCAGTTTACAAAAGTGAACCAGAGATGGCGACAGGCTATTTCTAGGGGATTTCTGTCCCATTCTCTGTGTCTAACAGCTGACTTGTTTTCCCTTCAATATAAAAATAGCATATTTCCAGAGGTAATCTTCCTTCAGCTTATATACTGGAGGAATATACCATGTGAAATTGAGTCAAAAGTCAAATACAGCCACATACATATAAGACAGCAAGAATTAAGCTATTATTAGAATATGATACATGATATTAGATTCTTACCATCCTTGTATACTTTTATGAGAGTTGAGTATGGCACACCAGAATTTAACAAATACTAAACAAGAAATAAGCAAATAGATAAAATTTCCTGTTTGATGCGACTACACTTTTTTTTATAAAGAAGCATTCTCCATATGATCACTTTTGTAGTTAGCTTTTTGTATAAATGGGTTTAATCACTCTAGAGCACTGTATTTATTATCCACAATCATTACCCAGACATCGTGATTAAGATGAGGAAAAACAAAATGTTAGATTTCTCATCATTTTTTCATTATTTAGAGAATACTTTATTCGTTTCTGTAATCGAACCCACGTAGATAAGACCTTGCATATTTAAGAGAGTGCATTTACCCCTGTACAAATGGAAAAAATTAAGTTTAATATTTTTAGACCAATATGGCTATTAATTTCTGTACAAGACCAACTCAACACGGTAAACTGGGACACTGTTTCCAACTTTGACAGCACAGCTAAAGTTTACAAAAATTCAAATCACACACACACACACACACACATATATATATATATATATATATATATATATATATATATAGAGAGAGAGAGAGAGAGAGAGAGAGAGAGAGAGAGAGAGAGAGAGAGAGAGAAATAATAGCAGTATGTTATGCATCAATAGCAGCAATAGCTTTTCCAGGTTCTGCAGTCATGTGAACAAAACTAGACACCCAGCACATCCATTAATAAAAAGAAAAAAAGATAAAAAAACAAAACCCCATAAAAATGCGAAGTTCTGTTACTGTTGTGGTACCTGGCACCATTTTTTTTAACTTCTGAATCATCATCTGGAAAGAAAACATTTTTTTAATTTTATTTGTGAACATACTGTAGAGAGGGGTTACAATTACATGGGCAGGATAATGCATGCATTTCTTACCAAGCATTGTAGCCTTCTCCTTTGTTTACCCTTCACATCCTTTCCAACCCTCTCCCGTCCCCCCCACACATTCCTCCCCCCATCCTCCCCCCCGCAGAACAGACATACAACTTGTACTTCTCATTGTTGCAACAGGTCCACCTGTATCCTTAAACGACTTGTTTTTCCCCATCTCCTCCACAAGTTATACTGACATCAAATATGTGAAAGCAGGGGTTATACTGTGGGGAAGGGACATAAAAAGCAACAAAGAAATAATCTAATAAATGAGTTAGAAACACACGCATGAAAGAAAAAACATTAAAATACATACCTAAGGGTTCATTTCCCTAACATCACATTATCTGAACTTTTCTGCTTGACTCATACATATACTGGATATTGCAAATAAGGGAAACCATGGGACCTATGTTTCTTTGGGCCTGGCTTACTTCACTTAATATATTTTTTCCAAGTTGTTCCATTTCCTAACAAATGGGGCAATGTCATTCTTTCTGATGGAGGCATAGAATTCCTTTGTGTATATATACCACATTTTCTTGATCCATTCATCTACTGAGGGGCATCTAGGTTGGTTCCATATCTTAGCTAGGGTAAATAATGCTGCAATAAACATAGTTGTGCTGGTAGCTTTAGTGTGGTCTTGTTTGTAAACATTTGGGTAAATGCCCAAAAGTGGGATTGCTGGGTCATAGGGGAGCTCTATGTGAAGTCTTTCGAGGAACCTCCATACTGCTTTCCAAAGTGGTTGAACAAATTTACACTCCAACCAACAATGAAATAAGGTTCCTTTCTGTCCACATCCCCTCCAGCATCTGTTGTTGTTAGAGTTCTTGATTTTTGCCATTCTAACTGGAGTGAGGTGGTATCTCAATGTTGTTTTGATTTGCATTTCTTTTATGGCTAGGGAGTTTGAGCATTTCTTCATGTGTCTATTGGCCATCGTTCTTTCTTCTTCAGAGAAGTTTCTCTTTAAGTAATTAGCCCACTTATTTATTGGGCAATTGTTTCTTTGAGGATTTGTTCTTGGGGGATTTAATTTTTTGAGTTCCAAGTATAATTTAGATGAGACCCTTGTCCATTGTATGGCTAGTGAAGATCTTCTCCCAATCCGTGGGCTTTCTATTGATCTTGCTAGCTATGTCCTTTGCCATGAAGAAGCTCTGCAACTTCATGCAATCCCATTTGTCCAGCCTTTCTTTGATTTGTTGTGTTTCCGGGTCTCTATTCAGAAAATTTTGGCCTGAGCCAAGGAGACCTAGGGTTTCTCCTATTCCATCCTGTAATGCTTTCAGAGTGTCTGCTTTGACTTCGAGGTCTTTGATCCATTTAGAGTTGATTCTGGTGCAGGGTTATATATAAGGTCTAGCTTTAGTTTTCTACAAGTAGTTAACCAATTTTGCCAGCACCATTTACTGAAGAGGCTGTCTTTCTTCCATTCTATTGTTTTAGCTCCCTTATCGAAGAATAGATGGCTATAGGTTTGTAGGTTCATTTCTGGGTTTTCAATTCTATTCCATTGGTCCTGAGGTCTGTTCTTATGCCAATACCAAGCTGTTTTGATTACTATGGCTTTATAGTAGAGTTTGAAATTTGTTATTGATATTCCTCCAGCAGTGTTCTTTCTGTTGAGGAGCGTTTATGCTATTCAGGGTCTTTTATTGTTCCATATGAATTTTTGGATTGCCTCTTCTATTTCCTTGAAGAACGAGGTTGGAATTTTGATGGGTATTGCTTTGAATTTGAAGATATCCTTGGGAAGTATTGCCATTTTCATGATGTTAATCTTTCCAATTCAGGAGCATGGGAGGTTTTGCCATTTTCTATGTTCTGTGTTGATTTCCTTTTTCAAGATTTTAAAGTTTTCATCATAGAGGTCCTTCACTTCTTTGGTTAAGTTGATTCCTAGGTATTTTATTTTTTGTTGGGCTATTACAAATGGAGTTGCTTTCCTAATTTCAGCCACACTTTTCTCATTGTTGTCATACAGAAAATCCATTGATTTTGCGGGGTTAGTTTTATACCCTGCTACTTTGCCAAAGTTTTGAATCAGCTTGAGTAATTTGGGAGTGGAATCTATGGGATTCTTTAAATACAAGATCATCTGGTCTGCAAAGAGGGAGAGTTTTATTTCTTATTGGAAAGAAAACATTCTTGAGAAACATCATTAAAAATAGCTCTGATAAAACACATTCACTACTTCTACGTATCATAAAGCAGGTACAAGGTATTTATAATCACAGAGGGATGATACAGTACTGTCCTACATCTATAATACTAGAGGATACAATTAAAAAGGCACTATTAAGACTTGTTTCTACTTTTCCAGAGGGCCAAATGATGGTATGACACAGCTTATGAAGAACTGCACTTTCTTAGATAGGAGTTCCTTGATCAGTTTGACAGTTCCAAGTACTCAGTACTTTGTCTCTTAGTACTCAGTACTTAATCCCTTAACATCAGCCACAAACCGTTTGAAAATTGAGGTGCGGGAGAAGGAAGAGGAAATAATCCCCAAACAACAAACAAAAACTATACCCAACATCCACTGGACTCATACGAAGATGACTGAGTGAAGGTAAGCAAGACTCAACTTGTCTGTTGTATGTTTGAATGGCGAGAATCTCACAGAGCCTGATGAGAGTGTAGCCAGGCCCTGGACGTATGGATGCTGTCATTAATAGTTCACCGTTTGCTCACTCATCCAGGATATCCTTCTCTTTTTCTCTTCTCTTTTTTTAGTGTGAATTTTCATCCTTTCTCCAAATTCTCCTATTAATAAAGGAAGAATGACACTTTGTGGATATCAAGCAAGAGGCTTCACAGCCAGAATTTCATTCTTTCAGAAATAAGTGAAGTAAAACAGAGTAGCTCGACGAAGAATAAAGTTTTTTCCCCTGTCTGGCTCCCACTATAGTGTCTTAACATGAGTTAATTATCTAATAAAACATTTGACTTGGCTAATTTTTTTAATATAGATTTTAAATAAAAAATAATTTTTAAAAAATTTTAAAAATACCTTTTAAATAAATAGTAATTTGTTGTTTGCTTTTGGCAGGCATGAAATAAGGCTGCATTTTCATTGGGTGAGTTAAGAGATTAAATTTTATGAGAATCTAACATAATGAAAAATAGATGATTTTAAGATAAATAGCTTATAGGTACATTTTTAACATGAAATATCCACAGAGACATCTTTTTTCTTCTTTTCCTCTCCACACTCGTTCAACTTCAATAACCAATTCATGTAATTGAAATATCTGTGTTTTGGGGAATAAATTAGACATAAAAAGTTACAGAAAGAGAACCAATATTAAATGGTGTATTCTTTAAAAATAGCACTCAAATAAATATTAGCCATAATTCCAAAATAATAGCCATCAAATGATATTGAAAAGAGAAGAGTTTAAGCAGAATGTATAAAAAGTGATAGTGCCAGAACTGCTTCAGGAGCTGCTCTCTGGGATTTAGGGTTTCTAGAACATTACGTTTTAACCAGGATTAATTGCCTTCAAGGACGATATTTTTTAGTTATATTTCATTGAAGAAATATGTGGTTCAAATTTAATGAAAAGATAACAGGTTATAATCTGTATTTCTCTAAGGTGTTTAGTATTGATATTTTTTATTGTGAAAATACCGTACATAGGGTTTACAATTACATGGGCAAGGATATCCGTACATTTCTAATCAAGCATTGATGTTTCCTCCTTTTTTTCTCCTTTTCATCCCTTCCCAACTCCCACCCCCATCAACCCTGCCCCGGCAAAATTTGTAAAGTTCGTTTTTCTACATAACGACTTGTACATCTGATTGTTGTAATGGGTCGACCAGTATCCCTATTTAAACGATTTGTTTTTTCCCTTCCCCTCCATAAATTATACCAACATCAAATACAGTGAAAGCAGGGTTATACCATGGGGGAGGGACATTCAAAGCAACAAAGAAATAGTAACAATCACATGTAAGAAAAAAATATTTGAATATTTATCTTGTGGTTCATTGTCCCTAACATCATATTATCTGACCTTTTCTGCTTGTTTCAAACATATACTAGTTATTGCAAATAAGGGAAACCATGGGACCTATGTTTCTTTGAGCCTGGCTTACTTCACTTAATATAATTTTTCCATCTTTCCATTTCGGAACAAATGGTGCAATGTCATTCTTTATAATTTAGCCATAGAATTCCATTGTGAATATATACATTTTCTTGATCCATTCATCTACTGAGGGATGTCTGGGTGCTTCCATCTTAGCTAAGGTAAATAATGCTGCAGTAAAAATAGTTGTGCTGGTAGCTTTAGTATGGTCTTATTTGTGATCATTTGGGTAAATGCCCAAAAGTGGGATTGTTGGGTCATACGAGAGATCTATGTGGAGTCTTTTGTGGAATCTTCATACTACTTTTCAAAGTGGTTGAACAAGTTTTTCTCTCACCAACAATGCAGTAGGGTTCCCTACTGTCCACATCCCTTCTAGCATATGTTGTTATTAGAGTTCTTAATCATAGCCATTCTATGAGGTGAGGTGGTATCACAATGTTGTTTTTATTTGCATTTCTTTTATGACTAGGGAGGTTGAGCAATTCTTCATGTGTCTATTGGTCATGCTTCTTTCTCCTTCAGAGAAGTTTCTCTTTGAGTCTTTAGCCCACTTATTTATTGGGCAGTTTTTTTGAGGACTTGTTGTTGGGGGATTTATTTTTTTGAGTTCCGGGTATATTTTAAATATGAGACCCTTGTACATTGTATGACTATTGAAGATCTTCTCCCAATCCGTGGGCTTTCTATTGATCTTCTAATTATGTCCTTTGCCATGCAGAAGTTCTGCAATTTCATGCAATCCCATTTGTCCAACCTTTCTTTGATTTGTTGTGTTTTCTGGGTCTCAATTAAGAAAATTTGGCCTGTGCCAAGTAGTACTAGGGTTTCCCCTATTCTGTCCTGTAATGTTTTCAGAGTGTTTGCTTTGACTCCGAGGTCTTTGATCCATTTGATGTTGGTTCTGGAGCAGGGTCATATATAAGGTTCTATCTTTAGTTTTCTACAAGTGATTAACCAATTTTGCCAGCACCATTTTCTGAAGAGGTTTTCTTTTTTCTATCCTATATTTTTTTAACTTCCTTATCAAAGATTAGTTGGCTATATGTCTGTAGGTTCATTTCTGATTTTTCACTTCTAATCCATTGATCCTGAGGTTTGTTCTTGTGCCAGTCCCAAGGTGTTTTGATTACTATTGCTTTGTAATATAGTTTGAAATTTGGTATTGATATTCCTCCAGCACTGTTCTTTCTGTTAAGGGTCGTTTTTGCTATTTGAGGTCTTTTGTTATTCTCTATGAATTTTGGGATTGCCTCTTCTATTTCCTTGAAGAATGAGGTTGGAATATTGATTAGGTATCGGACTGAATTTTTAGATAGCCTTTGGAAATATTGGCATTTTCACGATGTTGATCCTTCCAATCCTGGAGCAGGGGAGGTTTTGGCACTTTCTAAGTTTTGTTTGATTTCCTTTTTCATGTTTGTACATAGGCTTTATATGTGTATAAAAATAATAATGCTATTAAAGAATTTATGACTAAGAGTTTTTGAACTGAGTAATACATTTCTGTATTAAGTGTGTACACAATGGGGGATAAGGTCTAATTATTGACAACAGGTATATACCTGAGGAGGATCAGAACAGCAATTAAGTCACACAAAAAAGAATGAAAGAGCAAAAAATGAAAAGAATGAAAAGGATAAAAAAAGAAACAAACCCAAAAAATCAGTTCAGATTTTAAAAAATCACATGCACACTTACACACATATACATCTAAAATAAAAATTATGTTGTAAAAAAATTAATAGAAAACAATTTTCAACAAAAATTTTAAAAGGTACAAAAATATTTCTTTGATTTTTGGGGGGGGGAGGGAGTTGATGAGAAGATCCTGTATCTCTCTTGTGCCCATCACGTCTCTTGGTAGAGTCTCTGGTCTGAATGTGCTGTTTGGTTTTCCTGACGTTTGATTGGTTTCTTAAATCAGTTTGATCAAGCAGAAAAATTCTCTGCTTTATCCAGGATTTTGTGATCTGCCTCCCAGGCTAGTTCAGTGGGAGGGAGATCTGCTTTGAGTATTACAAAAGAGGGAGATGGCTGTTTCTTCTAGTTTGGAGATGCTGTGATGAGGCTAAGTTCTTGGTAGAGTTGAGGCCTTTCAGAAAACAATAGCTTTGCCCTAAGGGGCTAGTTTGTGAGAAACTCACAGAGCCCAGCCTGGAGCCATTCTCAGGGTTTATGTTTACTAAATTTCAATTGTTTTTCTAGGTTGCTTTAGGGAGGGGCAGCTCTGGCTCTGTTTACCCAGTGTAGAAAGTCACTCCTCTGGGGGCAGAGTTTTCACTGCCTGGGCTGGGTGAAGCTGAGCCTGGCAGGTCAGGTGAGGTTCCTGTGACCTGCTAAATGACTCTTTTGTTTTCTTCCAAGGCCTGAGTTAAAGCTAGCTGCTCAGCCAGGCTTGTCAGTATCAAAGATGGAGATCTCTGGTGGGGGTAGTGGTGGCTTTCCCTCCTCTGCTCTTTGAGAAGCAGTGCGGATGTCACGGTTCTATTCACGCCAGTGTCTTTGTTCCTGGGTCGTCTCTGGCCTGCGATCTGCAGGATGAAGATATCTGCTCCTTGTCAGTTCTTGCTGGTGTTGAGTAGAATCAGCTTCCCAGCCTTGTCTGGTGCCTTAGTCCCTGAATCTCTATGTTGTAGGTATGGCTGCTATGGCCACCACTGCTCTCCCTGCCACAGCCGCGGCTACCTGCAAGTGCTCAGATCTGTCTCCTTGCCTGGATTTTCCCTCTCTGGCTAAAGAAACTCTCTGTATTGTGATGGGACACTTGGTGTAATTCTCTGGCCTAGGAATGTGCACCAGAAAACTAAAACTGCTTTCTCTGCGAGAGGTTGTTTATCATGCAGTTTCTTCTCTGCCATCTTCTTCCGAATGCCCTAATAATGCCTTTTATTTTAACATTAAAGTTGTAAGTAACACATTTGAAGTCCTAGTGAAATTTGAAGGTTCAGATTTAAAGTTAAATTTTCAAAATTCCCAAATATTGCATTTTTGCAACCAATATGGAAAACAGGCATGTTTTATCCTCAAGACTGTCATTATTTCATATGCAAAAAGTTAAATAAATATAATATTAATTCAGTGTAATTCAGTGGAAATAAGAAATCATATACTTACGTAATGCATCAATTCCATAGATTATAAGGTCTATCGATCAAAATACTATACTTGTTTTAAGTAGATTACTTAAGACATAAAGCAAGTGATAATTTTCTTTAATCAGTGAAGTTGATATAGAAGTTCTGTGTGCTTGATACATGTCAATTTACACATATGCTTGGCTCATCTCAATGTTATTTGAGGATAACTGAGAAAAGAACTAGAAAAAAAATCACTCAAATGTTTAGCTTTATTTTGTGGCTAAATATGTCTTTTCTATATCTCTTTATTTTATTTGAAAAATCTGGTAAATTTATTTAAGTTACATCAACAATAATGAGAAATAAACAGCCCATAACTCCTTAAAAGACAATTAATAAGAAAACAAAGAAATGATAAAGAAACAAATAGAATGTCATTTTGCACGTGGTCATTGTATATTGTGGTGCTTTGTAATTGTTTATTGTGTGACTATCCCATTAATCTGGCTCAAATCACTAGGGCTACTAGATGAAAATTTCAAAATCTAGAGCAGCTAACACAGCTGTGCAGTTATTTGTGGGTTTCTCTATAGTAGTAGCTGGGCATAAACACTAAAAAGGAAATAATTCTAGTTCTCTGCAGGTAAGAATGTGATAAAAAGCATACTTTTATATTCCTAAATGAAATAAGAAGAACACACCTTCAAAGCTTACTATACCATTAGCCCTTTAAATAACAGTGCCATTTTTAAGACAATATAGAGGATTAAAGTCTTTCATCTCCCCCATCCATTACTGCCACTCACAAATCATTGCCAAGGTAAATTTCCAGTTCTTTTTTACATTTAAATGGCTTAGGAATAACATAAAAAATAATTCAAGTTGTTGACAAAATTTAATTTAGAATAAGCAAGCAAACGAGATTCAACTCCATAGTATAACCTTTAGGAAAAGTGAATTAAGGAATATGCATGTCCTTTGTAATGTAATATTAGAAATTAGGGCAAAATTCCAGAAAGAGACTCTGGAAGAAGGAAAAAGAAGTCTTTGATAAGATATATTAAAGATTACCTAGGGACAAGTAATTTTGCCTACCTTTTCTATTATATGATAATGTAACATATTTTTGTTTGCTAATCAGTGAAACTCAAAGAGATTTTTAAATATAATAGGAAAAATGCATAGTCATGAATGAATGAAATTAGGGAGTAGATGGCTCAGGAGCTAGGTGATTCTGTAAAATATTCTCATTATTTTGAATAATCTGGTGTTTATGTGTGTGTGGATTTATGAATGTATTTATGTCTGGGCAGGAAAGTTTGATTATTAGATCATTGCTGGTACACAATGTCTGGAACTTAACCTGAGTCAGAGTGGTAAATACGTGTGTGTGTGTGTGTGTGTGTGTGTGTGTGTGTGTGTGTGTGTGTGTGTGTGTGTGTTCGTGTGTGTGTGTGTGTGTATGTGTGTTTGTGTGTGTGTGTGTGTGTGTGTGTGTGTGTGTGTGTGTGTATGGGTGTGCCTGCAAGTCTGTATTTAGAAGGAAGAATCTTATTTCCCTCAGGGTATACAATTTATTATATTAGGTATACTACATTAATGACAGCAGATAAAAGTAATTAACATTTCATGCTATATGTTTTTGTTCATATGATTGCATGAACAATCTAAAAAGTTATGTTTGGGGATTGAGTTTTGTGGAAGGTCAACTGAAAGTATAAACTTCTGGAATCTTGAGAAAGGTATCAATGGCAAACATTTCAGTGTAGATCAAGTTTAGACAACACTTGTAAAGGATATATAACCCTATTTGAAAATGCAATATTTATTCATTTTTCCATAGCTACATTATTCATAAATTTGTAGGAAAACAAGTTCAATTATGGAAACATAATGTAATGTCATTATTTACTGCATTCAGTTTAACACTTTAGTTTCGTCAAGTCGAAATACCATTTATTTCTTCTGTATAGGAAAGAAAATGCTAAATATTAGAATTTGCGCCATAGTTCACATTAGGAAGCTTTGTCCGTATCAATAAGTTTATTTCTTTTGTTTCTGATTTCCTATTTATAATTCTGTTTTTAAGGACTTTTTCTTTCTCCAAATTTGAGACTTGAATATACCTCATGCTCTCAGTTTTTGGTAACAGTAGTCAGTGTAACATTAGAACCATGCCTCCAGCCCAGAAATTTTTGTAGTTAAATGGAAGTAGAACCTCATGAAATTCCCTACCAGCCTGAGAACCATTATCTCACAAGTGCCATCCTTCTTATTCACTAGAATCATACAGATGAGTCATGGACTCCAAGAATCAATGACTTTTCTTTTTTTTTTTTTAATTTTATTTTATTTGAGAACATACTGTACAGAGGGGTTAAAATTACATTGGCAGGATAATGCATACATTTCTTACCAAGCATTGCAGCCTCCTCCTTTGTTTACCCTTCACCTCCCTTCCCAGCCTCCCCCCTCCCCCCACCCAATCATACCCCCCTACCCCCCCACTCCGACGTTGTAAAGCTTGCTTTGACATGACATTTTGTAATTCTCCTTGTTACAAGAGATCCACCAGAATCCTTAAACGACTTGTTTGTCCCCCTCTCCTCCACATGTTATACTGACATCAAATAAAGTGAAAGCGGGGGTTACACTGTGGGGGAGGGACATACAAAGCAACAAAGAAATAATCTTATAAATGCGTTAGAAACACATGCATGAAAGAAACGAAAACATTAAAATACATATTTAAGGGTTCGTTTTCCTAACATCACATTATCTGACCTTTTCCGCTTGACTCATACCTATACTAGATATTGCAAATAAGGGAAACCATGAGACCTACGTTTCTTTGGGCCTGGCTTATTTCACTTAATATAATTTTTTCCAAGCCTTTCCATTTCCTAACAAATGGGGAAATGTCATTCTTTCTGATGGAGGCATAGAATTCCATTGTGTATATATACCACATTTTCTTGATCCATTCATCTACTGAGGGGCTTCTGGGTTGGTTCCATATCTTAGCTATGGTAAATAATGCTGCAATAAACATAGTTGTGCTGGTAGCTTTAGTGTGGTCTTGTTTGTATACATTTGGGTAAATGCCCAAAAGTGGGATTGCTGGGTCATAGGGGAGATCTATGTGAAGTCTTCTGAGGAACCTCCATACTGCTTTCCAAAGTGGTCGAAAAAGTTTACATTCCCACCAACAATGAAGTAAGGTTCCTTTCTGTCCACATCCCCTCCAGCATCTGTTGTTGTTAGAGTTCTTGATTTTTGCTGTTCTAACTGGAGTGAGGTGATATCTCAATGTTGTTTTGATTTGCATTTCTTTTATGGCTAGGGATGTTGAACATTTCTTCATGTGTCTAATGGCCATCCTTCTTTCTTCTTCAGAGAAGCTTCTCGTTAAATCTTTCGCCCACTTATTTATTAGGCAGTTGTTTCTTTGAGGATTTGTTGTTGGGTGGTTTAATTTTTTGAGTTCCAAGTATATTTGAGATATGAGACCCTTGTCCGTTGTATGGCTAGTAAAGATCTTCTCCCAATCGGTGGGCTTTCTATTGATCTTGCTAGCTATGTCATTTGCCCTGCAGAAGCTCTGCAACCTTATGCAATCCCATTTGTCCAACCTTTCTTTGATTTGTTGTGTTTCCGGGTCTCTATTCAGAAAATTTCGGCCTGAGCCAAGGAGACCTAGGTTTTCTCCTATTCCATCCTGTAATGTTTTCAGAGTGTCTGCTTTGCCTTGGAGGTCTTTGATCCATTTGGAGTTGATTCTGGTGCAGGGTGATATATAAGGATCTAGCTTTAGTTTTCTACATGTAGGTTACCAATTTTGCCAGCAACATTTACTGAAGAGGCTGTCTTTCTTCCATTCTATTGTTTTAGCTTCCTTATCGAAGATTAGATGGCTATAGGTCTGTAGGTTCATTTCTGGGTTTTCAATTCTATTCCATTGGTCCTGAGGTCTGTTCTTATGCCAATACCAAGCTGTTTTGATTACTATGGCTTTATAGTAGAGTTTGAAATTTGTTATTGATATTCTGCATCAGTGTTCTTTCCGTTGAGAAGTGTTTTTGCTATTCGGGGTCTTTTATTGTTCCATATGAATTTTTGGATTGCCTCTTCTATTTCCTTGAAGAATGATGGTGGAATTTTGATTGGTATTGCGTTGAATTTGTACATAGACTTGGGAAGTATTGCCATTTTCATGATGTTAATCTTTCCAATCCAGGTGCATGGGAGGTTTTGCCATTTTTTAAGTTCTGTGTTGATTTCCTTTTTCAAGATTTTAAAGTTTTCATCATAGAGGTCCTTCACTTCTTTAGTTAAGTTAATTACTAGGTATTTTATTTTTTGTGGGGCTATTACAAATGGAGTTGCTTTCCTAATTTCAGCCACACTTTTCTCATTGTTGGCATACAGAAAAGCTATTGATTTGTGGGGGTTAATTTTATAACCTGCTACTTTGCCAAAGTTTTGAATCAGCTTGAGTAATTTGGGGGTGGAGTCTATGGGATTCTTTAAATACAAGATCATGTCATATGCAAAGAGGGAGAGTTTTATTTCTTCTTTCCCTATTTGGATCCCCTTTATGTCTGCATCTTGTCTTATTGCTGTAGCTAGGCATTCTAATACTAGATTGAAGAGAAGTGGAGAGCGTGGGCATCCTTGTCTTGTTCCTGAGTTAAGAGGAAATGGCTTCAGTTTTTCACCATTGAGTATAATGCTGGCTGTAGGTTTGTCATATACAGCCTTTATTGTATTGAGGAATGTTCCATGGATTCCTAATTTTTCCAGAACCTTCATCATAAAGGGGTGTTGGATCTTGTCGAATGCTTTTTCTGCGTCTATTGAGATAACCATGTGGTTCTTGTTCTTGCTCTTGTTGATGTGATGAATAATATTAATTGATTTGCGTATATTGAACCAGCTTTGCATCCCTGAAATGAATCCTGTTTGATCGTGGTGTATGATTTTTGGATGAATTGTTGAAGTTGATTGGCCAAAATTTTGTTGAGAAGTTTTGCATCGATGTTCATCAAAGAAATGGGTCTATAGTTCTCTTTCTTTGATGAGTCCCTGCCTGGTTTTGGGATGAGGGTTATGATGGCTTCATAGAATGTGTTCGGTAGTGAGCTTTCTTTTTCAATTTCATTGAAGAGTTGGAGGAGAATTGGTGTGAGTTCTGCTTTGAAGGCCTTGTAAAATTCCGCTGTAAAACCATCTGCTCCTGGACTTTTCTTAGCTGGGAGGTCTCTTAATGCTGTTTCT
The DNA here is from genome assembly GCF_024711535.1 of Dipodomys merriami. Lineage (NCBI taxonomy): Eukaryota > Metazoa > Chordata > Mammalia > Rodentia > Heteromyidae > Dipodomys > Dipodomys merriami. The sequence goes on from NW_027206024.1 coordinate 12,188,950, forward strand.
ATTTAAATGCTTGATATGGGCTTGTTAAGCTGGTTTAACTCATCTTGGTTTAGTTTTGGCATGTCAATATTTGCTAGGAAAAGGTCCATTTCTGTCAAGTTGTCGAACTTATTAGCATAAAGTTTTGAGAAGTATTCCCTTATAATGTTCTGAATCTTGGTTGTTTCCGTGGTGATGTTTCCATTCTCATCTCTGAGTTTATTAATTTGGGTGTGTTCTCTTCTTTTTCTGATAAGATTTGCTAAGGGTCTGTCAATTTGTTAAGTTTTTCGAAGAACCAACTCTTTGTTTTGTTGATTCTTTCTATAGTTTTTTTGTATTCTAATTCATTTAATTCTTATATAATTTTGATTATTTCTTTCCATCTACTGGATTGGGTTTTATCTTGCTGCTCTTTTTCAAGGAGGTTTAGATGTCATTAAATTGCTAGTTTCAGATCTCTCCAATTTGTTGATGTAGGAGCTCAGAGCTATAAACTTGCCTCTGAGTACTGCCTTTGCTGTGTCCCAGAGGAGCTGGTAATTTGTGTGTTCATTTTTGTTGAATAGCATGAACATTTGAATTTCCTTTCTAATCTCTTCCATGACCCACTCTTGATTCAGCAGTGTGTTGTTTAGCCTCCATGTGATACCGGACTTTCTTTGGTGGCTTTTGGTGTTGAGTTCTAATTTTATTCCCTTGTGATCAGAGAGAATGCAGGGTATAACTTCAATGTTTCTGAATTTAGACAAGTTTGCTTTGTGGCCTAGAATGTGGTCTATTTTAGAAAACGTTCCATGTGCTGCTGAGAAGAATGTGTATTCTGATGCTGCTGGGTGAAATGTTCGGTAAATGTCTGTTAAGTATAGTTGATCTATGCAGCTGTTTAGATCTGCGGTTTCTCTGTTGAGTTTTTGCCGAGTTGATCTGTCTAGTGGGGAGAGTGGTGTGTTGAAATCCCCAACAATTAATGTCATTGGATCTATATGGGATTTGAAGGAAAGTAGTGTTTCTTTGAGAAATTTGGGTGCTCCATTGTTTGGCGAATAGCTATTTAGAATTGTAATATCCTCCTGAAGGAGAGGTCCTTTAATTAGTATGTAGCGACCTTCTTTATCTCTTCTCACGATTTTTAATTTGAAGTCTATTTTATCTGATATTAGGATTGCAACTCCCGCCTGTTTATGAGGGCCGTTTGCTTGGTAGATTTTGTTCCAGCCTTTAACCTTGAAAATGTGTTTGTTTTTACGGGCAAGATGTGACTCCTGCAGGCAGCAGATAGAAGGGTCTTGTTTTTTAATCCAACTAGACAGTCGATGTCGCTTAATTGGAGAGTTCAGTCTGTTAACGTTAAGAGATAGGACTGAGAGGTATTTGGGAGTTCCTGCCATGTTATCTACCTTCTTGGGGGCTGGGAAAGCTGGGTTCTTCCTATGGTTCTTGGATTCTCAGTTTGGGTGCAGTTTGTTGGCCTTTATTGTGGTCTTGTTGGTTTTCTATGTGTAGGACATCTTTAAGAATCTTTTGTAGGCCTGGTTTGGTGGAGATGTATTGTTTCCATTTTTCTTTGCTGTGGAAGGTTTTTATTTGGCCTTCAGTTATAAAGGAGAGTTTAGCTGGGTACAGTATTCTTGGTTGATAGTTGTTTGTTTTTAGGGCATGGCATACATCATTCCAGGCTCTTCTTGCTTTGATTGTCTCTGCTGAGAAATCTGAGGTGATTCTAATTGGTTTCCCTTCATAGGTGATTAACGTTTTCTCCTTGACAGCCTTAAGGATCTTTTCCTTGTTCTGAGTTGATCCTGTTTGGGTTATAATGTGACAGTGGGATGTCCTCTTCAGGTCTGGTCTATTTGGGGTTCTAAAGGCTTCTTGTATCTGAATAGGCCTATCTTTTTGCATGTTTGGGAAGTTCTCTGCTAGGATCCTGTTAAACAAATTTCCTAGACCATTAACTTCTGTTTCTAGGTGCTCCTCTACACCCATTATCCTTAAGTTAGGCCTTCTGATGGTGTCTTCCAGGTGTTGGATAGATCTATCATATTTCTTGGACTTGTCTTGGATGGTTGTATGTTCTTTCTCTATAATATCTAGGCTGTCTTCAATCCCTGAGATTCGATCTTCTGCATGGTCTAACCTGCTGTCAAGACTCTCTACTTTGTTTTTTATCTCTTTTCCTTCTACTTGGTCAGCTTTGATGGCTTCAAGTTCTTTGTTGAAACTCTGTTTTAGGTCTTGTATGAATCTCTTTACTTCCTTAATTTGGTGTTCAGTGTTTGTCCTCAAATCACTTAGTTGATTGGATATGGTTTCTTTGGACTCCCATTCCATCTGTTGGGTTCCATTCAGCATTCCCTTTGTGGTCTCCCAGACTTCCTTCAGCTCTTTGTTAATGGATTCTATGGATGCCTTTAGTGATCTTTCTGTGTTCTCTACCTGGTCTCTCAATTCCTGTATTACTCTTTGTTTAGCTTCCTCACTTTCGTGGGATTCCTACAGTTCTCTTTGAGTGTTCTCAGCCTGCTCACGCCATTCTTCCCTTTCTCTTTGAGTATTCTCAAGTTGTTCACGCAAATCCTGTATCAGTTTTTGAGTAGCTTCCTCACGCTTATGATATTCCTGTATAAACTTCTGGGATGCCTCCTCTCTCTCCCTATCACGCTCATAGAGAGTCCTTTGTAAGTTGTCAAGCTTCTCATTTATCATGTTTGCCACCAGTGTTTGTAGAGCTATTTGGGAACTCTCCTCTGGATTGTTCATTATCTGATCTGACCCCTGATTATCAAGATTGGGAATTGAGATGCCCGAATTTGCCATTTTTCTTGTGTTTTTCCGGCTTACTCTGCCCATTTGAGATGAAGATAGTACCAGTTTTGTGCTAGAACACTATCTTAAGGCAACCATCAACCAAAGTTTGTATTTGTACAGTCAATAGTCTACAGATACAATCTAGTTCAACAGATACATCTATTCAACATCAAACAACTATATTTTAAAGGACTTCGAACCGCAGAAAAGAATTTGGAAAACCAGAAATTTTTAGGGTTAGGGAGAGATGTGGGTGAAAAATAGGAATAGATTGGTGTGGGGAGGCACAGGGAGAGTTAACTATGTCCTAATCACAAAGCAGGAAATGGGTTGGGTAGGATGCAAGTAGAGAGAGAGAGAAAAAGAAGAGAGGGATAGGGGAATGAAAAGAGACCAGAAAAAAAATAGAAACGTAAAAATTAATGTTATTGTAGAGATTAAAAGACCATCTATTTAGAGAGGAATGTGAATATGTTGTAAGAAAGGGAGGGACATAGAGGAGATGTGAAAATACTTTAAGGATGGGAAAGGGAGAAGAAAAGATCAGAAGTTCAGTAGAGCTAGACAAAAAACAAAAAGATAATTATGAAAGAAAGAAAAAGAGAAAGAAGATAAGAAAAGAAAGGAAAACGCTCATTTACATATTCCTAAAATAAAAATTATAAGAGGAGAAAAAAAAATTTACTGGAAACCAATTATTTTTTCAGAAGAGGCAAAAATTAAAGATTAATAAAAGTTTTAAAAGAGAAAAAAATTTATATATATATATATATATAAGGTAGCAAAAAACAAAAAACAAACATTAAAAAAGAAAAGAAGAAGAAAAAAAGAAAGAAAAGAAAAAAAAAAGAAAAAAAAAAGTCCTTTGATTTTTTTTTTTGGGGGGGAGGGGTGGGAAGAATCCTGCATCTCCCTTTTGTCTGTAACCAGCCGTTTGTTGGAGTCTCTGGTCGGCTTGAGGTCCTGCGGCTTGATTGGTTTCTTAAGTCGGTTTGTTGGAAGAGGCAGAAAAATGCTCTGCTTTACCCAAGATTTTGAGATCCCCCTCCCAGGTTAGTTTTCTAGGAGGGTGATCTGCTTTGAGAATCACAAAAGAAGGGGATGCAGTGGTGAGGCTAGGTTCTGGGTAGAGTTGAGGCCTTTCAACAATCAGTAGCTTTTTCCTGGGGCTGTTTGTGCAAAAACAAAACAAAACAAAAATCTCCCAGAGCCCAGCCTGGAGCCGTTCTCAGGGATTCTGTTTTTCAATTGATTGTTGAGGCTGCTAGAGGGAGGGGCAGCCTCTGTCTCTGGTTACCCAGTGAGTGCCTGAGCTGGGTGACTTTTCCCTGGATGGAGCTGAGTCTGGCAGGTCACTCCGCCGTTAAGTTCTTGTGACCTGCTAAATGACTCGTTTTATTCCAAGGCCTGGGTTGGAGCTGGCAGCTCCTCCGAGCTTTGTCGGTATCCAAGATGGAGATCACCGGTGCTGGGGGGGGAGGGGTGGCCTTCCCTCCTCTGCTCCCTAAGAAGGAGTGAGGAAGTCGGGCTTCTACTCACTCCGAGTCTTGGATCCTGGGTCGTCTCTGGTCTGCAAACTGCAGGGTGAAGATGTCTGCTCTTTGTTGGTTCTTGCTGGTGTTGAGTAGAATCCGCTCGCCTGCTGCGTCTGGCTCCTTTTTCCCGGACTCTCTGTGTGAGCGCTCAGGTATGGCCCCCAGCTGTGGTCTCTGCCGCTTGCGACCCTGCCGCCGCCGCCGCCGCCGCCGCCGCCGCCGCCGCCTTGGCGACTGCTGGCGAGCACTCAGGTGCTTCTTTTTGCCTTGGCTTCCCCTCTCTTGTCTAACTCTCTGTCCTGTGATGGCACACTTGGTTTGATTCTCTGGCTTAGGACTGTTCACTAGAACTCTAAAGCTGCTTTCTATGCGAGAGCTTGTTCAGATTCCAGTTTCTCCTCCGCCATCTTCCCGGAACTCCCTCAATGACTTTTCATGTCTTATAGATTCCACATTTGCTAGTAATTGTAATAATAAACTACCACAGATTGGGTAGCATTAACACTGTAGATACATTGCCTCTAAGTTTGTGGAACTAGAACTCCAAGATCAGAGTTGGCTTCTTCTGAATCCTCTTTCCTTGGCATACCCATGGCCTTCTGCTTTTCTTGCAGGCGACTTCGATTTAAATGCTGCCTTTGAGATTCTGTTTCCAAATCCATTCATTTTCTAAGGCAATGGGTTGTTGAAGTTTAGTATGATTTCAGTGGGACAGTATCGAACAGATAACATATTACTTAACGGATAGAAGAAAATCTAGAATTAGAAATTATTTGAATTGGGCGTGGAAGTTATGGCTATACCTTAAAAAATAGGAAAAGAGATAAAGATTTTATTAGAGCTTGTAAAACCAGTATGAAGTCTTTACCTTAGACAAGCCAAATTCTTACCCTGTCACACTTAAATTCCTAGTGATACTGGGGGATTGAACCCAAAACCCTATACTTGTAAAACAGCATCTCTAGTACTGCCATACCTGCATATTGTAATTGGATTGTTTATTTTGAAGTAGTATCACTATGCCTGGGCCTGATTAGACTGCAGTACTCCTAACACAAACATAATTCATTGCATCCAGCAAATGGTTAGAATTTCTGAAACTTCTTTTATTGTCTGTGCTTTCCTGGAACTGAAATTCTGTAATCTCTGTTTCCCAAGTAGATAAGATTACAGGTTTGAGCCACTTTATAGAGTAAAAGTATACAATTTAGGGCTGGGAAGGTGGCTCAGTGGTTAAAGCGCTTGCCTTGCATGCCTGAGGCCCTGGGTTTGATTCCTCAGCACCACATAAGCAAAAAGAAAAAAAGCCGGAAGTGGCGCTGTGGCTCAAGTGGTAGAGCACTAGCTTTGAGCTGAAGAGCTGAGGGACAGTGCCCAGGCCCAGAGTTCAGGCCCCATGACCGGACCCAAAAAAAAAAACAAAAAACCTTGATATTGCCTATATTTGTGCTTAATGTATATAGTCTACCTTAATTTTTGTTTAGTACTCTGAATTGAAAACATTGATTTTCTTGGTATGCATGGCTTTGTTTTGGATGGAATCCCATAACAATAAAAATATCTCCCAAAAGTCTATGTCAAAAATCATGGAAAGGAAGGCTTCAGTTGGAAACAAAACACTGATCCTTAAGTTATAAATGCAATATATTTATTATGTTAGTCAATGCTTTCTTAAATATTAGAAGAGAAGGAAGGCAGAAATGTGAAATATGTAAGGTATAATTTTGATAACCTACTGGGCATCTATAGAAATTCTGTAGTTTTCACTTTATGTTATCTTCCTTTCTTAAAGGTTGCTTTATTAGAACCCTCTGGGTGGATCATGGTTGGACTGATTGGTAACCTTCTCCAGGAAATTAAGCTGATTTTAGAAGGCTGATGGTGTGGGAAATAAAGGAATGATCAGAATGAGCACAGATATTGTCACAGAATGAGCCAACCAGGTTCAACTGCTGAACAGCAAAACATAGCAAAGGTTCAAGTCTGATGATCCACATTGGAAAATATATAGATAAACATACATATACATATACATATACATATATATGTACATATACATACAAATATATATTTACATATGCATATACATATACATACACATACATACTTGAAAAAGTAAATATCTGGTATAATATAGGGAATCTTGGCCTGACAAGTATTAAATTATATCAAACTGGTTGCACGAAAGGTACAGTAAAATATCAACTGTTTAGTATAGATTTTACATAGATTTTGTAAAGGATGAAAATTCTTCTTTCATTTTATACTTTACAAATATCCATAGTTTTTTTTACGTTTTTTTTACATTGGACTAGGAGCATCTATACAATAGTGAGAATTGGAATTACACGAAATATGCAACATGTTGGTTCAAGGATGTAATCTTAGCTAGTTAAGAAACGATCAGATAAGTTTATGTCATGCGAAATGAACCCCAATATAAGAATTCAATTTGTTTTTCTTTCTTGCGATTGTTTATAACATATTTATAAGATGATTTACTTGTTGCTTTGTATGTCAATCCCCCATGGTATAAGCCCTGTTTTCTTTTTTTCAATTTAATTTTATTATTTGTGAAAATACTGTACAGAGGAGTTACAATTACATGGGCAGGATAATACGTACATTTCTTACCAAGCATTGCAGCATCCTCCTTTGTTTACCCTTCACATCCCTTCCCAGCATCCTCCCTCCCCCCCCAATCCCAATCCTTCTCCTTCCCCCCCTTCCACACCCCCCCCCCCGCACCGACATTGTAAAGCTCGTTTTGGACATGACAACTTGTACTTCTCATTGTGGCAACAGGTCCACCTGTATAGATAAACAACTGGTTTTTCCCCATCTCCTCCAAAAGTTATACTGACATCAAATATAGTGAAAACAGGGGTTATACTGTGGGGGAGGGACATACAAAGCAACAAAGAGATAATCTTATAAATGTGTTAGAAATACATGCATGAAAGAAAAAAACATTAAAATACAAATCTAAGGGTTCATTTTCCTGACATCACATTATCTGAACTTTTCCGCTTGACTCATACATCTACTAGATATTACAAATAAGGGAAACCATGGGACCTATGTTTCTTTGGGCCTGGCTGACTTCACTTAATATAATTTTTTCCAAGTTTTTCCATTTCCTAAAAAATGGGGCAATGTCATTCTTTCTGATGGAGGCATAGAATTCCATTGTGTATATATACCACATTTTCTTGATCCAATCATCTACTGAGGGGCATCAGGGTAGGTTCCATATCTTAGCTATGGTAAATAATGCTGCAATAAACATAGTTGTGCTGGTAGCTTTAGTGTGGTCTTGTTTGTAAACATTTGGGTAAATGCCCAAAAGTGGGATTGTTGGGTCATAGGAGAGCTCTATGTGAAGTCTTTTGAGAAACCTCCATACTGCTTTCCAAATTGGTTGAACAAATTCACATTCCCACCAACAATGAAGTAAGGTTCCTTTCTGTCCACATCCCCTCCAGCATCTGTTGTTGTTAGAGTTCTTGATTTTTGCCATTCTAACTGGGGTGAGGTGATATCTCAATGTTGTTTTGATTTGCATTTCTTTTATGGCTAGGGAGTTTGAGTATTTCTCCATGTGTCTATTGGCCATCCTTCTTTCTTCATCAGAGAAGTTACTCTTTAACTCTTTCGCACACTTATTTATTGGGCAGTTGTTTCTTTGAGGATTTGTTGTTGGGGGGTTTAATATTTTGAGTTCCAAGTATATTTGAGATATGAGACCCTTGTCCGTTGTATGGCTAGTAAAGATATTCTCCCAATCCGTGGGCTTTCTATTGATCTTGCTAGCTATGTCATTTGCCCTGCAGAAACTCTGAAACTTTATGCAATCCCATTTGTCCAACCTTTCTTTGATTTGTTGTGTTTCCGGGTCTCTATTCAGAAAATTTCGGCCTGAGCCAAGGAGACCTAGGGTTTCTCCTATTCCATCCTTTAATATTTTCAGAGTGTCTGCTTTGAGTTCAAGGTCTTTGATCCATTTGGAGTTGATTCTGGTGCAGGGTGATATAAAAGGATCTAGATTTGGTTTTCTACATGTAGTTAACCAATTTTGCCAGCACCATTTACTGAAGAGGCTGTCTTTCTTCCATTCTATTGTTTTAGCTTCCTTATCGAAGATTAGATGGCTATAGGTCTGTAGGTTCATTTATGGGATTTCAATTGTATTCCATTGGTCCTGAGGTCTATTCTTATGCCAATACCAAGCTGTTTTGATTACTATGGCTTTATAGTAGAGTTTGAAATTTGGTATTGATATTCCTCCATCAGTGTTCTTTCCATTGAGGAGCGTTTTTGCTATTCGGGGTCTTTTATTGTTCCATATGAATTTTTGGATTACCTCTTCTATTTCCTTGAAAGAAGTTGGAATTTTGATAGGTATTGCGCTGAATTTGTAGATAGCCTTGGGAAGTATTGCCATTTTCATGATGTTAATCTTTCCAATCCAGGAGCATGAGAGGTTTTGCCATTTTTTCAGTTCTGTGGTGATTTCCTTTTTTAAGATTTTATAGTTTTCATCATAGAGGTCCTTCACTTCTTTAGTTAAGTTAATTCCTAGGTATTTTATTTTTTGAGGGGCTATTATAAATGGAGTTGCTTTCCTAATTTCAGCCACACTTTTCTCATTGTTGGCATACAGAGAAGCCATTGATTTTTGGGGGTTAATTTTATAACTTGCTACTTTGCCAAAGTTTTGAATCAGCTTGAGTAATTTGGGAGTGGAGTCTAATGGATTCTTTAAGTACAAGATCATGTCATCTGAAAAGAGGGAGAGTTTTATTTCTTCCTTCCTTATTTGGATCTGCTTTATGTCTGCATCTTGTCTTATTGCTGTAGCTAGGGCATTCTAATACTAGATAGAAGAGAAGTGGAGAGAGTGGGCATCCTTGTCTTGTTCCTGAGTTAAGAGGAAATGGCTTCAGTTTTTCACCATTGAGTATAATGCTGGCTTTAGGTTTGTCATATACAGCCTTTATTGTATTGGGGAATGTTCTATGGATTCCTAATTTTTCCAAAACCTTCATCATAAAGGGGTGTTGGATCTTGTCGAATGCTTTTTCTGCATCTATTGAGATAACCATGTGGTTTTCATTCTTGCTCCTGTTGATGTGATGAATAATATTAATTGATTTGCGTATATTGAACCAGCTTTGCATCCCTGAAATGAATCCTGTTTTATTCTGGTGCATGATTTTTTGGATGAGTTGTTGATGTCGATTGGCCAAAATTTCGTTGAGAAGTTTTGCATCAATGTTCATCAAAGAAATGGGTCTATAGTTCTCTTTCTTTGATGAATCCCTGCCTGGTTTTGGTATAAGGGTTATGATGGCATCATAGAATGTGTTCGGTAGTGAGCTTTCTCTTTCAATTCCATTGAAAAGTTGGAGGAGTATTGGTGTGAGCTCTTCATTGAAGGCCTTGTAAAATTCCGCTCTAACACCATCTGGTCCTGGACTTTTCTTAGCTGGGAGGACTCCTATTGCTGTTTCTATTTCAATGCTTGATATGGGCCTGTTAAGATAGTTTAACTCATCTTGGTTTAGTTTTGGCATGTCAATATTTGCTAGGAAAAGGTCCATTTCTGTCAAGTTTTCAAATTTATTAGCATAAAGTATTGAGAAGTATTCCCTTATAATGTTCTGAATCTTGGTTGTTCTGTGGTGATGTTTCCATTCTCATCTCTGAGTTTATTAATTTGGGTGTGTTCTCTTCTTTTTCTGATAAGATTTGCTAAGGGTCTGTCAATTTGTTAAGTTTTTCGAAGAACCAACTCTTTGTTTTTTTGATTCTTTCTATAGAATTTTTGGATTCTAATGCATTTAATTCTGATTTAATTTTGATTATTTCTTCCCGTCTACTGGATTGGGGTTTATCTTGCTGCTCTTTTTCAAGGAGGTTTAGATGTGTCATTAAGTTTCTAGTTTCAGATCTCTCCAATTTGTTGATGTAGGAGCTCAGAGCTATAAACTTTCCTCTGAGTACCGCCTTTGCTGTGTCCAAGAGAAGCTGGTAATTTGCGGGTTCATTTTTGTTGAATAGCATGAACATTTGAATTTCCTTTCTAATCTCTTCAATGACCCACCCATGATTCAGCAGTGTGTTGTTCAGCCTCCATGTGATACCGGACTTTCTTAGGTGGCTTTTGGTGTTGAGTTCTAATTTTATTCCCTTGTTGTCAGAGAGAATACAGGGTATAACTTCAATGTTTCTGAATTTAGACAAGTTTGCTTTGTGGCCTAAAATGTGGTCTATTTTAGAAAACGTTCCTTGTGCTGCAGAGAAAAACGTGTATTCTGATGCTGCTGGGTGAAATGTTTGGTAGATGTCTGTTAAGTTTAGTTGATCTATGCAGATGTGTAGATCTGCGGTTTCTCTGTTGAGTTTTTGCCGAGTTGATCTATCTATTAGGGAGAGTGGTATGGTAAAATCCCCAACAATTAATGTCTTTGGATCTATATGGGATTTGAGCGAAAGTTGGGTTTCTTTGATAAATTTGGGTGCTCCATTTTTTGGCGAATAGATATTTAGAATTGTAATATCCTCGTGAAGGAGAGATACTTTAATTAGTATGTAGCGATCTTCTTTATCTCTTCTCACGAATTTTACTTTGAAGTCTATTTTATCTGATATTAGGATTGCAACTCCCGCCTGTTCATGGGGGCCGTTTGCTTGGTAGATTTTGTTCCAGCCTTTAACATTGAAAATGTGTTTGTTTTTACGGGCAAGATGTGACTCCTGCAGGCAGCAGATACAAAAGTCTTGTTTTTTAATCCAACTAGACAGTCTATGTCGCTTAATTGGAGAGTTCAGTCTGTTAACGTTAAGAGATAGGACTGATATGTATTTGGGAGTTCCTGCCATGTTATCCACCTTCTTGGGGGCTGCGAAACCTGGGTTCTTCCTATGGTTCTTGGATTCTTAGTTTGGGTGCAATATCTTGGCCTTTGTTGCAGTCTTGTTGGTTTACTATGTGTAGGACATCTTTAAGAATCTTTTGTAGGGCTGGTTTGGTGGAGATGTATTGTTTCAATTTTTCTTTGCTGTGGAAGGTTTTTATTTGGCCTTCAGTTATAAAGGAGAGTTTAGCTGGGTACAGTATTCTTGGTTGATAGTTGTTTGTTTTTAGGGCATGGCATACATCATTCCAGGCTCTTCTTGCTTTGATTGTCTCTGCTGAGATATCTGAGATGATTCTAATTGGTTTCCCTTCATAGGTGATTAACGTTTTCTCCTTGACAGCCTTAAGGATCTTTTCCTTGGTCTGAGTTGATCCTGTGTGTATTATAATGTGATGGTGTGATGTCCTATTCTGGTCTGGTCTATTTGGGGTTCTAAAAGCTTCTTATATCTGAATAGGCCTATCTTTTTATAGGTTTGGGAAGTTCTCTGCTAGGATCCTGTTAAACAAATTTCCTAGACCGTTAACTTCTGTTTCTACGTGCTCCTCTACACCCATTATCCTTAAGTTAGGCCTTCTGATGGTGTCTTCCAGGTGTTGGATAGATCTATCATATTTCTTGGACTTGTCTTGGATGGTTGTATGTTCTTTCTCTATAATATCTAGGCTGTCTTCAATCCCTGAGATTCGATCTTCTGCATGGTCTAACCTGATGTCAAGACTCTCTACTTTGTTTTTTATCTCTTTTCCTTCTACTTGGTCAGCTTTGATGGCTTCAAGTTCTTTGTTGAAACTCTGTTTTAGGTCTTGTATGAATCTCTTTACTTCCTTAATTTGGTATTCAGTGTTTGTCCTCAAATCACTTAGTTGATTGGATATGGTTTCTTTGGACTCCCATTCCATCTGTTGGGTTCCATTCAGCATTCCCTTTGTGGTCTCCCTGACTTCCTTCAGCTCTTTGTTAATGGATTCTATGGATGCCTTTAGTGATCTTTCTGTGTTCTCTACCTGGTCTCTCAATTCCTGTATTACTCTTGATTAGCTTCCTCCCGTTCGTGGGATTCCTGCAGTTCTCTTTGAGTGTTCTCAGCCTGCTCACGCCATTCCTCACTTTCTCTTTGAGTACTCTCAAGTTGTTCACGCAAATCCTGTATCAGTTTTTGAGTAGCTTCCTCACGCTTATGATATTCCTGTATAAATTTTGGGGTTGCCTCCTCTCTCTCCCTATCATGCTCATAGAGAGTCCTTTGTAAGTTATCAAACTTCTCATTTATCATGTTTGCCAGCAGTGTTTGTAGGGCTATTTGGGAACTCTCTTCTGGATTATTCATTATCTGATCTGACCCCTGATTATCAAGATTGGGAATTGAGATACCCGGATTTGCCATTTTTCTTGTGTTTTTTCCGGCTTACTCTGCCCATTTGAGATGAAAAGAGCACCAGTTTTGTGCTAGAATACTATCTTAAGGCAACCATCAACCAAAGTTTGCATTTGTACAGTCAATAGTCTACAGATACAATCTAGTTCAACAGATACATCTATTCAACATCAAACAACTATATGTTAATGGTCTTTGAACCGCAGAGAAAAATTTGGAAAACCAGAAATTTTTAGGGTTAGGGAGAGATGTGGGTAAAAAATAGGAATAGATTGGTGTGGGGAGGCACAGGGAGAGTTAACTATGTCCTAATCTCAATGCAGTAAATAGGTTGGGTAGGATGCAAGTAGAGAGAGATAGAAAAAGAAGAAAGGGAAAGGGAAATGAAAAGAGACCAGAAAAAAACAGAAACGTAAAAGTTAATATAGTTATGGAGATTAAAAGACCATCTATTTAGAGAGGAATGTGTATATATTGGGAGAAGGGGAGGGACATTGAGGAGATGTGAAAAATTTTAAAAAAATGCTTAAAATATTATATAGGTATAAAAAGGTAGTACTGCTATTAAGGAATTTAAGTCTCAGAGGTTTTGAATTGAGTTATAAATTTGTGGATTAAGTGTTTACACAATAGGGGATAGGGTCTACTAGTTAACTACAGATTTATCTGAGGATGTGCAGGACAAGAGTTAAGTCACATAAAGAAAAAAAGAGAGGAAAAGGTGAAAAGGATACGAAAGGGAGAAAAAAAGATCAGAAGTTCAGTAGAGCTAGACAAAAAACAAAAAGATAATTAAGAAATAAAGAAAGAGAGAAGACAAGAAAAAAAAGGAAAATGCACATTCACGTATTCCTCAAATAAAAATTATGAGAGAAAAAATAGTTACTGGAAAACAGTTTTTTTTCAAAAAAGGCAAAAATTAAAGATTAATAAAAGTTTTAGAAAAGGAAAAAATATTTATATATACATATATACCAAAAAAAAAAAAAAGAAAAAAAGGAGAAGAAAGAAGAAAAAAAAAAGTTCTTTGATTTTTTTTTTAATTTTTTTTGGTTGGGGTTGGAAGAATCCTGTATCTCCCTTTTGTCTGTAACCAGCCTCTTGTTGGAGTCTCTGGTCAGCTTGACATCCTGTGGCTTGATTGGTTTCTTAAGTAGGTTTGTTCGCACAGGCAGAAAAATGCTCTTCTTTACCCAAGATTTTGAGATCCCCCTCCCAGGTTAGTTTAATGGGAGGGTGATCTGCTTTGAGAATCACAAAAGAGGGGGATGTAGTGATGAGGCTAGGTTCTGGGTAGAGTTGAGGCCTTTCAGCAAACAGTAGCTTTTCCCTGGGGCTGTTTTGTGAAACACTCACAGAGCCCAGCCTCGAGCCATTCTCAGGGTTTCTGTTTTTCAATTGATTATGGAGGCTGCTAGATGGAGGGGCAGCCTCTGGCTCTGGTTACCCTGTGAGTTAAGCCACTCCAATGGCTGGCGCCTGAGCTGGGTGACTTTTCCCTGGATGGAGCTGAGTCTGGCACGTCACTTCACCGTTAAGTTCTTGTGACCTGCTAAATGACTCATTTTATTCCAAGGCCTGAGTTGGAGCTGGCAGCTCCTCCGAGCTTTGTCGGTATCCAAGATGGAGTTCAGCAGTGCTGGGGGGGAGGGGTCACCTTCCCTGGGAAGGAGTGAGGACATCAGTGTTCTACTCATGCCGAGTCTTGGATCCTGGGTCGTCTCTGGTCTGCAAACTGTAGGATGAAGATGTCCGCTCCTTGTCGGTTCTTGTTGGTGTTGAGTAGAATCCGCTCGCCCTCTGCGTCTGGCTCCTTCGTCCTGGACTCTGTGGCTCAGGTATGGCTGCGGTCTCAGCTGCTGGCAAGCCTTCGGATGTGTCTCCTTGCCTTGGCTTCCCCGCTCTTGTCTAACTCTCTGTCCTGTGATGGCACACTTGGTGTGATTCTCTGGCTTAGGACTGCTCATTGGAACTCTAAAACTGCTTTCTATGCGAAAGCTTGTTCAGATTCCAGCTTCTCCTCCGCCGTCTTCCCGGAACTCCTAAGCCTTGTTTTCACTGTATTTGATGTTGGTATAATTTGTGGAGGGGAAGGGAAAAAACAAATTGTTTAAATAGGGATACAGGTGGACTCATTGCAACAATGAGATGTACAAGAGGTTATGTCAAAAAACAAACTTCACAATTATGGCGGGAGGTGGGGGCTTGGAAGAGCGGGAGGATGGGAAGGGTTGGGAAGGGGAAACAAAGGAGGAGGCAACAATGCTTGATAAGTAATGTACTCATTACCTTCCCCATGTAATTGTATATTGACAATTTAAAAAATGACAGAAACGGGAAAAAAAGAGATTGAGATCTGAAGATCACAGTTCAAAGCCAGCCTGAGTAAGAAAGTTCATTAGATTCTTATCTCCAATTAACTACCACTTCAAATTGTATGTAAAGCACTGGGCTTAGCCACAAAAGCACCAACCAGGCCCTGAGATTAAGCTCTATGATCAACAGAAAAAAACACAAAAAACAACATGGAATTAGATATTTTATAAGGAAGCACATTTTAGTATACTCTATGAAAGACCCTAGTCCCCTAGGATACTTTCGTCAACAGGAGGGCACCCCAGAAAACTCAGACTCCAGGCCGAGAGATGCAATAAGCAAGAGAAGTTTATTTGACGTTTGCGCAAACGGACTCTATGTCCTGAGCAGACAGGGAGCCCCGAGCAGCGGTTACAAGCCTTCTTTTAAAGGCAAAAACCACAAGATTAATGCATAACACAAAGCATCCCATGATTGGTCCATTTAAAGGTCACCATATACACCAACAATCACTTTGCCAGGTGGGAAATTTTGTAACACTCTTTGTAAAATGACTGGCCCATGGTTGGTTTAAGGGGGGGTTTACATGGTTACAGGCCTATGATTGGTTGACACTTGGCTTAGCTTGTGGTCTTGCCAGGTGGTCGTTATCTCAAGGTCCTGTCTGGGGAATTTCTAAATGCGAACTGAGGAACACGTACTTTCTGTTCTTTATCTACGACCACTGACCTTGTCCTGGGGCAGACATCTGGGCTTTGAGACTTTACCCAATTCCTTATTTCCAGGGGGGGGAGGTTGGTGTTACCTCAAGCAAGCAAGTTTACAGAAGCAGAGTCAGCAGTTAGTAAATTGTAAAATGGATGCAGCCCTAATTTTTCTAATACTTCATTCCCCACTTCTTCTCTGGAGTAATTTTAATCTTAAAATTTAGGGTGTCTCTATATTATTTTGTGGGGTGTCAGTTGTTTTTAGTGCTTGGTAATGAGACCTCAGAACTAATAGATGGACTGCGCTGATTTTTTTTTACAAAAGACACCAGTCTGTTAAGTATACAAGGTCCGATTGTAACAAAAGTAACAGTACCATAGCCCCTTACTTTTTTTTTTTTACCAGTCCTGCCTCCGTGTATCACAGTTAACTTAATTTTATACCAGCTGTACTTGTAAGCTCCAAATTTAAGACTTACTCATACCATTTGCAACATACTCATACCATTTGCGACATACTTAAACTTTCTGAGGTTTGTCTTTTTTCCCTTTTTTTTTTCCAAACAATTAAAGACAATCCTTCCTTTTTAAATCCTTTCTTATCTTAAGGGGATACCAATTTTTCCCCAATTCCCTTCCCAAGGCTTTCTTTACTACCCCCCTCTCCTTTACAATTTTCATTGATAACACACTCAGGTTATTACCATTCTAGAGCCAAACTAGCCTGTGATCATAGAGTGGATTTTCAGTCACTATGCACTGAAGTGCCTAAGACAAGCAAGCCAGTGATGTCCTTGTCCTCAATATCCACTGTGGGAAGAGAGGGTTTCTGGATATTACCCAAAAGAATGTCCCACAAGATCTTAGATTTAGCAGCAGTCAACCAGGAATCAGACTCAGGCAGGAGTTTCTCCAGGTGGCTGTCAGGCCGTCTTTGAACTTTACCCATTAGGGTATGCAGCAGCAGCAGCAGCAGCAGCAGCAGCAGCAGCAGCAGGATCTCTCAGTGTCTCCAAGGGACTGTCACACCTCATGCACGGCTGTAAATTCCTACACAGACTGGTTAAAAATACATTGCATAGGCTTGGCAGGCTTTGATCCTGCTGATTTTTAAGATCTTTAAACAATAGTCCAGGACAATTTACCAAAATCACAACTTTTTACTAACCAGATATTTTTGTAAATAGACACAGAAGGCTCAGAAGGCTTAGTCTTGTAGCCATCTCTGACAGATGCAGTTGTACACCGACAACTGTTAACACTATTTTTTATGCCTTTTTTTAAAAATTATTTTATCTATTTTGCCTCATTTCTCCAAAACTGACTCTGGACCCTTGATCTTAAAAAGGGGGTAGAAGGGCGAAGGTCCATCTTCTGTAACTTCTTCAAGCTGACTTCAGGGGCGTTGATCCTACCTAGCCAGGAACCTATAACCTTAGCCTATTTTACAAAGAGGCCATCAGGGTTAGATGTCATTTAGAACAATATTTAACTTTTGACAACTGCACAGACCTTTTCTCCGGCTACAGCAGTGTAGCTTGTTTAGCACCCTGGTTTGCAAAAACATCTTTCTAGATGGCTTAGGAATGTGATCTCTAAAGATCCCAACAATGCCTAAATTACCTTTGCAGGCCTTTAGACAGATATCAATAGAAACACACTCTCGGGTTTATAAACTTTTTTCTGAGCAGATGAACTTCATGTAGCTGATGTCAGCTCAATAGTTACTGTCAATTAAAGCACATAAAGGGGTTGAGATTTAAACTATCCCCCACATTTTATAACATTAGCTTTTTATTATCACAGAGGACTGGCAAGTTCCTGTCCCTTACAAGGTAGTCATGAACATTAGGCATGCTTTTAAACTATCTTCCTATGACCTCCCGGCTCTGACCAGTTTTGAAGGGCCACGCACAAATGACTCTAGGATCTGACATTTCTGCCATCCAAGCAGTGGCTTACTGCCTCTGGATGCTCCTCCATTGCTTTTGTCCCAGGAGTGTCTTCTCCACATTTGGATAAATGCCTCATCGACATTTCCCTTAGCTGGTCGCTGGACTTGAACTTGAGGCCTGAGCACTGTCCCTCAGCTCTACAGCTCAAGGCTAGAACTCTGCCACTTTGAGTCCCAGACTCGGGGCTTGAATGCTGTCCCCTAACTCTTCAGTCCAGGGCTAGTACTCTGCCACTGTGAGTCTTGAGCTTGGGGCATGAGTACTGTCCCCTGACTCTTCAGTCCAGGGCTACTCTGCTGGCTGAATAGAGGTGACAGTCTCACAGGAACCTTTTTGTGCCCTGGCTGGCTTTGAACCAGTTTGCAGATTAGTGAGTCTTATAAAAGGCCATTTTACTCCAATTAAAAGCAACAAGGTGGGCAACATAGAAGTAGCTTTTAAGCATGCTCTTATCTGAAACTTGTTAAGAGCCAAAATTACATCTGACAAACTGTTAAGAATCCTCTGTGCTTTGCTCTGGGCTTGCTGGAAACTTAAAAAAAACCTATAAGAGCAAACTGGAATAGCAATCATTTTGATAATCCTAATTTTTTTTTCTTCTTTGTGCACATTGAGGCCAATGTTAAGAACAATTTTACATTTAAACTTTATACCCAAAAATCCATTCCCTATTTTTTTAAAAACCTATTAATCACCTTTAATATTTTATACTTTAGTTTTCATTTGCATTCTGAAAAGATCCCTTGAAATCTTGAGGCCAAGTGTCACTCATTGCCTCTTGGTGGCTTGTTTTAAAACAGACACACATTAAAAATTTTAAACTCAAATGGCAATTTTTCCTTAATGCAAGAATTACAGTCACCATCACTATACCACAAAGCTAGACTTAACACCTTTATAACTTTTAAAAACATCCTAATTGTAGAACATAATTGAAAGTAAGCCACATTATATAAATAACTTTTAACTCTCTTTTTAAGTCCTTCCTAATTTTAATGTTGACACATCCAAGGGGAAGTTTTAGCAATACTAATCAGATCATCACAGCACTCAATTTTAACCATCATGTTTTCAGTGTCTGTCTGCAGGGAAAAGAGAGAACAAAGATGGGCCACTCAGCCCCTTCTATGGAATGGGCATACACCCAATCTGACTCTTTAGGGTTAGATGAACTGTGTTTGTGCCAGCTTGCCCTCTTTTACCATGTGTGGACTCCTCCCAGGGCCTGTCCCACCATGCATGTCCAGCTGAACTGCACTTCTGCCTGTTCACCCCTCACCCCTAAAGATAGGTCTTCTGTTGGCTTCTAGTTTTTCCTTTTCTTATCTCTTGGTTCTTGAATGAAATACACAGTTTTTATACAGACCGAACAGGTAACATCTTTGACAGTGTTAAACTAACCTTTACATTTAAAATTTTAATATTTATCCCAAATTTTAGCCAAGGGAACTAAATCCCAAACAGCCAATGCATTTTTGTTAAGCCAGATAACTTGATTACAGTATAAACAGTCTTATGCATTTTAAAACATTAGTTTTTTTAAAATACAAGATTTCCTAATTTGCAAGTTAAAGAATCTTTAAAAAGCCATTTAAAACAATGTGAAGATTTTTTTTTTTTAGAATTTTTGGTAATGTCCAAACCTCATAACCTTTTGAATTTTAAATTTAAACTCACCCAATTGTTACAGCATGCTGACAATTTTGATCTTTGAACACATTTACAGACACACATACAAAATACTCACACAGATCTTAAAGCGCGCAAAAATCAAAATCAGTCGTACGTACACCTTTTAAAGTTTTTAAACAAAAATTTAAGACAGTATTTCTTTTAAACTAGGTACCTTTGTTGGGCTTTATTTTTCCAGAGCTTGCTTATCTAGCAAGGCAATTCACTAATTACTCTTTTGAATCCCTTCTGTTGGAGGAGGGCTGGGGGAGGGGGTCACCTGAAACTAAACTAGCCAGATTTTTTTTAATCCAATTTTAGACAAGAGCACTTTACAAATTGTTACATTGTCAGGACTAGCTGAAAAAGTCCAAACCAGGCACACAGCCTTCTACACCCTCCCTGCTGGCAGCCTCCACAAGGAGAAAATGCAGCCTGAGGCTTGAAGGGAACCAAACTAGCCCAGTAACCTTCCATGCCTCAAAGGATGGTGGGCATAGCAGGTCTGTGACTGAGCCCAGCTGGAACTTTTATTTCCACAGAGATGTTCAAATAAATAACAAAAACACAGATAAACACAAAAAACAAGGATCCACATTTAAAACTGGTACCAATTTTAAAACAGAACTAGACAAGAACTGAAGGCTGAGTTGGGGACTAATGGGCCCCAGTTTATCCCTATCGGAACTCTGTGCTGTTCTCACTCAGCAAGCTGAATCCAGAGTCTGCTGGGTGAGCCTGCCACACTCACCCAGAACTTCCCTACCCCAGAAAACATAAAACAAACACACACACTAAAGTTAACAAGAGAAACAAGTGGCCACAAAGACAAAATCAAGTCTCAGTGAATGGGATGACATCTCACCACCATTCACTTACCAGGGAACTCAACACCCCTACTCACCTCCGGAGGATTTTTCTCTTAGATTCCTGCAGACGTTGACCCAGGGTCCTTCCAAGGCAGAGGAGAATTGCCAGTCATCTTGGGGCAAGGGAAAGAAGTCCCTAGCGGCCATCCCCTCAGACTGACAGGTTCTCCCTCACGTTTAGACCCCCCCCAGCCAAGGCCCGAGGCTGAGATCTAAGTGAGGCCACTCGCAGGTGGTCAGTGGCAGCTTTATAATTGACAAACAAGCAAGTTACAAAAGCAGAACCAGCGGTTTTTGTTTTTAAACCAACTAGGAAAAGGTCTCAGGTGTCCTAGGAGTGGACTCGCTTGTTGACCCATTTCCTTGAAAGTTACAAAACAAACACCAAAGACAATTAATGTCAGACAGACTCAGACAAGACTAGACAAACGCCGCGTGGTCCCCGAGTGAGCACAAATGAGGAGAGAAACTTCAGAAGGGAGAGACCGGCCGTGCCTTAACTCCCCCAAACACAGAGACACTCGGATCTCGTCCCCCCTCCACGCGACCCTGGAGTAGGACTCCAGGGCGGGACTAGGGTAGTGGGCACGTCTGCTTTTCCCTCTAGTCCACCACAAATTCACGCACCCTGGGGTAGAAGGCCAGGGCGGGACCAGGGTAGTGGGCACGTCTGCTTTTCCCTCTGGTCCACCACACACGTCCTGTACAGGCACTTTTGGATCCCCAAAACATAAAATGAACACGACAAACACGAAAGACAAGAGCTCTATCTTACCTCCTGCCGGTCCTGGAATCTGGGGTTTGGGGGCGCCTGGTTCCCGGCCAAAGCACCAAATGAAAGACCCTAGTCCCCTAGGATACTTTCGTCAACAGGAGGGCACCCCAGAAAACTCAGACTCCAGGCCGGGAGATGCAATAAGCAAGAGAAGTTTATTTGACGTTTGCGCAAACGAACTCTATGTCCCGAGCAGACAGGGAGCCCCGAGCAGCGGTTACAAGCCTTCTTTTAAAGGCAAAAACCACAAGATTAATGCATAACACAAAGCATCCCATGATTGGTCGATTTAAAGGTCACCATATACACCAACAATCACTTTGCCACGTGGGAAATTTTGTAACACTCTTTGTAAAATGACTGGCCCATGGTTGGTTTAAGGGGGGGTTTACATGGTTACAGGCCTATGATTGGTTGACACTTGGCTTAGCTTGTGGTCTTGTCAGGTGGTCGTTATCTCAAGGTCCTGTCTGGGGAATTTCTAAATGCGAACTGAGGAACACGTACTTTCTGTTCTTTATCTACGACCACTGACTTTGTCCTGGGGCAGACATCTGGGCTTTGAGCCTTTACCCAATTCCTTATTTCCGGGGGGGGGAGGTTGGTGTTACCTCAAGCAAGCAAGTTTACAGAAGCAGAGTCAGCAGTTAGTAAATTGTAAAATGGATGCAGCCCTAATTTTTCTAATTATTCACTCTACATTGTTAGAAAGACTAGATTCCTGAGTTAGAGTTATAACCTACCATACTAAGTGATATTGTCCATTTATTAAGCAGAAAGGCTTTTTTCAGATTTACAAGTTTGAAGGTTTCAGTGTATGTTCATTCAGTTGCTTATGTTGCTTTGGGGGCCTACGACAAGACAATGTGGATGTGTGGGGTGTGTCAAAGAGAAATGATTTTGACCTAGAATGATTAAAAGATAAAATAAGAAAGAAGATGAGAGTCTATGTTCTCATGGGTTTCACTCTGAAGAACTTAATCTCCAGAAGAACTATTCAGGTATTCTCTTCAGTCTGGGAGGAAATCGAAAGTCATTTTTCTTTTACACATAGCTCTTTCTGGGGCATTCTAAATCAAATGGCAACATCTTCTCCAATGATAATGACTTGTCCAGGGGTGGACGCAAATAGATATTTCTATAAATTCTAATCAGATCTCAGGAGACTAAATATTTTATGGAATTTCTATTAAAATATTTTCCTTGCACACTGACTGGGTCTTCTTTCTACATGATTGTATATCTGTGTGCTTGTGTGTAAATTTGTGTTTGAATAAACTAATATAACAACGTAGAGATAAAAGTATTAGTATGGCCTTTTGTTTTTCTTCTCATATCATGAAAACCTGCCACAATTCCCAAAAAATTCCCATCCAACATTCAAACATTAATGCTGTCCCAAAAGTTCTGGTACATCCACCTCATTTAAAACATCCATGCTATATGAAAAATTTAAGTCTTCCAATTACATTGTCAACAAAGAAACAACGTACAATATTTGTTTTAAAAATAGCTAGATTGTAGAACACGTTAGCCAGAAAATTGAAGGAATATATTATGGGATTTTATTTAAATATTTAGTCACTTAAATGGATATTCTATATGCACTACTCAAAACCCTTTTGAGCTACATAATTGCAAAACTCATCTATTACCATCTTCTATGAAGACAGACCTTGCTGAAAACAATCCAAATGTGGTAAACAAATTTACACGTATGCCATTGTCAAACGCTGCAGTTCTAAATCATGGAACTGACAGAACAATTAATGCCTGTGAAAAGCTAGTTCTAAGGAGTATGGAAATGGAATACATTGCATCGTAAGTGGAAAAATCCACAGATGTTTCAGGTTGGGCTTCGTTATTGGCATTTGTGAGATATATTTTGGAAAGCACAATGAATGAAAGCATGCCGTTTGTAAAACTTTGCTGGGAAAGAAAACTTTTTGAAATGTTTGAAATGAGAATACAGACAATAGAGTGGCTAATATGTTGGATGCAGCTTTAAATACAGACTGAAACAAGGCAAAGAATGGGAATAAAGTTTTTCCTTATCAAATGTTTTCTGGGTATATTGTGCGATACACTATAATAATGAAATGATCATTTCTTTAAAAAAAAAGGAAAAATTACTGTCACCTGTTGAATTTCTTTTTTTAAATTTAATTTAATTTAATGTTTTTATTGGGAAAATACCATACAGAAGGTTTACAATTACATGGGCAAGATAATGAGTACATTTCTTATCAAGCACTGTAGCCTCCTCTTTTGTTTCCCCTTCCCATCCCTGCCCATCCTCCCCTCGCCCCCCAACATATATCTCCCCCCGCACAAAAGTTGTAAAGTTCGTTTTCGACATAAAGACTTGTACATCTCATTGTTGCAATGGATGCACCTATATCCCTATTTAAACGATTTCTTTTTCCCCTTCCCCTCCAGAAATTACACCGACATCAAATACAGTGAAAGCAGGGGTTATACTGTGGGGGAGGGACATACAAAGCAACAAAGAAATACTCATAAATGTGTTAGAAACAATCATATGAAAGAAAAAACATTTGAATACATATCTTAAGGTTCATTTCCCTAACATCACCTTATCTGACCTTTTCTGCTTGACTCAGACATATACTAGATATTGCAAATAAGGGAAACCATGGGACTTATGTTTCTTTGGACCTGGCTTACTTCACTTAATATAGTTTTTTCCAAACCTTTCCATTCCCGAACAAATGGGGCAATGTCATTCTTTCTGATGGAGGCATAGAATTCCATTGTGTATATATACCACATTTTCTTGATCCATTCATCTACTCAGGGGCATCTGGGTTGGTTCCATATCTTCTTATCAAGCATTGTTGCCTCCTCCTTTGTTTCCCATTCCCATCTCTTCCCATCTCTCTCCCCCCTCCCCCGCCCCCTTCCTCTCTCCCCTCCCCTCTGCCAAAGTTGTAAAGTTCATTTTTCGACATGTAAATATTCAAATATTTTTGCTTTTTTGCAATGTTGCTAACATATTTATCAGATGATTTCTTTGTTGCTTTGTATGTCCCTCCCCCACAGTATAACCCCTGCTTTCACTGTATTTGATGTTAATATAATTTGTGGAGGGGAAGGGAAAAACAAATTGTTTAAATAGGGATAGAGGTGGATCCATTGCAACAATGAGATGGACCTGTTGAATTTCTTTTTAAAGTGAATTTTAAATGAAAAGAATGAAGAAATTTAGATGGTTAATAAAATATTATCAAGAATTTTTTTATTTTTTCTTAAAAGTTAAACTGAAAGACTAATAGTCCATTAAGACTATTATATAGTAAGTTTCCTGTCATTTATTTTCCTTTTGTCCCTCATTTTTGGAGGTGATATAAATTTGTTTTTTCAGAAAGACAATCTGGTCTTAACCACTACACACAAAATTTATGCTGTCCTAGAATCAGAGAGAATTTTTTAAAATTAAATTAAGACAATAGTAGGCTCATTTTATGCTAACACAAAATATAAACACCAATGACATTTTTCACTGAACAACCACTCATAAATAATCATGAAACAATAAAGTTAAAATCCATGTAATTTTTTTTTGTCAGTCGTGGGGCTTGAACTGTTGGCCTGGGCACTCTCTCTCAGTTCTTCTGCTAAAGACTACCACTGTATCACTCAGCCACAATGCCAATTCTGGTTTTCAGATGTTTTATGGGAGATGAGTCCGGTGTCCTTTTCTGCCCAGGCTGGCTTTGAATCCCTATCCTCAGATCTCAGATTCCTGAGTAGCTAGATCCAAGCCCAGAACCAAGTCCATTTTAAAAAAGCAAGTTTATTGAAATTTCAGCCTTTTTTTCCAATAAACAATGTTATTTTCAGCATTAATTTATAGCTATGAGTTATTTTTAGGTGTAAATTTCATTTTTTTAAATATAATTTTTACTATTTCTCATTTTCTCACAAAATACACTGTAATTGACTTTCCAAAAAGTCAATTATTACATATTATTTTACACACTATCATTATTACACTGTATATTACATATAGTGTGAAGTGAAAATAGTTTGGCCCATTTCATATAAATGTGTAGATTTTATTTTATTTAATTTTAGCATTATAAATTCACATCTGTGTTTTAAAACTGAGGAAAGAAGAATTTAGAGTTAAAATCAAATATGAATGTGTAGTGTGTCTCAATTGAACCAAAAATTCTGAGTTCACACAGACAAAATTATTTTCTTTCCACTAAAGAGTTTGAAGTAATACCATTGGAAACAGTGAGGCAAGAGGAAGAAGAATTCAAATCATGTCAAACATTGTCTCTGTTATTCTGCTACTCCCTCCATTAAGAAGACCTGCTCATTCCCAGTTGTCACAAAACTTCAAATATCTTAGAATTCTATTTGGAAAAGATCTGAATCACTGATGCTTTTTATGCTTTATGTTATATGAAAAAAAAAATAAAGACACAAAACAATTAAAATAAAATGCACACATGTGTTGAAGTCACCACAGCTGAAAAAACAACCAACAAAGTAGAACTCCAGCAGGAACAAACATATGTTGTGCCTCACTTTTTTGTAAATACTAAAACCTAAAATACATGTTAATTTGAGTAGAGCCATAAATATAACTCTGTCTCAGAAATAAGGTTGTGTTAATTTGAAATTAAATTCATCTAGATGAACCTAATATATCAAATCCCTTGAATGGATCGAATTGTTTAAAACAAATGTAACAAATGTGAAGTATGATCTGCACATATGTAGAAGAATAAAATGTGACAATATCAAATCACAAAAATCATGACATACTTAAAAATTCAGAAATTCAATGAATAAGTCCAATAGTATCCATATTGAGAACTAAATACTACTGATTTAAGAAGAACAAAATATCCAAATAATAGAATTTGAGCAGTGTACATGACTGTACATAATTTAAACTACTCCAAATTACATGATTGTAGAAGACTGGATGTGGATTATGTAAAGGAAAACATCAGCACATTATATAAATGAAATTAAAATTTCATGAAAGGAGAGAAGTACTTTCTAGAAAATAATATTTTAAGAAATGGTGGTCAAAATCTTTCTAGTACTGACAATATTGCATACCTTTTAGTTAGATACAAAAAAGACCCAAGTTACATGAGCTGATTTGAAACTTTGGCAAAGTAGCAGGATACAACTGTAACAATATTATGGATATTTAGTCTGGCATGGAATTCATTTCCTCTTTGATCTGACAAATGAATATATGAAAGAACATAATTTCTCCAACTAAATATCAAGATCTAACTAAACGTATAATCAGAAAACTCATCATGCAAGGCATAGTGCAACTGGGGTAAAAGAAAAATCAGTCATACAGATTCTGTATTTATTTTCAATGTTGATTTTTTCATAAATTATTTCCATTAGTTTGCATTTTAAAAACATTGTATTAAATGATGATACCTTGGTAATTTTGGATGGCTCCTTAAATTTTGTTCTGAATATAATGTATCACTATAGTTCCTAACCCATGAAATGATGTTGATTACAAAACAAATGCTAATAACCAATGTTTATAACACACAAAATCTCATAAGCATGATACCAGTAAGCATGGGTTAACTTTGTGATATCATAGTCTCATGACTGATGAGATCGATCCGCATGAGTATTGTTGTACCTAGATTCCTCAGCCTAAATTTAGCCACTGTTAAATATGTTTATATCTATTTATCTATATATACGGATATATATATATATATATATGTAGGTATGTCTGTCACCATCAGATATTAAGCCTGAGTATAAAGCCTAAGGAAAATGATAAGGGAAAAATTTAGCTTTTCTGGATATATACAAAAATGCATTGGTTTAAAGTCAACCTATTTCTCCAAAACATTTTCAGCATTTCCTTTCTATATGTATTATTCTCAAGAAGGGAATGGGGAATGTGAGAAGAGGACTAAAAAAGCATTGTCTTCAAATATACATAATTTGGAATTACCTCTTTATTTTGTTATAGGCATTTTTGATAAAAAATTTTGTGTAATCGATTTCCTGGTCAGGTATAATATATCCTAATTGCATACACCAAAGTACATTCAGAAAATGGAATATAGAAATTAAGTAAAGAAAATATATTCAATAAATATCAAAACGTATATGCCTATAGAGATAATATTTTTAAGATTACAATGGAAATATTCTAATATAATAATTAATTTGATTGAACAATTAAATATTGACAGTATTTAACTAGAATACTTTAATGCTACTTGGACAAGATTGTCTTTCTAAATTAGCAAAACCAGTTTCTCCTTTTAATTCATCACAGAAATATCTGAACAAATGAACTTATAACAACTAGAATGAATTTTTGTCTTTTTATTAGCAAATATTAATTTCCCAAAATATTTTTATTGTGTTATACACATATGTCTACATAATATAGCTTGCTAAATTTTATTCTTTTCATTAATTTGATTATCCTGTTTTTATATGTTTTATTATGTCATCATACTAACTTATACAGTATTTGAATATATTTACTGCACACTATTTCTCTTCATGTCCTCACTCATTTCCCAAACTTAAATAGTTCCATCTTTTACACCTAGCTCAGGCATTTTATTTTCTGGGTCTAGTGTCTGCACATGAGAAATCTAGTATTTGATTTTCAGGGTATAGCTTATTGCTTTAATGTGAAGTTTTCCAGTTCCTTCTCTTTTGTTGAATATGGTATGATTTCATTATTATGTGTGGCTAAATAATACATCATTGTGTATATATGTATTTATATATATATATATATATATATATATATATTACAATTTATTCAGTCAGTGATTAAGGAACATGTAGGTGAATTCTGTAGTTATTTAAATTTTTATGGGAAGAAAGAAGGATGTAAATAATGATGCTTGGAAAGAGAAACATGCTCTTTAGGAGGGCACATTAGTATTTCCTCTCAGCTGCTCTTTCATCAGTATTTCAATAATACATTATATTTAAAATATAAATTACATTTGCAAAGGTGTTCTGTTTCAGTATCTATAATATTTTTATTACAGTGTTACATTTAGTATGTCATGTGAGTATGGAAATGATGTGAGCATGACTATGTATGCATGTTTGTATATGTAGCTGACTCTAAGAAAACTGAGTATATGTGAGATACAGGATTCAAATAATAGTTTCAGACCTATAAATTGCTAAATTGATGTACATGTCCTGTTCGTGGAGTGTGATTTCAAGATCACATTTTGGTAGGTTTCATACCAAGTAAGTAGATGTTTCTAATCCAAAATTATAAGGAATAAAACAACTACTCTGTTTCATAATCATTTAGTCTTAGTACTCAAGACAATGTAATAAGTGTAAAAAATTATTGAGAGTATGATGGGTCAGTGGTAAGTCTTTAGAAACTCTACATTTTTCCCCAAAATCTTCAGATGTACTCTTTGGATATAAATTACAAATATATTTCGAAACATACAGATACAATGTGAACATATTATATATGAAAATATATGTACATAATGTAAATATATTTTATATGTTGTTATATTTTGAAGGTGAATCACATATATCTATTTATATTTAAATGTAATTCCTCTCGTCATATACATATACATATATATATACACACACACACACACATACACACATATTGTTTTCTTGTTTTGTTTTTTTTTTTTTTGTCAGTCTTGGACCTTAAACTCTGAGCTTTTGTGCTGTCCCTGTGCTCTTCACCTCAAGGTGAGGGCTCTACCGCTTGAGACATAGTCCCACTTCTGGTTTACTGATGGTTGTATTGTAGATAAGAATCTCATGGACTTTCCAGCCAGGGCTGGCACTGAACCGTGATCCTCAGATCTCAGCCTTCTGAGTTGCTGGGATTACAGGCATGAGCCACCAGCACCTGGCTATATTTATATGTAAGATTTGTCAGTGGAACAAAGGGTACAGAAACTATTATTCTTATCACGAAAGGACTTCATATTGGCAGGTATAATTACAAGAAGACAAATGATGAATATTCACAGTGGCACAAAAATCCCTTAGGTGCCTAGAAAGACAGCACCTTTTTCAAGACACTTTATGTAGTATTAGAGGTTTGCAAACTAAGCAACTGTAGAAGAGAGTGAACCCTAAGCATAACTGACAATTGCAGGAACCCAGTCTTCGGTGACAGATTTAGCAAGGCCTCTCTTGGAGATTCTTGTTAGGGACATGATGAACAATTTATAGTTTAGTTTTGATTACAGGACTCTTTTACATCTGTCACTCAGATATTAACTTAGATATAACTTAGATATTAACTCAGATATAAATTTAATATAGTTCCTTTTGCTCTAACTTATATTTTCATGGCTCAGGAAAGTGTTTTTGTTTGTGAAAACTTGGTTGTTCACAACATAGGCATGGGTTTTTAATCCTTTTGAAATTACTTTTTGCAGAGTATTCTCTGAGATGAGCTTCTCTTTATCATATCATAGGAATAAACTTACTCTGATTCAAGCTAGCTTGTTCTCTTCCATTTGAAAAGACTTCTTTACATGTCAACAAACCCTCATTTACTTGCAAAAGTCTGTCAGTGAGTCAAACCTACCTCACCCAAGTGAGGTGAATTCCTCTCCCATGTTTCCTTTACATTGAAAAATGGTAAGAACTGTTTAGCAATGCTCATACTTTATAATGTGAAGTGTGACTCCTATTTTCCATAAGGTTAATCAAGCAGAGAAATGGATTAATGTGTAAAAATAGCCTTTGAAATAATCTTGAACCTTGAAAATTGTCCTGGGAATGACTTTTTGGAGAAATCTCCCTATTCAAAGATGAACGACTCATTTTTTTTATTGGGCTCGTATTGGGGTTTTGACTCCAGGCCTTGAATTCTATCTAGGCTTTAATTCTCAATGTTTGCACTATACCACCAGAGCCACACCTTCACTTCTTCCTTTTTACTACAAGTGTAGAAAAGAATCTCTTAGGTTTATCTACTTCAAATAGCTTCGAATTGCAGTTGTCAAATCTGAACCTAACTAGTAGCTAGGTGTAAGTCATTGGTGCTCCTCTAGAACTCACTTCTTAAGAATAAACTCAAAAAAAGAGAATAAATTGTTCAATTATTCATGTATCGTCTGATAATCCAAATCACTTGCTACTGAAAGATAAAAAGAGAGAAGTTACAGATGAATATTGAGGAGAGAGACACAAAAAAAAGAAGGAGGTACGGGAGGATCTATGTGGGGAGGGAAAAGGAGGAGAAGAAAGGTGGGGCGAGCTGAATGGAATTGCCTATTCCTCACTAAGGTATTGTTGGACAGTCAGTGCCTTTGCATTTATGTAGCCAAAGCTTTATATTTTTTGTAGTAGTAAGTTGAGATATAAAATACCAATTTCCAAGTAATAACCTATTAGTGTGTTTCCTCCTGCACCCAGGGCACCACAGTTAGGTTACTGTTACAAGGAAGACAAGAGTAATCAGTTTATATGATTCTAAGAAACAATAATTGACATGCCAGGAATGCTCCCTTGTATGATGAAGTCAAGCATCACTCTTGTTCCCTGCTCCAGTCTTCCTCTCAACAGAATAGGAGAAACAGAAGAGGAAGGAGATATCTGAGTAATGATCATGTCTCTGTTTACCCTCTTCCCTTGGACTCTCAAACCATAAATCCAAAGGAGACATAACCTGAACTCGTGGGGGAAAGAGGGGGAAAATTCAGTCTAGCTAAACATGAAAATTTTAAAATAATTGGGGCAGCATTTCAAATACTGAAATAAAACTTTTTAAATTATTAATAAAAAGTAACTAAATTTATTTAAAATTTAGAAGACTACAAAGCTTACTATATAATGGAATCTGCATAATTAAACTGAATCCTGATTCTATCATCTGAAATTAAGACCATTCCTAAAATTCCAATACTAGATAAATTACCCTTGATATTCACTTAAACTGTGTGAATATGATGCAGAAAACATTACTTTAAATTCAGACTGCTGAAATAGTAAGTGATGGAAATTCATGAAGGATAGCATCATGGTGAGAGCATGGAAAAGATTTTCCTTCCATCTTCAGTGTGTAGAGAAGAAAAAAGCTGTAGTGGATGGTCCTGAAGGTCCAATTCTGAATTTAGGACAGAAGGTGAATAGTAAGAATACCTATCTCAGCCACTTAGAGATTAGAAATGTGGAGAAATATCCTCATTAATGTAGGTCAAACATAGAAGAGAAAATGTGGCAATACCAAAGCCAAGTGCCAAAGGCAGAGATATTGAACAAAATACCATGAACTTGAAACAAATCTTAAAAGGGAGGTCTGGGCTTAAGGGGAGTAGGACAGAAGAATAGAGAGGGAGATGGTGGATTAATACAGTCATAACACTCAAAGTATATATGCCAGAGTATAAATAGGAAACTTGAAGGGATAAGAAGGAAGCAAAATGGAAAGTTGAACAATGATCCAGATGTATCGTAGTTTGAAATGTACATACACTCTATTCAACACTGACGTGATGAAGTGAAACCCCTTTGCACAACTATCTAAACACTACATTTTTTGAAGTTTAAATAGTAAGAGACCAGAAGCACAAACCTTTACAGATAAATAAGAGGACAGCATTGACACATTTTTGAGGATTTTGTTCCTTTCAATATACAAAATTTAATGTGTCAAGTCTGCTGCAAGTGTAAATTTTATTTTGTACATTCTTTTTGCAAATTGCTTAAAATATACAGAACCATATTCAACTATCAAGCACATCAATTCCAATAAAATATTATAAACCTTTAGGTTTCTCAGTTGTTTCTAAATATCTTAATGTAATTCATTGGAACTAATTTCATTCTAAATTTAAGTTTAAATTTTAAAATCCTTTTAATGGGACACAGGTATGGCTAGATAACTGATGTTAGCAGAATCAGAATTATTCAGAAGGCTGTAAATGGATGTTTACCTAATTTTCTCTCTTCTGGATCATGGAATACAGATTGTCCTTGTTAGGAAAAGGGAGGAGAATGGAAAAGGAATAGGCTGGAGTGGATCATCAACAGGTGAGGACTGTTTATTGAGGAACAGCGAGGGGCAGAACCCTTCCAGTGGGTTTGGAGCTTGTGCAAGGGAGCTGGGACAGGATCTGGGTTTTGTAGGAAGTATGAACAAGGAGGTAGAGGTTAATGAAAAGCCCCTAGGTCAAGGAAGGTGGGGGGCCTTTCAGTTGGGCCCCAAATGGGATGTTTACAGCTGGGCTTAGGTGGATTGCCCTGCCTGCACTTCAAAAGAGTTTACACATACCTGGGATTTTGCCTGCAGTCTGTATGGGCCTGGGACAACAGAGTGGGGGTCAACCCTTCATACTCCACCCTTAGATACATGAAATGAGAGGGCCAAAAAGGGAGAGGGAAGTTCTTCTTATAGGATCTTTGGGTACATAAAAATAATTGGGCTGAGATGGAAGTAGCATGGTGTTATGAGAACAAAGCAGATTCCCATCATTTAGAACCCTGAAGGAGTATAAAGTAGGAGGGGCCTCGTGGTCTTTTCTGGTTACTTCCTGCTGGCATTGGGATGTGGAGAAGTCAATGGGGCTTGGGTTTTCAGTTCCCCGTCTGTGCTGGGTCCAGGGCAGTGTATGCAAACCCTCTGGTTGCCTGTAGTAATAGGATGGCCTTGGCTTGGTCACAGGTCCTGATTGAGGGCTTTTATCCTGTTAGAGAGAAACTTGTAAATGCTGAGATCAGGCAAAAGACTGCAAGGTGGCAGGAGTTGCTGATGTCAGTGACACAGGAAAACACAACCTGAGCACAATCCAGAACATTTCCAATTAGGTCATGAGCCCATAACTAGTCAGAAGCTAGGGCTAGATTGAAATAGTTAAGGGCTTGGTGAGAGACCTTGATCATTTCCTATAATAGCAGGTAACAAAGGCAAGAATATAAATACTGTCCAGTTAGAAGTTAGACAGATATCGATACTAGATGGACAAGCTTCTCAACTTATTTCTATTGACCTCCTGGCTCTGGTTAAATTTGAAACGGCAGGCAAAGAGTAGCTGATGTGACATCATCTCCTCTTACTCTTTTCCACCTTTTCCTGGGGGTCTAGGTGCTTGTGCATGGCATATGGGCTTTGAACTCAAGGCCTGAGCACTTTCCCTGAGCACTTCTGCTCGAGGCTAGTGCCCTACCACTTTGAATCATGGGGCGACTTTTAGCATTTGGCTGGTTAATTTTTGAGCCAACTTCCAGCCTGGCTCTTTGGTGGTGGTTAGTTGGGAGATAGAGTCTCAGAGCGATTTTTCTTCCCTGCCTGGCTTTGAACTGCAATCTTTGCCACAAAAACCCTTTATTACATCCAATTAAATCAACAAGGAGATCTATGGGATCAAGTAGAGCTTACATTCACACTATCAAGAATTGATCAAAAATACATTCTAGAACTGATGACAAAACTCAATAGATGGGATGAGAGTTTGAGCACAGCTTGGCTGCCTGGAAAACCTGATAACCAAAATTTACAGGAGCACTCCTGGCCTACACATGCTTCAATAGCATAACAACATAGCTGACTTTTTCAGATCTAGCTGGGTAAGGTTGACAGAGAGCGTCCCGCAAGAGTCTTTGTTTTTGTAAATCTGAAGAAGTCTTTTACCAAGAATCATCTGTGTGTGATGGAGTCAAACAGGAGTCCAGTGTACCATGATGGAGGTAGGATGGTCCCAGGCAGGATCAGGGCTAGACTAGATTCCTCGGATGAATTGTCAAATTTCCTGTTTAGTTGCTTACAAATTTATACACAGACTTGTTAAAGACACTTAAATTTAGATGGACATATAGAATTACATGCTAGTTTTAATGTAAATCACAGCCAACTATTACATAATGACTTAAAAGCTGTCTTTTTTTATAATTTAATTTTATTTTATTTGTGAACATACTGTACAGAGGAGTAAAAGCTGTCTTTTAAGGCATACTCATACCATCTGCTACATACTCGAACTTTCTGAAGACAGAAACAAATATGTGGAACAAATATTTTAAGACAATTCTTAACTCTTTACTGGTGTTTTTTCCTCACAGCTGGCTAGGAGCTGAGCTGGGTTTCATTCCTTTTACTACTACCTCGATAAAAATGTTTTCTTTTAACAAATGGGACATTTGATAGGAAATATCAGTACTAAGAAATAGAAGAAGATTACTTTTTACACAGTTTTATGTACTATGAGATTATATTGAACATGCTCACACACATACACACACACACACACACACACACACACACACACACACACACACGCACTTAAACCAATGTTTTTGTTTAAAAAAATCGGCCATAAGTTTTATGGAATTCCAGTGGCAAAGTGATATTGTTTTGCCCAATATGATAAAATCTCGTGGTCAATGTCAGAAAAGTAGGCAATACCAAAAAATGCAGGGCAAATTTTGACAAATAATTTCCACCCTTAAATAAACATTGAAAAAAGCAGAAAATCTTTAAATCAATTTTGGTGATGAGGCAGATTAGTATATGAATTGAATATATTAACCCATAGAAGAGTGAAGAGGAGAGAGCAGTAAGGTTGATGGAAGAGTGGGGGTTATAGAAAAACCCATCATTTGGCCTTTGTCTCTTCCTAGGTGTCAGCTTCCAGGGCTTGTAGACAGAATTGGGGGAGGGGGTGACTGAACAGGTTTGTAAGGAGAATAGGTAGAACTTTTAACCTGAAGACATTTAAAGGAATATGTGGCTTCATCATGAAGGTATTGAAATGTGTGTTTGAGTAATTGAATAGAGAGAGTTATTGGAAGAAGTGAGAGGGTGGGATTTCTCTTCTGAAGTCTCCTTGAGGAGAAATCAAGAATCTAGACTTTGAACTGAGTTGTCTCAGGAAAGAGAAAAGGATTGGATTATTGTTTAAGTCCCCAAAAGTACAAGGACTGGTTTGTTCCGATTATGGGATTTCAGGGTGGTAAATGGATAGAGAAGTGTCCTCAGTGTGTTTGCCAGCTATCCACTGTCAGTGACAATTAGCGAAAGGTCCAGAGTAGAGGACCCATTTAATTAGGGTCTGGAAGGGAAAAAGGTGTACTAGATATAGAAAAGGGTTGAGAAATGTATACATATGGAGTAGTTTGTTTACAGTGATATTTAACAGGGCTGTTAGCTTGTTGTTTTACCTTTGGAGGCCTAAGTCCACCCCTACCTTGTGTCAGCTACACAGGCAGGCAGACAGGCGAGCAAAGGGACAGGGATTAGCAGAAAGAGTTTGCTTGAAACAGATAGTTTTAGCCTAGAAAATCTGGACCAACTGCAAATAGCAAGAGTGTAGTTAGAAGAGCAGGGAAGGAGATAAGGATCTTTGGTGCTGGAGGTCATCAAAGAAAAGAGATAGAGAGAAAGGGAGGGGGTGAGAGAAGTGGGTGAGAGACAGACTGAGCTGCGATAAGATGAGGAGTTACATTTTTAGAGGAGATGATTGTGAGGCCATTGGCAGAGAAGTGCTGGGTTAGTAAGGCAGGAGAGCAGGGAGGGGGACCTCTGGAGTAGAGGTCAGAGAAGGACTTGGTGGACAGAACAGAACAAGCAGAGGGCAAGTTTTCTGGAGCAGAGGTAGAGGAGGGCTTATGTTTAAGGTACCTTGGATTCCTCATCATTTCGTTGGAGAATTGTTTAAATCATTAAAATTAAAACCTAAAGTTACAAATTTAGGCCAGTGGTGGCCATGGTAAGAAGACCAGATTTTGGTAGAAAAACAAGTCATTTAAAAAAAATAATTTTTATTGTGAAATTAACATACAGAGGGGTTAAAATTAAATGAGAAAGGTAATGAGTATATTTCTTACCTAGCATAGTTGCCTCTTCCTTTTTTCCCCCTACAATCCCTGCCCTCCCAAATCCATGTTTCTCCCCCCCCCTCCGCAAAGTTGTAAAGTTCATTTTTTGACATAGCATTTTGTACATGTCATTGTGCAATGGGTACACATGTATTCTTATTAAAATTATTTCCCTTCCCCAGCCCAAATTACACCAACATCAAATGCAGTGAAAACAGTGGTTATACCATGGGGGAGGGATATATGAAGCATTTTTTTACTGTAAATTAGTCAGCCCAGAGTCTTAAGATTAAACTGCAGGCATGCTAATGAGGTGTCTCTGGGAGACAATTTGGAAAATTTGGTAGGATTTTGGAGCCTGTCCCATTTCTCCAGGCATCCTTGGTGTTTTGAGAAGGCAGACGGATGGAACCCAATAATTAATCGAGTGCATGCCCAAAGGTCCTAATTAATGGTGGTCAGTCAGGGAGTCAGGAAAGTGGAGACTCCTGGAGTCTCCACAGACAGGAAGAGATCCCCACAGACAGGAAGGAAGGGAGGGATTCCTGGAGTCCTGCAGTCCTTGTCGGGGCCCCTGTTCCACAGACTAGGCTGGTTACCTTGTCCTGAAGGCTTTCAGGTGGTGGGTGAAGTTGGTCAAGTGGCAAAAAGCCTCCTGCCTAGAGATCAGAGTCCAGTGACAGGGTAAAGGAGAGAGAATAGGGGGTTTATGCAGGGGTCAATAATACTGCAAGCCACAGCAGAATGGCCCTCCCCTGCTTGCACCAATTACAAAGGCCAAGGCCAAGAGGTCTTTCATGAGGCTGTTTAGCCCAAAGTAAGCTCATGGGGCTCTGAACTCCCGATGCAGAAAGGCCTTGGAAGGAGGAGGAAAATAGCAGAGAAGCTCCATGAGAGGTGACAAAGAGGTGGGTTGCCCCTCCGTAGAGGGCATGCAGTTTATTCCTCGCACTTTTCCATTCCTGGATGTAGGAACCATATGTTAGAAAAATGGAGTAGAATGGAAAAGGAATAGGCCAGACTCGATCAGACTCAACAGGCGAGAACTGTTCATTGACAGACAGCGAGGGGCACAGCCCTTCCTGCAGGATTGAGGTTGTGTGAGGAGCTGGGACAGGATCTGGTTTTTTATAGGAGGTCTGAACAAGAAGGTAGAGTTTAATGTAAAGCTCCTGGGTCAAGGAAGGTGGG
This sequence comes from Dipodomys merriami, assembly GCF_024711535.1. Taxonomy (NCBI): domain Eukaryota; kingdom Metazoa; phylum Chordata; class Mammalia; order Rodentia; family Heteromyidae; genus Dipodomys; species Dipodomys merriami. The sequence continues at coordinate 12,225,880 of NW_027206024.1, forward strand.
GGACTTTCACGTGGGCCCATAATGGAATATTTACAGCTGGACTTAGGTGGATTGTCCTGCCTGTACTTCAATGGAGTTCACACATACCTGGGATTTTGCCTGGAGTCTGTACGGGCCTGGGAAAATAGGATGGGGGTCAATCTTTCAGTCTTAATTGGAAAAAGATAGTCTTCCCAGCTTTTCTGCATATAAACACTCCATCATCGTTTTCTTATTAGAGGATTATTCCAGATTAGCTATATGTTGATTTATAATGACTGAGCCTGACATAAAGGTGAGGGAAACTGTCTACACTTCAGTGAGGTTCTGACTTGTGTTTCACAAAGTGTTATGAAAGCTCTCCATGAGAAATCTAGCAGCATTTCTAAAAAGTCCTTGCGTGCTTATACTTTCTGATAATATCTCAATTCAAGTATTTCTCCTCAGAGTTCCATACCATTCAATAATGCTGTATTAGATCCCTGTTGTATTTTGCAGACAGATCTTGGTGATGAAATTTGTGTTTTTCAAAATTACTCTCCCAATTCCATCCACAAAATGAAGACAAAAATTATCTGAAAAAATTTGTATATGTTGATAGTGCATATAATTTTTTAAAGTATTATTTTATTTTGTTAAATTTTTAATTGTGAAAATACCATACAGAGGGGTTACAATTACATGGGCAAGGTACTGAGTATATTTCTTATCAAGTATTGTTGTCTCCTCCTTTGTTTCCCCTTCCCATCCCTATCCATCTCTCCCCCACGCCCTCTCCTACCCCCACCAAATTTGTAAAGTTCATTTTTCGTCATAATGACTTGTACATCTCATTGTTGCAATGGGTTCACCTCTATCCCTATTTAAACTATTTGTTTTTCCCTTCACCTCCACAAATTATACCAACATCAAATACAGTGAAAACGGGTTATACCATGGGGAGGGACATACAAAGCAAAAAATATATCATCTTATAAATATATTAGAAATGATTGCAAGAAAGAAAAAACATTTGAATCTTTATCTTGTGGTTCATTTTGCCTAACATCAACTTATCTGACTGTTTCTGCTTATCTCAAACACATACAAGTTATTGCAAATAAGGGAAACCATGGGACCTATGTTTCTTTGGACCTGGCTTACTTCACTTAATATAATTCTTTCCAAGTTTTTCCATTTCCATGTAGACAGAAGGGAACCCTCCTGCATTGTTGGTGGGAGTGCATATACTTTTATTTTCTATTACAAACATAGAATGTAGCAAAATTTTTCATAGCAATTACACTGCACTAGGTGCTGGGCATATTCTAATGTAAATAAAATACTGTGTTTATGCAGAGATTTTGAGCATCCAAAATTTTAATATGCCTCTGGTCCTAATACCATTACCTTACTGATATTGAGTGACAAATACAACTTCTTATAAGTACAGAAGTTTTCCTTGTATCTTTTTAATATATATGTTTTTACTGTGAATATACTATACAGAGGGGTTACAGTTACGTAAGTTAATGAGTACATTTCTTATTGAGCACTGTTACCCCCCTCCTTTGTTTTTCCCCTATCAACCCTTCCCCTCACACCTCCCCACCTCCTCCCTCCACCCCTCCTCTGATAGAGTGTTTTGTCCATCTCATTGTTACAATGGGTCAACCTGTATCCTTTTCTTGTATCTTAAATGAAAAAACGCTGGCTTGTTTCATGCTGATTCTACTTGTGTAGACACACCTAAAGTCACCCACCAAGCCCAAAAGCACATAAATGAAAGGCATATCATCTTTTGTCAGTTGGTATAATTGTGTTCTACACATTTATTGACAGGTTGCAAATTATTTTCAAACTTTAATGCATTAAAATGTTTTCTGCCGCGGAACGGCTCTGTCAGGACGACGGAGGACACCTTGTGGAGGTAACTGGAATAGGTGGGGAGATGGCAAACAGACAACTCACACACAAGAGGAGTGAATTCTGAGTGTGATTTATTGCAGAGGATAACATGCTTTTATAGAAAAAGTCTCCATGAGAAAGGGTAAAAGGCTACACAAAGCTGCAAGGCTTTGTTCTGGGGTGGTCACCAGCTGGTCACCTGATCTTGTTTTTTGGATGACGAGCTATGATGATAGGCACTTGTTTTCGGCTTTACCTCTATTTTTAAGAAATACAATTGGTTTCGATATTTATCACCTATTAACCATTAACCAGAGCATATGGGCAAGGTGCTGAACAGAAAGGCATGAACTCTAGTACTTCATAGTTACTTTTGTTTAGTTTTGTACTTTATGCGTTTCAAATCTTTTCTAAGCAATTGTGCTTCTTTGCCATTCTTTAGAGGGTTCCCAATTTGTGGCCCAAAATCATGATAGTAAGTATACTTAGTTAAATCTGGCCATATATCAAATTCAAGCTCATAGTGTCTTTTCTGTAACCCTTTCACATAATCGTTTACTCTTCTCCATAGAGGCCTTAACTGTCTCATAAGATCTTTCTTGTTCCTTCTTTCATAGTAAGCACAAAGGAGGCCTAGATCTAGCAAGTCTCTCAGTAAATGAAAGATAGTAATAGGAAGTTCTTTCTCCTAAGTTGTTTTCCCAATGTTTGCCATCCTTATCGTACACACCTGTAAAAGGCTATGGATCTGGGGGAAGTCTTTGGGGTCCTCTAGATAATGGAGGATCCCACCATTTTCTTCTGATAAGCTTTTGCCACCTTCCATCTACCAACTTTTAAGAATCTTATTTAGCTTTTGGTCTATATATCCCTCTACATCTTTTTTATCCACACGATATCTATATGAGTCTATTTGTGGCGAACGCCTTCTCGGCCAGCGAGAAAAAACGACCACCACACCAGGAGTCTTCTCAGATCACGCTTTATTGGAGAGCCTTTCAATTGATGGGAGAGCTTGAGCGCGAGAGAGCGTGCACCCAAAACATGGCCGCTTATATAGGGAATAGGAACACGGGTCTTTCTATCATTGGTCATCTGCCTTTCACCGTCACCAGGTGCCACGGGATTGGCTGGGGACTCTACGTGGCTCGCGCACGCGCAAAGCCTAGGACCCACCGTCCCGCCAAGCACTGTCTAATATGGACCTCAAAGCTGCAAGGGAGTGGGTGGCGCCTTGTAATGGCGTTCGCCCCGGCTCCCTGCATCTATTGTATATGCTTTAGGATTAAAGGGAATTCTCCAATAGCCATACACTCTTTCTGCTCTAGCCGTGCCTACAGCTTCTTGTAAATCTCTTACAAACAATTCCTTCTGCTGAAGTGATGTCATGAAACCCCCAATACGTTTCTATTTCCATATGACTTGTCTAATAGCATCCATAAGAGGGGCTTTTAGGGTAGCACTTAACTCTGGTGAATTAGTCATGTTCTCAGGACACTCATCAGATGTTGGAGTCGTCAACACTTCCAAGAAAGAGCCTTGAATAAGGGAACGTTGAGCATGAGTAAGTAGAACAAGCAGCAGGAACAGTAAAATATTAATAGGCACTCCTATACAGCAAAGAAAAGAAAAACAGGAACACATCTTTCCCAGGGGCTTGCTAGCCTTTTCAGGAGGTAGGCCTCTTTGAAGCCCAATTCTCAGATCTGAAAGCAGGTTTCCCATGCTAAGCAGACTCCACCGGAGTACGTGTGGCAGCTTTCTTTCTTATTTTCTTGACCAATAAATCAGCAAGACCTCAGTCAGCATTTCTCACATAGGACTTTTCAAATGGGTTGGTTAAATATTGACATGAGCTCCAGTCTTCTGAGGATTCACTCATCTGCTTAGGAATTGATGCTAGCTGTTGGAAACTAGCTCAAAGAAGGATGCCATTTAAAGCCTTATAACGTTATTCTTTACCAGAGTATTCTCCAGCTACTTTGGTTGTTGAGAATGTCTACAAGAGCAAGCATTCTGTGGGAAACATGGAGACACCTTATGACCATTACTTAATGAGATTTCCAAGTGGCTTGCTATCACTTGTACTGCACAAGTCGAATCTGTCAAAACCTATCAGTTTTAAGAGATAAGAGGAGTGGTAAAAATACTTCTAGAGAAAAATGCATCTTCAACATATTTGGTTCCAAGCATTCCGTCTAAGGCATATTCATCAAGTAGTGAAACTTTTGTTGTCTGTAACTATGTGTCTTTCTCCAGGTATACATGTGTGTATGTATGTGTGTATTCATGTGTATAGGAGCATACATGTGTACATATATAAGGGCATATACACACATATATGCAAATATAAAAAATATACATACATAACATATGTGCGTATATATCAACTGTTCAGTGATTTAATCTCTAGTTCCTGCACATTGTCATTCACACAAAGTGCACATGATAAACTGCTCTGAGGATCTTTGCTCTATGATGGTTATCCTTTGTACTCACTTCTGCCACTACTTTGTTTTTCATCCCTGTGAACAGGGATGAAAATCTATCCATAGGATAGCTTTATTTTCATTACATGTATTTACTTACTGATAATAAAAGAAATGGGTTATCCATAAAAGAAAAAATATCTTTTAGGTAAAAGGATAAAGTATCTTATCCATCCCCATGATTCCTATGAGATAAAATTTATAATAATAGTAAAAGTGAAAAGGAATTTTTAGATCTGTTGTTTTGCCATTTAGCATTGCAAAGAATAATATCACATCACTGCTATAACTCTTAAAGAATGCCATTGTAACTGATGGTCCCTATCATGTTCTCCCAAAACCAGTGGATTCTGAAAGATAATAGTACACCAGCAGAAATGCTAAGTAGCAGACATGGAGCATGAACGAGAAAGCAAGTGAATGAGATAGAGTGAAAGATAGAGAGAAATATCATAATACTGAAAGTGCATAACAGATAAATAAGAGCTGTATGAGAATATTCATACAGCTATTTTTAGATTCTACATGTACATTTGAAGGTATTTAATGTACAATAACCCACCAACATAAAATATAAAGTGCTTTTGATAAAAAACTAAAAATTACTCAAGAAATTATAACTGCAAAAACAATTTTCACAGATGCAATTTCTCAGAGATATTTCATGACTTTGAGAATAATAAAGTGGCTGAAGTTAATATAAATTAAGTAGTATGATAATTCACAAAACTATAAAAAGATATTCATATATTTCAATATATAACCCAAAGATAAAACAAATGTTCTTTAGATGATTTTTTAAAACACAGTTTCTCAGGAACTGGGAAAGTGGCTCAATGGTATAGTGCTTGCCTTGCATGCATGAGGCCCTGAGTTTGATTCCTCTGTACAACATATCAGAAAAAGATGGAAGTGGTGCTGTGACAAAAGTGGTAACGCTAGCCTTGAGCTGAGTAGCTGAGGGACAGCACACATGCTCTAGATTTCAAACCTCATGACCAACAAAAACAGAAACAAAACAAAATACAGTCTCTCATTTTTGTAGCCTCAACTCTGTAATACGTCTGCTTCAACCTAGGGCTAAGATTTTAGGTGTGGACATTTATCAACACTCCTGATTCAGATTCTACTTGATAAAATTTTTAATCAATATTTTTTTCTTAAATTTGCTATTTGTAAACTCACATGCACCTATAAAAATGGTTGAACATCCCAGTAACTTTCTCAAAGTACCTCCAAAAGACAATTTACAAAACTTTGTATTATATTACTACAAGGAAAACTGTAGGGAGCCAGGGTAAACGCCATTACAAGATGGCGCCCACTCCCTTGCAGCTTTGAGGTAACCACTCCATTTGAGGCGGTGCTTGGCGGGACGGTGGGTCCTGAGCTTTGCGCATGCGCGAGCCACGTAGAGTCCCCAGCCAATCCCGTGGCACCTGGTGATGGTAAAAGGCAGACGACCAATGATAGCGCTCTCTCCCACTCAAGCTCTCCCATCAACTAAAAGGCTCTCCAATAAAGCGTGATCTGAGAAGACTCCTGGTGTGGTGGTCGTTCTTTCTCGCTGGTCGAGAAGGCGCACGCCGCAAAGTGGTGACGAAACCCGGGACCCGCACGAGAGGCCGAACTGGAGCCAGAACTCAACACGCGGAGAGGGGACGTCGGTAAGTATCCCCCAGTATGCTGTTCACTGTAGATTTAGATATTTATTGGTTGCTTGCATTGCTTCTTCCTTTGTGGCTTGTCTTTTTGATGGTGCGCACTTGCCTCGAGGAGGGAGGGTTTGATTTAATCCAGGAAGGATGCAAAGTACTAACACGGCATCAGGATAGTCTATCAGAGTCAGCATCCAGTAAAGGGGAGGAAAATAGGCCTAAAAGAAAAAGGGAAAAAAGACAAAAGGATCCTAAAGAATTAAAGCAGGAGGGACTGCAGCCCTCACAAAAGGAGAAGGATCTTAGGGAGGAGGGGGTCTCAAGGACACCCCTATGCCCTTCTTTAAAAGCAAACCGGTTCTCAGCCCTACATGTGGAAGGGCGGGACCAAGAATGCAGTGATCTTGTGAGTGACTCAGAGGAAGAACTGTTAGAGGAGGAGGGAGAGCAGCTCGATCCAGCTGATAGTGAAGACTTAGAAGAGGCTGCGGCGGAGTATGAGGCAGACAGATATGGGGGGTGGCGCCCCCTAGGGGTGGGAGTACCGCAGCAGCAAGGAAGAGGAAACAGAGCTGGCCCTCACCCGTCGGCCCCCTGGGCGTGCCTGCCGGCGGGGCAGAGTCACTTTATAAAAGGAAGCACCTGGTCGCGGCTGGCGGCCACTTTTCCAGTTTTTGAAAATCCAATTACTAATGAAAGAAATTTTGAGCCGGTTTCCTACTCCCAGTTAAAAGATTTAGTTGAGGCAGTCAGGACTTATGGGGTGACGGCCAATTATACCACTGCCTTGCTTCGAAGGCTAACTATTAATGCTATGATTCTGTGGGAGCAAAAACTGTTCAATATTTTCCTGAATTAGTGGCTAAACAGGCAATTTTGGTCTGAAAAAAAAAAGGCAATTTTGGGTATAAAGTATTGTTTGATGCACTTTGCAAAAATTCCAGATAAATTAATTATTCCATACACCCGTGAGCAAGTTGAAATTTTAGCAGCCACAGTGGATATGTGGGCAATTCTTGTTTGTTCATTTCCAAATGTAATTGATAACCATTATCCTAAGCATCCTCTGCTTGCCATAGTTAACAAAAATTTAGTGTATTTTCCTGTTGTCACTCAAAGGAGCCCTTGGTTAATGCTCTGACCATCTTTACGGATGGATCAAAATCTGGACAAGGTGCCTTTTTTGTTCAAGGACACAAACAGCCGGTAGTCTTTAATTTTCGGCCGAATGTCCCACAGGCTGTTGAATGTTTAATTGTGCTTGAAGTTTTTAAAAGATTTAATCAACCTTTTAATTTATTTTCTTATTCATTATATGTTGTAAATGCCGTCGCTTCTCTTAAAGTTGCTGCTTCAATTAAGCAGGCCAGTACAATTTCTAATGTTTTGTTACAGATTCAATCCCTTATCTTAAACAGAAAACACTCTTTTTATATTGGACATATTCGCGCCCACTCTATGCTGCCGGGCCCGATGGCAAGGTGTAATGATTTGGTGGACCAGGCAACTCGGGCTGTGGCTCTGGTCGCTGCTGATCCTGTAGAATTGGCAAAAGACTTTCATAGATTGTATCATGTACCTGCTAATACCCTTAGGAAAAGATATAATTTGTCCAGGCATGTGGCAAGAGATATTGTTAAAGCCTGTAAATCCTGTGTTACCTTTCTTCATCCTCCCCATGTGGGGGTAAACCCCAGGGGGTTGAGACCAAACGCCCTATGGCAAATGGATGTTACTCATCTGACAGAATTTGGTAAGTTGAAATATTTACATGTGTCTGTGGACACCTTTTCCGGTGTCATTCATGCCACACCTCTGGCAGGAGAAAAGGTGTCTCACGTCAGAATACACTGTTTAGAAGCTTGGGCAGCTTGGGGAAAGCCCCTTAGATTTAAGACGGATAATGGCCCTGCTTATACTTCCCATGGTTTTCGCGCCTTTTTCGCACAAATGCAGGTTGCCCACACCACCGGACTGCCCTACAATCCTCAAGGACAAGGTATAGTGGAAAGAGCTAATCGAAGCATAAAAGAAATGCTTCAAAAACAAAAAGGGGGAATTACTGAGTCAGCGTCCCCCAGGGAAAGACTTTCTCTTGGGCTCTTTACCCTTAATTTTTTAATTCTAAATGACAACGATCAGTCTGCCACAGATCGGCATTTGACAAGAGACCCCATGGATACTAAAGACATGGTTATGTGGCAGGATGTTATTAATAATAAATGGTATGGACCGGATCCGGTAATAACGAGATCCAGGGGAGCTGTTTGTGTTTTTCCACAGAGTCAAGAAGTACCTCACTGGGTGCCAACGAGACTGACCAGGCTGGTGGAGACTGCAGCAGAACCCCCTCTTGAAGATGCCATCCACTCGTCTCCTGATGCAGCTGATCTTCCTGCTGTTAGCAACAGTGCTAATAGCAACCCCTGTGATAGCTAAACCAATGGCTGTGGGCTGTCACCAGGGCCTGGCCAGTTCCTATGCCCCTGCATGCAGACTCCCTTTTTCTCCCCACCTTATTTTCCACAGATTGTGGGATGGAAGACTGGATTGCCTCTGCGGTGTCCTTTTTCAAATAGTGGGTGGGAGTCGGAATGTTTTTAGCCTGCTGCCTGGGAGGATGCGTGGTTTGCCTATGGTTGGTCTGTCGCCTTCGAGCCCAAACCAGAAGGGACAAGGTTGTTATCTTGCAAGCATTAGCCGCTTTGGAGAGTGGATCCTCACCCCAGATTGGGCTGTCGGCCCTGAGAGGCAATTAAACCTTACCATCCTGCATAGCCTTAGCACCCCGAGGGATCAGGGGATCCCATTGCACCGGGACAGGTATGCAACTTGCAATTTGGGACAGGGTGCTAGGCAAGTGCACTGCACTTGAGGGTACCATCTCCTCAAAAAGAGCATGCTGGGTTGCAAGTGGGTTGATGCCCAAGATCCCACCTCTGCAAAAAAGGCATCGGACGGGCCTGGTCATCACTGGGGAAGGCGTCCCTCAGGCGAAGGCCAGTGCAAGGTCCTAATGTTTTAGACAGAGGTCCAACCTCTACTCTTACCTGTTGCCAAAAAACAAAAAAGGGGGAACTGTAGGGAGCCAGGGTAAACGCCATTACAAGATGGCGCCCACTCCCTTGCAGCTTTGAGGTAACCACTCCATTTCAGGCGGTGCTTGGCGGGATGGTGGATCCTGGGCTTTGCCCATGCGCGAGCCACGTAGAGTCCCCAGCCAATCCCGTGGCAGTTGGTGATGGTAAAAGGCAGACGACCAATGATAGAGCGACCTGTGTTCCTATTCCCTATATAAGCGGCCATGTTTCGGGTGCACGCTCTCTCGCGCTCAAGCTCTCCCATCAACTAAAAGGCTCTCCAATAAAGCATGATCTGAGAAGACTCCTGGTGTGGTGGTCGTTCTTTCTCGCTGGTCGAGAAGGCGAGCGCCGCAGAAAACAATGCTACAAATAAATAAAAACAACAATTAAATATTCATGATTAATAAAATGAAAAATAAACCAGTTACGTGTTTCCAGTATTTGAAGTGTACTACATATTAGATTTTACTATATTCTCATATTCCTGTACATTTAAAACTGGCTAAGATTATGATGTTCAACAAGAGTTTTATAGGCTATGAGTAGTCTTTAAAGTTACCCACTAAGATTACTATTTATGGCTCATCTCGTCATTTGTATATGGCTTATATCATCACTTGTTGCTCGCTAACATATAAAGTAAGGAAGCTCTAAATTGTAGTTAACAAATTCTTAACTCTTTACTCTGCTTCTTTAAACAAAGGCTTTGCAACTTCTCATTAGTAAAGTTTCTATAAATTCTGAAATATAAATACTTAGTAATATATGTCTGCTACCATAAATCTTAACTACTTCATGGAAAATTTTTATGACCTGCCAAACAGTCCCTATTTTGGCATATTTAAGCAAATTCCCAAAATTAAACCCATTTAAAGCATTAAAAGTTTAACAACCTTAACCCTTGCTGCAATGTTCATTATGACAGGTGCCTTGTAGAGAATAATTGAACTCCTCCTTCTACACATCTCTTGAACCACAAATATTTGTAATACTTTGTTTTTGACATATCAATTTTGAGTTTCTTCTTAAATATGTGCTTATGTAAGAAATAAATATTTCATGACCATTCTTTTGCATTTACTTTTTGTTGAAGTGTCTAATTTAAGAAAATCAATTACACTTTATATATAAAAAAAAGTTCTGTGCTCAATTTGGCAGCACATACCCTAAACCTGGAATGATACAGAGATGATGAGCATAGCTCCTTCGAAGGATGACACACAAATTCCTGAAGCGTTCAATATTTTTACAATGACAGACGCTGGAGGGAATGTGGCCAGAAGTAAACACTACTGAATTCTTGGTGAGAGTGTAAACTTGTCAACCCCTTTGAAAAGCAGAATGGAGGTTCTTCAAAAGATTCCACATAGAGATCCTCTATGACGCAGCAATCCTTCTTTTGGGCATTCACCCAAATGATCAGAAACAAGACCATACTAAAACTACAAGCACAACTATGTTTATTGCAGCATTATTTACCATAGGTAAGATATGGAACCAACCCGATGCCCCTCAGTACATGAATGGATCAAGAAAATGTGTGTGTGTGTGTGTGTGTGTGTGTGTGTGTGTGTGTGTGTGTGTGTGTGTGTGTGTGTGTGTGTAACTGTGACCCCTCTGTACAGTACTTTTACAACTAAAAACATATAAAAGTGTTCTGAAATGGAAGAGTTTATTCCCCCAATTTTATCCATATAATATTGTTAACAAAGCAGATTTTTAAATACTACGTAGAATGTGATACGTATTACAGAAACCATTACATGTAATGAGCAACCAGAAATAATGTTATCAATTGACTATGCACTGCTTCCAAGGAAGCCAGATGGATAATTTCTCATGCTCTAAATCAAACTGGTGATCTTATGTCTTGATAGTGTAAAAATATCAGGGACAGAATAATGAAGGAATTACAACTGAGGTGAAATCCATATGAAAATATACAAACCTGATAAAACATATAAGTATCTGAGCAGTATATTGCGTTTTAAATCATTTACGCTACATTGTAAAGATAATGAAGACCTATTAGAATGAATTAACTTTTTGATATCCTATCGTAGCTCCTTAGAAGGATGAACTCTTTCCTCATTCTTGTAGAGGCTTCATCAGATGAGAGGAACTGTATTTTTTTGTTTGCTTCCTTCCATTTATTCTTCACTCTGAAATATGAGCTACATGATACTGAAATACACCAAGGAAAATTAAACACACAGGCTTTGGAAAGATCAATCAATGTAAAATAAATAAAATACATATAACCTTGTAAAAGGTCCAAATAAATTAATTTATATAATCTCAAGTGTAAACAGAAAATGATTTAAGCAATGTCACGTAATTGAAAAATGAAAATTTTTAGGAGATACTTAATTTTTTCCTTTCTACTACATTGAATTAATTATTGATTTTGTATAGAGAGATTAAAGATGAGATTAACAAGAAACTTGCTTAAAACTGGGCACAAATTCTGAATAGACATGTATTCCAAAATCCATGAAAATCGCCAGTGGGTTTACAAAGTTGTGTTTAATGCTACTTCTATGCTGGCTTAAGCTTTGGGAACAGAAGTCATTAGAGAAATGCAATTCAAAATTACTATGATACTCCTTCATAACTATTACAACTCTTATTTTAAAAAAATCAAAGGAACCAGTTGTGGTGGGAGTCAATTTGGCCTAGAAACCCTCTAAGGAGAGAGCAAGATGAGGCATTGGCTTAAGTGAGCTGCTCGATGTCTGCCATCCCCAAAAGAAAAACATTGGAGTGAAGCTCAAGGCCATAATGCCTTTGGGCTTGGGTCCTTCCCTTGACGATAGCATCTGCAAGTTGATCTGCCTGAGATTATACCTGAGGTGTGCCCCCAGGGGAGAGTGAACCCACTCTAATGGCTCCCCCCTTTGAATTAAAACTGCAGAAATCAATGTAACACCTCCAAACCACCAAAGGGAAATGGGCTCAAAAATAGAATTCCTCTTCAGGAAAACTTCATCGAGGCCTTTTTGGAACTGCAAAAATATTGCCCAATGGCTGTCTGTAATTGTAATAACTTCTTGGTGCATCCTGCCTTTTAATAGGGCAAATAAGGCACACACTATCTTTAGGGACAGGCACCCATGGCAACAGCCAATTGATTTCCCCTAAAAGGCTCTGAAGTTGGGTTAAGGTCAGAGAGGTTGGAATATCCAGCAAAGGCTTAAGGAGACTGTCCTGAGTCAAGGTAAGGTGGAACCAGAGCACCTTAAAAGGAGGTAACTTTTGAATCATATTGAGTGCTATGGTGAAGCCCTCCTTTCTTAATATGGTGCGAATCTGGGCCAGTAGGCCCTCCAGGTGTCCTAGGTCTTGGTGCCCCACGATTATATCATCCGGGTAGGCAAACACAAGGGAGGTATCTGAACCCAACACAGGCCCTAGAAGTGTGGCGAAGTATTGTTGGCAAAAGGCCAGGTTATTTGCCATTCCCTCTGGCAGCACCGTCCATTCAAACCTCCAATCAGGCAGGGAAAACTTAAGAGAAGGGATGGAGAAAGCAAACTTTTTGCAGTCATCCGGATGCAGGAGGATTGAAAAAAACAATCTTTAATATCAATCACACCGAGTTATATTCTGAAGGTATAGCAGGAGTCCAGGGCATACCTCTTAGGGATGCCTACTAGCTCCATCCGTTCATTTACCTTTCATAGATCTTGGAGCATACACCTAGCCCCAGAGGCCTTTTGAATAACAAATATGGGTGTGTTCCAAGGACTCATAGAAGGGCATATGTACCCAAGGTTTATCTCCACCAGAAGGTGGAGGGCTACAAGTTTAGGTTTTATCAATGGCCACCACTCCACCCAGGTAGGGCTTCCTATCTAAATCAAACTTGGATCCACAATTCTTTTTCCAATGGTATCCCTTAGTGCCCCTGGGTCAGGGTGTAGGGGGAGGTTAGGACCCCTCGGGCCAGTTGGCAGAGGATTGTTGTGAATAGTCCCTCTTAAAGTGCCTCTCCTGCCCACATTTAAAACAAGTCCCTCTCCCCGATGGTCTTGGGGTTCCTTGGCCCTGGGCTGCCAGTGCCTGAGTAATAGCCACAGTCATTGCAGATGTCTGAGCATGTAAAGCTAAAGCTTATGATTGGGACTGGTGCTGTTGCATTCCCACATCCTGTGAGGCCACCAGCCATCTTCTCAGAAAACACTCTCTCAATCCCATGCAGGCCATGTGGTGGTCTGCATTCATCTCTTCCCAGACCAGCAGCTTTACAAACTGATCTTGGAGGTTCCCTGCTGGCAGCTTGTGGTTAATACTCTGTTCAACTCCATCTACAAACTCAACTAGAGGCTCACCAGGTTTTTGTGTAACTCGTGCTATGAGGGACTCAGTGGGCCCATCATCCAGTTTGAACCATGTGGCAAGTCCTGCCTGCATCACCTGGTCACGGTATGGGCCAGGTATTGCGGCATGTTGGATGCCAGTGGAGTACCACTCCCCATCCCTTTTAACATGGTATAAGTAATAGGTATCACAGATTGAGCCTGCCAGTTATTCTCCACTTGCACTCTGCATTCCTCCTTAAAGAAAGCTCACCATTTAATAAACTGAGAACAAGTGAGGAAGGCTTTGGCCACATCCAGCCAGTCCTTGGGGACACATGGGTGATAAGCAATGTCCTGTAATAAAGTCTGGGCCCAAGGAGAGTTTGGACCATCCTCCACCACTGCCTTGTGGAGCTCTTTTTTTAGCTTCCCATGGATACCATTCCAAGGGCCAGATTTACCAGATACACTTGGGAAAGCAAATCCTGTGGCCCAGGGTCCGGGGTCCTGGGTGGCCCTTCCTTTCCAGGGTAGGCCTCCAATTAGGTTACTTCCCCACCCCTCAACCCCTCCATGGAAGGTTGGTAGGGGTCCGGATCTTGCAGTTCCTTCTCACAGGTTGCGTAGGATGCTGTACCTCTCCCTCAATCGGGGAAATAGGGTGGGGACCTAGGACCATCCGGGGAACCTGAGTCAGAGGGGGTAACTTTCACCCTCATTTTGATTTCCACTGTGCATGTTTCAGTGCATTCTTGGATGAATTTTACCCATTCCTTTTCCTTCTCACTTCTCAAGTCCTCCTTTATTCCTGCTAGGCCTAATGCTGCCTTTCCTCTTACTTCTGTGAAATAGCATTACCCATACTAAGGGTTTCACTTACCCTGTGAGACTGCTTAGCCTCTGCCGGTATCTTTTCCTTTCAAGCCCCACGTTGGGTGACAGATGTTGGGTCTTCGTCCATCCCACAAAAGACGGATGGGGTCCAAGGAAAGGTAAGTGCGGCTGCTCCCCTGTTCCGCGGCCTCACTTAGCCAGGGAGACAAACAGACACAGCAGTGAGTCAAGTGAAGCAGGAAATTCATTTATTAACTCAGAGCAAGCTCTTTTTTAAAGCAAAAAAGACCAGGCGTGCATGGGAGGGGAGGAAGAACCTTATCATGCACCTAAGCTTCCACGGGATGGTTAGTCATGGAATGCAAAGCAAATTGGGCTCTTCCCACACAACTCCCCCTCAGCGCCATCTTTACTGCCCATGTGCTCCACAATCAAAGACCTCGGAGTCAAAGCTGACACTCTAAAAAATTCAAAGGATGAAATAAGTGAAACCCTAGGTCTCCTTGGCACAGGCCAAAATTTTCTTAAAAGAGACACAGAAACACAACAAATTAAAGAAAGGTTGGACAAATGGGATTGCATAGAATTGCAGAGCTTCTCCATGGCAAAGGACATAGCTAGCAAGATCACCAGAAAGCCCACAGATTGGGAGAAGATCTTCACTAAACATACAATGGACAAGGGTCTCATATCTACAATATACTTGGAACTAAGAAAATTAAATGCCCTAACAATAAATCGTCAAAGAAACAACTGCCCAATAAATAAGTGGGCTATAGACTAACAGAGGAACTTTGCTGAAGAAGAAAGAAGGATGGCCAATAGACACATTAAGAAATGCTCAACTTCCCTAACCATAAGAGAAATGCCAAACAACATTGTGATACCACCTCACTCCAATTAGAATGGCTATAATGAAGAACTCTAATAACAACAGATGCTAGAGGGGATGTGGACAGAAGGGAACCCTACTGCATTGTTGGTGGGAGTGTAAACTTGTTCAGCCACTTTGGATAGTAGTATGGAGGGTCCTCAAAAGACTCCACATAGTGCTCCCCTATGAACCACCAATCCCACTTTTGGGCATTTACCCAAATGATCACAAACAAGAGCACACTAATGGTACCGTTTACCACAGCTCTAAGATTTGGAACCAACCCAGATGTCCCACCATAGATGAATGGACCAAGAAAATGTGGTATATATACACAATGGAATTCTATGCCTTCATCAGAAAGAATGGCATTGCCCATTTATTAAGAAATGGAAAGACTTGGAAAAATTATATTAAGTGAAGTAAGCTGTGCCCAAACAAACATAGGTACCATGGTTTCCTTTATTTGCATAAACTAGTATGCCTGACACAAGCAGAAAAGGTCAGATAAGTTGATGGTAGGCGAAATAAACTCCAAGATAAGGAATCAAATGGTTTTTCTTTCTTGCAATTGTTTCTAACATACTTATGAGATGATTTCTTTGTTGCTTTGTATGTCCTTCCCCCACGGTAAAACCCCTGCTTTCATTGTATTTGAGGTTGATATAATTTGTGGAGGGCTAAGGCAAAAACAAACTGTTTAAATAGGGATACAGCTGGACCCATTGCAACAATAAGATGTACAAGATGTTACATCAAAAAAACAACTTTAAAACTTTGGCTGGGAGGTGGATTAGGAAGGAGGGTGATTTGAAGGGATTCGAAGGGGAAACAAAGGAGCAGGCAACAATGCTTGATAAGAAATATACTCATGAATGTTGAATGAAGACTGTGGAAATGAAGCTGGAGGTTGTCAATTTTTCGTATAGATAGCAGTTTAGTGTTCCAGTGAACAGTCTTAGCCTAGAGAATCACACCAAGTGTGCTATCACTGTACAGAGAGTTTGGCCAGAGAGTAAAAATTGAGTCAATGAGACAGACCTGAGCACTTGCTTGCAGCTGTGCCAAGGCGGTGGTGGTGGCGGCCATAGCCACACTACCTAAACACAGAGAGTCCGGGACAAAGGCACCAGACCCAGAGAGCTAGTGGATTCTACTCAACACCAGCAAGAAGTGACAAGGAGCAAATATCTTCATCCTGCAGATCACAGACTAAAGATGACCACGGAACCAACACTCCAGCGTGAGTAGAACCCTGACATCCTCACTCCTTCTCAGGAAGCAGAGGAGGGAAGTCCACCTCTCCCCACCCCCAGCAGCAGAGATCTCCATTTTTGATACTGACAGAGGCCTGGCTGAGGAGCTAGCAACAACTCAGGCCTTGGAAGAAAGCTGGAGTCATTTAGCAGGTCACAGGAACCTGACCTGACATTCCAGGCGTAGCTCCACCCAAGGGAAAGTCACCAAGCCCAAGCAGAGGATCCTTGGTCCCTACAGGTGTGGCTTTCTTCTGGGTAAACAGAGCCAGAGGCTGCCCCTCCCTACAGCAGCCTAGAAAAACAATTGAAATTCAGTATACATAAACCCTGAGAATGGCTGTAGGCTGGGCTTTGTGAGTATATCAGAAGCTATCCCCTCAGGGAAAAGCTACTGTTTGGTGAAAGGCCTCAACTCTACCCAGAACCTAGCCTCATCACACCATCTCCAAACTAGAAGAAACAGCCATCTCCTTCTTTGCCATCTCCTTCTTTTGTGATAATCAAAGCAGATCTCTCTCCCACTGAACTAGCAAGGAGGAGGATCACAAAATCCTGGGTAAAGCAGAGCATTTTTCTGCCTGCTCAAACAAACTGACTTAAGTAACCAATCAAGACAGACCAGACAGTAACCACAAGCAGACCTGAGACTCCACAAAGAGATTCCTTAGGACACAAGGGAGATAAAAGATCTTCCCATGCACGCAGCCCCCCCCTCCCCAATCAAAGAACTCTTTTTTATACCTTTTTTAATTTTTACTTTTAAAAAATTTTTAAATTATATTTTAAAAATTGTTTTCTATTAATCTTTTTTGTCCTCGCATAATTTTTATTTTAGGTGTGTGTGTGTGTGTGTGTGTGTCTGTGTGTCTGTGTGTCTGTGTGTGTCTGTGTGTGTTTTAATCTCTACTGAGTTTTTGGTCATTTTTTTCTTTTTTCTTTTTCTCTTCTTTTTTTTCTTTTTCATTTTTTTCTTCCCTTTCTTCTTTTTGGGTGACTGAATTGCTGTTTTGCTCATCCTCAGATACATACCTGTCATCGATTATTAGACTTTATCTCCCCTGTGTACATATTTAACCCAGAAATTTATTACTCAATTCAAAACCTCTTAGGCTTAAATTCTTTAAAAGTAGTATTATCTCCTTCTACCTATATAATTTTAAGAACTTTTATTTTTTAGCTTTTCTTCTCTCAATATCACTTCTTTACCCTTTCATAATTTTTGTGTTTCACTTTTTATATTTAAATTTTTGTTTTTCCATTTTCTCTTGTTTTTTTAAGTCTCTCAAATAATTCTTCCCAAGCTATTTCTCTCTCTGAAATTAGGACTTGGTCAAATACACTCTCTTTTTACCTACCACATCCCTCTAATCCTACTTTTCCCCAAATTTCTCTCTAAATCTAATAACTTCTCGTTTGCAAAATTCTTCTTTTCTGTTCTTAACCCATTAGTACATAGTTGTTTGATGTTGAATAGATTGTATCTATTGAAGTATGGAGGTTCCTCTAATGACTTCACATTGAGCTCCCCCATGACCCAGCAATCCCAATTTTTGGCATTTACCCAAATGGTAACAAACAAGACCATACTAAAGCTACCAACATAACTGTTTATTGCAGCATTCTTTAAGAGAGCTATGATGTGGAACCAATCCAGATGCCCCTCCGCAGATGACTGGATTAAGAAAATGTGGTATATATACACAATGGAATTAATTCTATGCCTCCATCAGAAAGGATGACATTGACCCATTTGTTAAGAACTGGAAATACTTGGAAAAAAGTATATTAAGTGAAGAAAGCCAGGCCCAAAGAAACATAGGTCCCATGGTTTCCCTTATTTGCAATAACTAGTGTATGTCTGAAACAAGCAGAAAAGGTCAGATAAGTTGATTTTACGTGAAATGAACCCCAATATAGATATTCCTATTTTTTTCCTTCTTGCACTTGTTTCAAACATATTCATAAGATGATTGCTTTTTTGTGTTCTATGTCCCTCCCCCACGGTATAACCCCAGCTTTCATTGTATTTGATATTGATATAGTTTGTGGATGGGAAGGGCAAAAGCAAATAGGGATACCGGTGGACCCATTGCAGCAATGAGATGTACAAGTCGTTATGCTGAAATTCGAACTTTACAACTTCGGGCAGGTCGGGGAGGGGGTGGGGGGTGGTGGAAGATATGAAGGGAAGGGGAAACCAAGGATGAAGCAATAATGCTTGATAAAAATGTACTCATTACATTTCCTCTGTAATTGTAACAACTCTGTATGGTATTTTCATGATAAAAAATTTTTTAAAAGGATGTAAAATATTTTGATTATAAAACATTATATATATATGTATATGTATATATGTATATATATGAATATACATATATGTATATATATTCATTACCTTGCCCATGTAATAAAATCCCCTCAGTACGATATTTTCACAATAAATAAATTATCTGAAAAAAATGGTATCAGTCAATAGTGCATATAATTTTATTTTTCATTACAAACATAGAATGTAGTAAAAATTTTCTTAGCAATTACCCTGCACTAGGTTGTGGGAAGATTCTAATGGAAATAATATACTGTGTTTATGTAGAGAATTTGAGCATCCAAAATTTTAATATGCTTGTGGTCCTAAAACCAATACCTTGCTGATATTGTGTGACAAATACAACTTCCTATAAGTACAGAAGTTTTCCTTGTATCTTTTCAATTTATATTTTTATTGTAAAGTTCCTGTGCAGAGGGGTTACAGTTACGTAAGTAAGGTAATTAGTCCATTTCTTATTGAGCATTGTTACCCTCTCCTTTGTCTTTCCCCTACCATTCCGCCCCTTCATACCTCCCCAACATGTCGCTCCACCCCCCCCCCCATAGAGTGTCTTGTATATTTCATTGTTACAATGTGGCAACCTGTGTCCTTTCCTTGTATCTTCAATGAAGAAATGCTGGCTTGATTTATGCTGATTCTACTGTTGTAGACACACCTAAAATCACTCGCCAAGTTCAGGAGTACAAAATGAAATGCATAGCAGAAACATTGGAACATTTCAGAGAAGATTAGCATGGCTCATGTACAAGGATGACAGACAAATTTCTGAAGCATTCCATATTTTTACAACAGATGCTGGAGGGGATGTGGCCACCAGGGAACCATACTGCATTCTTGGTGGAAGTACAAAACTTGTTCAACCACTTTGGAAAGTAGTATGGAGGTTCCTCAAAAAACTCCACATAGAGCGCCCCTATGACCCAGCAATCCCACTTTGGGACATTTACCCAAATGATCACAAACAAGACCATACTAAAGCTACCAGCACAACTATGTTTATTGCTGCATTCTTTAAGATAGCTAATATATGGAACCAACCCCAATACCTTAGCAGATGAATGGATCAAGAAAATGTGGTATATATACACAATGGAATTCTATCCCTCCATCAGAAAGAATAACGTTTCCCCATTTGTTAGTAACTGGAAAGTCTTGGAAAAACTTATATTAAGTGAAGTAAGCCACGTCCAAATTAACATTGGTCCCATGGTTTCCCTAATTTTCAATAACTAATATTTGTCTGGGTTAAGAAGAAAAGGTCAAAAGCTATCTGCATATGACCAGATAGGATGATGTTAAGGGACATGAACCCCAAGATAGGGACACAAGTGGTTTTTTCTTTCTTGCTATTGTTTCTAACATACGTATAATGTGCGATGTGATTTTTTTGTTTCTTTATATGTTCCTCTCTCCTGCTATAACTCCTGTTTTCACTGTATTTGAAGTTGGTGCGCCTACATCTTCTATATACGCTCCTCTAATTTGTGGAGGGGAAAGAAAGAAAACAAAATGTTTAAATAGGGGTACAGGTTGACACATTGTAACCATGAGATACACAAGACACTATGTTGAAAAATGAACTTTACAATTTAGGTGGGGTAAGGGAGGAGGGTTGTGTACTTATGGAGCTGGGAGGGAAAGGATGGTAGGGGAAAAATAAAGGAGGAGGTAACAATTTTTTTTTACCTTGCTCATTACCTTGCTCACGCAAATGTGACTCCTCTGTACATTATTTAGCTAATAACTAATATTATGAGGCAGACTGAAATGAGACTCCAGAGAAAGAGTCAGAAAGACTGATCAGAGAGAATAAAATTGGTCACACAAAGATTGGAAAATAGAATTCCTTGTAGAACATACAAATCATTGAAACCCTGCACATGTAAGGACAAGAGAGCAAAGTCCAGAAATGCACATTTTCTTAGAGGTCAGCTATTGAATTATCAATGGAAATATTTGTATTCTTAAATATTTGACCACATGTGAGAGAAGGCTGAAGAGAAATAAAATGCCATCACTCTGTTTGGACGTCCAATATCACACTAGGAAGTAATCAATCACTGATTTGTAATAAAAAGAGAAAACAATTATTCCAAATGAGGGTTTCATTTCTTTTCCTGTAACAGTTCTTGATTTAGATGCTAGCAATTACCATACAATTGATCCAGTACCACAGCTGAAATGATATTGACCGCAGTATTCCCACATGAAGGAAAAGAGAAAATTAACAGATATCTGAAGAAATGACTTGAGGATGAAATGTTCTAATAGTGATATCTGAGGTTTTGACACAGGTGAAGAAGTGGATTTTCTTTTCTAAAAAATCCCCATTTTTAGCATGGTGCCAGTGGCTTACACATCTGTAATCCTAGCTACTCAGGAAGCTGAGATCTGAGGACTGCTATTCAAAGCCAGCCTGGGCATTCCACAGTGGTTGAACAAGTTTAATTTCCCACCAACAGTGTAATAGAGTTCCCAATTGGCTACATCCATGCCAGCATTTACTATTGTTAGTTTCTTGATAAACGCCATTCTAACTGGGACGAGGAATAATCTGTCTTGTTTACTTGTAGATTTGTGGGCACCTTCTAGCTACTATGAATGAATCCATGAAACCTAAATTGCTCGGAGTCTGCATTCCTTTCTCTTTTCTCTTAGTATCATTTTCCCCAACCTTTCATTTTCCTTAAGACTAGTGAAAAGTCATCTTTTCAGATGAGTGAATAGAATTCCATTATGTGTGTGTGTGTGTGTGTGTGTGTGTGTGTGTGTGTGTGTGTGTGTGTGTGTGTGTGTAAGATGAATATAGGCCCATGAGTTCATTTCTAAGTCTTCTGTTTCATCTGTAATTTAGTAGTTCCATACTAAAGTTGAATTGTTTTCTCTACTGAATTGAAGAATATTGTTGGGATTTTGATGAGTATTTCATTTTCAATTTTTGGGGGTCAGTATTGCAGTTTTTGCCATGTTAATTTTTTTTTCAGGCTTCATGATCATATGTATATTATGTTCAGAAAACACACATTGCAATTTTGAACAAACAGAAGGAAAAGTGTCTGGCAGTAGTTCCAGAAAATTTACCCTCTTAGGCTGCAGGAAGCCTGTCTCCCCCTAGGCCTTTTACTATTATTATTACTACTAATTATTATTATTATTATCTTTAAGTAGTTGTTCAAAGCAGTTTATGAATACAACACATCTTGATTAATGTCACTGCTTTTTAAACTAGAAATATTCTTTTTTATTTAGTTACAAGAGTTTTCAGATTCAATTCTTTTTAAGAATCTTAACAACTAGGTTATGAATAGCCTTTTATAATTACCAAGTCTATTTTTGTCCTTGGCCTAGGCAAGTTCGACATAAGTCATCCAGCCCCCACCTCATCATTAGAGAATGAATGATATTTCCAAATGCCTGAGAAGTTTAGCATGCTTTTATTTTCTTACTTTTTAAAATGGGACTTGAACCAAGGACCAGGGCATTCTCCCTTTGCTTCTTCACTCAAGACTATAATTCTAACACTGGAGTTACACCTCCACTTATGCTTTCTGGTGGTTAACCAGAAATAAGTTTCCTGAACTTTCCTGCCCCAGCTGGCTTCAAACTATGAGCCTCAGATCTCAGGCTTCTGAGTAGCTAAGATTATAGGCATGAACAACTGATGCTCAGCTTTTGTTTTTGTTTTTTTTTATTGTGATTAAGTGATTACATAATTTCCCAAATTTCAAACTATTGTGGGATCGTGATGCTCAGTTAAACTCACAAACACATTCTATCTTTCCTGGAGCAAATTGTCTATCATGGTCTATAACATTTATGAGTTCTATGAGCTTTGCAATACAGTTATTTCTTCCACATTGGGTGGTATGTACATTTCTTTTGTTTTGCATAGCATCAGCTGTTCCCTCTTTCTCATTTGTTCCCTCCCTCCCATTGCTGCCATTAAGTTGCTTAGTTCATTTTGGTCAATGTCCTGTGCAGCTAATTGGTCCCGTTGTTGTATGTTTTTCCCTGATTCCCTCTAGTTCTGTGTTGTCTTCCTGGATCCCCTCCAGTGTACATATATATACCATACATGTGATCAGCAGCATGGAGTTATTTACTTGTGATTCAACCAGATGAGTGGAAGCTCTCTGTTTCTTAAGTCCTGTTAATTTTGTCGTATCACTTAACATTTTGGATTTAACATCCACTTATCAGGGAGACCATGTACCATTTGTCTCTTTGATCTTGGCTTACCTCGCTCAACATGATTTCTTCTAACTCCATCCATTTCCATGCAAATGCCATTATTATTTTGTCCTTTCTAATGTCTGCATAATATTCCATTGTGTATAGATACCACAATTTTTGGATCCATTCATCTCTGATGGGACATCTGGGTTTTTTCCATATCCTGGCTATTGTGAACAATGCTGCAATAAACATGGAGGTGCATGTGTCCTTGTATACTGGTTCCTGTTGTTCAGGATAGATGCCTAGAAGTGGTATGACTGGGTCCTATAGGAGGTCAATAATTAGCTTTTTGAGGAACCTCCAGACTGCTTTCCAAAGAGGTTGTATATGTGTACATTCCCACCAGCAGTGTAATAGGGTTCCTCTTTCTCTGTATCTCCTCCAGCATTTGTCGTTGGCTGACTTGTGGGCCATTCTGACTGGGGTAAGGTAGTATCTCAGGGTTGTCTTTATTTGCATTTCCTTCACAACCAGGGATGCTGAACATTTCCTCATGTGTTTCTTTGTCATTTTTATCTCCTCATCTGAGAAGTCTCTTTAGTTCCCTTGCCCATTTAGTAATTTTTTTGTTAGTCTTGGGAGAGATCAGTTTCTTGAATTCCCTGTATATACTGGATATTAACCCATTGTCTGTTATATTGCTGATAAATATTTTATCTCAATTAGTTGGTTGTCTTTCTAGCACGGTTGTGATAGCTTTAGCTGTTCAGAAGCTTTTTATTTTAAGGTAGTCCCATTTGAAGAGTCTCTCTCCAATTTGTTGTGACCCTGGGACTCTGTGCAGGAAGTTCCTTCCTGTGCCTATAAGTTCAAGTGTCCCTTTTACTCTGTCCTGCAGTAGTTTCACAGATTCAGGTTTGATGTTAAGGTCTTTAATACATTTTGAGTTGATGTTGGTGCATGGTGATAGGCTGGGGCCCAATTTTAGTCTTCTGCATGTGGCCGCCCATTTTTCCCAGCACAAGTGGTTGAAGAGGCTGTGTTTCTTCCATTGTATGTCTTTTGTTCCTTTGTCAAATATCAGCTGACTGTAGGCATGTGTATTTATTTCTGGATCTTCTATTCTATTCTACTTGTCTTCGGGTTTTTGTGCCAGTAACATGCAGTCTTTGTTATTATAATTCTATAGTAGTGTTTGAAGTTCGGCATGGATATCTATCCCATGTTGTCTTTATTTCCTAGAACTGTTTTGGCTATTCTAGTTCTTTTGTTATTCCATATGAAATTTGAGACTGTTTTCTGTATTTCACAGATGTACATCTTTGGTATTTTAATAGGAATTGAATTGAATTTGTATATAAATTTTTGCAGTATTGCCATTTTCACTATATTAAGTCTGTCTATCCAAGAGCATAGGAAGTTTTTCCATTTCCTAGTGTCTTCTGTAATTTTTTTCTTTAACTTTTCATACTTTTCATTAAATAGTTCTTTTACATCTTTGGTTAGGTTAATTCCTAAATATTTAATTTTTCGGGAGGTTATTGTGAATGGGGTTGCTTCCTTTATTTCCTTTTCTGCTTGTACATTGTAAGTGGACAGGAAGGCAACTGATTTTGTGGGTTGATTTTGTATCCTGCTTCTTTGCCGAAGTGATATATGATTTCTAAGAGTTTGGGGATGGAGTTTTGGGATATTGAAGGTATAGTATCATGTCATCTGCAAAAAGGGATAGTTTAACTTCTTCTTTCCCTATGTGGATCCCGTTAATGTCTTTTTCTTGCCTTGTTGCCCTGGCTAAAGATTCCACAACTATGTTGAAGAGGAGTGGAGACAGTGGGAATCCTTGACTTTTTCTGGATTTTAAGAGAATTGGTTGTAGCTTTTCCCCATTAAATATAATATTGGCTATTGGTCTGTCGTAAATGGATTTTATTATTTAAAGAAATGTTCCTTCTATTCCTATTTTCTCTGGAACTTTTAGCATGAATGAATGTTGAATTTTATCAAAAGGCCTTTTCTGAATCTGTGGAGATAATCATGTGATTCTTGACCTTGGCTCTGTTGATGTGTTGGGTACATGTTGTGATTTTTCCCATGGCATCCTTAATCCTGTTAATATGGTTTTCTTGTCTTCTTTTTTTAATTAAACTTGCCAATGGTCCATCAATTTTATTTATTTTTTTCAAAGAACCAGCTTATTTGGTTAATTTTGGCTATGATTCTCTGATTCTCTAATTCATTAATCTCTGCTCTTAGTTTGGTTATCTGGCTCCATGTACTAACTTTAGGTTCTATTTTGTCATGTTTTCTAGCTGTTTTAATTGCAACATGAGATTATTTACGTGGTCTGTCTCTATTTTCTTGATGTGGGCACTGAGGGCAATAAATTTGCCCCTCAGGATTGCTTTTGCTGTGTCCCAAAAGTTTCTTTTAGAGGTGTTTTCATTTTCATTGA
Source organism: Dipodomys merriami (assembly GCF_024711535.1). Lineage (NCBI taxonomy): Eukaryota > Metazoa > Chordata > Mammalia > Rodentia > Heteromyidae > Dipodomys > Dipodomys merriami. Next base: position 12,251,204 of record NW_027206024.1, read on the forward strand.
GTTGTAGGAATTTTTTAATTTCTTCTTTAATCTCTTCCATTACCCAGGCATTGTTTAGAAGTGTATTGTTCAATTTCCATGTTTTTGAGTAATTTCTGCAATATACTTTGTTATTGAGAACTAGCTTCATTCCACTGTGGTTAGATAGGATACAGGGGATTATGTCAATCCCCTTGTATTTGCTTAAATTCCTTGCATGAACTATGATATGGTCTATTTTGGAGAAAGTTCTTTGAGCTGCTGAGAAAAATGTGTACTGTGTTTTTTAGGTTGAAATACTCAGTAGATATCAGTTAGTTGCGCTTGAAGTATGGCCTCATTTAATTCAGTAGCTTCTTTGCTAATCCTCTGGTTGGCAGACCTGTCCTTTGGAGAAAGTTGGGTGTTAATGTGTACTAGTATTATCGTATTGGGATCTATTTTATTCTGTAAGTTTGAGAGTATTTGCTTAACATATCTGGGTGCACTAATGTAAGTTGATGGTAGTAATATCCACCTCTTTGATTGTTCACTGTATTAATATGTAAAGTCTGTCGTTGTCTTTTTGTATTGATTATAATGAAAAATTTATTTTGTTAGATATCAGGATTGCTACACCTGCTTTCTTCCTGGGTCAATTTGACTGATAGATCAGTTTCCAGCCGTTCACTCTGAATTTGTTTGTATGTTTGGCTGAGAGGTGGGTCTCCTGAAGGTAACAGTTTGTATGTTTGGCTGAGAGGTGGGTCTCCTGAAGTCAACAGATTGATGGGTAATGTTTTCTGAGCCAATCTGCAGTTCTTTTTCTTTTGATTGGTGAAGTAAGCCCGTTATTATTAAGAGATAGTATAGAGAGATGCATTGTGGTCCCTGTGATTCCCTATTTTCCTAAGGTTTTCTTCTTTCCTTTCCTCCTGTGCTTCCTCAGTTACAGTTTTATTGATGGCTGTCTGGGTCTAGGTCCCTGTTTCTGGTTGCTTTCTTCAGGTTGTGTCCCCCCTCTTAGAATTCTTTGTAATGCTGGCTTAATGTTTATGTATTCATTTAGTTTTTCTTTGCTATTAAAATTTTTCAGTTCTCCATCAAATGTGAATGCTAGCTTTGCTGTGTATATCAGTCTGGGTTGACAGTTATTGGCTGTCAGGGATCGTATGTTACTTTCACAGGCCTTTCTTGCATTCAGTGTTTCTGTGGAGAAATCTGCAGTGATCCTAATTTTTTTCCCATTGTAGTATAGCTCCTTTTTCATTTTTGTTGCATGCAAGTTTGTTTCCTTATTATTCAGATCTACCATTTTTACTATAATTTGTCTACAAGTGTTTCTCCTGGGATCCTGCTTGCTAGGTGTTCTATAGGCTTCTGTTATGTAGGTAAGATGTTATTTTTTGAGATGGGGAAAATTTTCACTGATTATTTTGTTGAATAGGTGTAACATTTCCTTGCTTTGATATTCCTCACCTTCGTCCATTCCAATTATACCAAGGTTAAATTTCTTGACCCTATCTGCTTGCTCTTGAATTTCCCTTTGGCATAATTTAAGTGATTTTTCCACATCTGTAATGTTTTGGTCCAGTTGGTGTATGCTGTCTTCTGTATCTGACACTCTACGTTCCATTTCGTTCACTCCGTTAACTGTGGCTTCCATTGTGGTTTGCATGGAAGAAATGGACTCATTTATGGATTTGATGTTCGCTCTCAAAGTACTGATCTCACCTTTTAATGAAGTGTATACTGCCTCTATTTTTGCACTGATATCACTTCTCAGTGAGGTGTGTGCTGCCTCTATTTTTGCGCGTACCTCCTGTTTTAGATCCTGCATCTCTTTTGATAGTTCATCCCTGTGATCTTTAATTTTCTGGTCTATTTCTCACTTTATTTCCTGAGTCATTGCCTCCAGCATATTTTGGATGTAGCTTTTGTCTTCCATTCCTGCTTTGCTCCCACTAGGGCTCTCCCCAGGGTGGCTGCTGGCTTTTGGGGATAGCTTGCTATCCTGGGTCATGATAACCCTTGTAAATTTTCTGATTTTCGCATGGGGATTCAGGGATTATTGGAGACTAATCTGAAAATTTGTTTTGGTCAATAGGTGTCTGTCTTTTCTTGGTTGCTGTTTCTGTGCTGCTAGAGAGAATCTGTACCTGATCTCGGTTCTGTTGAGGGCCGGCCTCCAGCTGCTGGTCTGACACATATAGGGTTCTCAGTTCTCTGTTTTAGATCACTGGCAATTCCTGTCTTTGGAAGAGTTGAGCAGCCCAGAGTGCTCCTACAGGTGCTCTTGGCGAGTTTGGATGTGCTGGATGCACTGTCCCAGATGCTGGAGTTTGCTATGGGCTCCTGATAATTTTTGGTGGGTTGTGGGCTTGAACTCTGGGTTTGGGCACTGTCCCTCAGCTCTTCAGCTCAAAACTGATACCCTACCATTTAAGCCAAAGCTCTTCTATCTCTTTCTGCTTATGTGGTGCTGAGGAATCAGATCCAGGGCCTCATGCACCCAAGACAAGTACTCTACTGCTGAGCAACCTTACCAGCAGAGCTCCTGACTATTATCAGGTGCTAGTGGCTTGTGTTGTTCAATTTCCAGCCTAGAATATATGGGTTGGGTTCTGGTAGGGTTTAGGCTTCTCCTTTCCTGAGCCCCCAGGTCTTTGCTGTCACAGAATTGCTTCCCAGGGGACGCAGTTCCCTGTTTTTCTCCCCTCTGCTGAGGCACATGCAGCTTCTTACTTCAGTTGGGAGGATTTGGTTGTGTTGCCCAGTCACCGGATCCCCAGACCTGGTGCCAGTGCCTGGCCTGGGACATGCCGGTTGGACCTATGCTGCTGTGTATCCTGCCTAGTTTATGCAGCCTGGGGTACTCAAATTTCTTCCACTGTTGGGTGTCTGGACCCAGAGGTGCTGTTCCTGGCTTGGGCATTTAAGCTCCCTACCAGGGGTGCGCTTGCTCTAGCCTGGCGAGCTGAGTGTGCTTCACAGTCTAGTAGAGCTCTAGAACATTTCCCAGTTTTAGTGGGTCCTGTGGTCCAGGTGTTGGGATAGGGTGTCTGAGTCAGGGTCGCGGGATTCCCGCCAGCTCTGTTCTCTCTTAAGGCATACACTGTCTACTGTGGGATACTCACCGAGGTGCTAATTGTTCTTTTTGTGTGATGTACATCATTGGTTGCCGTTGAAATCAAGAATTCAATTAAGGTGGTTGTGGGCTGGGCTGGGTGGTGGTGGCTCTGTGAGTTTCTCTTTTGTCTCTGCCTCAATTGATGCTGTTAGGGTCCAAGCTGCAGGATGGGCCTCTGTCCTCCACCCGACGGATGGGGGAAGGGCCTCCATGCAGGTTCTGAGAGCTGGGGTATGTCTCTGTTTGTACTCTCTGGATCAGCATCAGTTCTTTGCAGGTCTTCTGCCTTGTTTTCTGTGGGCATCCCATGTAGCTCTGGCACTCCCGCCGAGAGGCTGAGTTCCCAGCTCAGAGGTTTCTCTGTTCATTGCGGTTGGAGGGTCTGACACCGGTACTTCAGACGACTTCTGCACAGGTGATCTGCAGGTACTGAGCACTGCGGTTTGTCTCCAATTGCGTTCTCTGGATCACCACCATTTCCTTGCAGGATTCTGCTCTGGTGTTCTGTGGCTCTGTGTAGCTCTGTAATTCTTGCCATGGGGCCGAGTCGCTTTGGCAGGATGGAGCCTCTCTGCTCGGATAGAGAGTGAGGGGTGGGGTTGGGATCTTTGTGCAAGCTCTGGGCTTGGCGGTTTCTTCAGTTCGTCGCGATCAGCGGGTCTGACACCGGTACCTCAGGCTGCTTCTGAGCAGGTGATCTGCAGACAAACCCCTGTGTCTCTGGGAGTCTGGCAGCCCCTGTCGTGCTGGCTGGGTGTGGTTTGGTGCATTGCTGCATGGCCAGTAGAGGTTGGGGAAGGGGTCTTCGCGCTTCTCTTCTGAAATTCTTTTTCTCTCTTTTTTTTTTTCCTGCCTTCTGTTTTTCTCTCAGTGTTCATCTTTTTGTTCTTGTCGGTTTCTTGGGGAGATTAAGCATTGGAACACGACTCTCTTTTTGGTGGGGGAGAGCTGTGGCATTTCCCTACTGCCCCTTGCCATCTTGCTCATCCATCCAATTTTTATATTTTCAAATATCTATTTCATTATAAAGATGCTGTACAGAGCGGTTACATTTACACGAGTAAGTTACAGTTCTCATTGAACATTGTTACGTACTGCAGTTTTTTTTTCTCCCCCTGACTCTTCCCTCCATTTCGCCCACACACATTACATTGTAAAGTTAATTTCTGCCATAGTGTCCTGTGAGTATCATTGTTGCAATGGGTCACCTTTTGTACTTCTTTCAGTATTTTGTTATTTCCCTTCCCTTTCCCCAATCAGATAAATGCATATACAGGATGCAGAGTACCAGAATCAAAGACAGGAATTGCAATGAATAAAACCAATAGGAAAAGAAAAATGATATAAAGTAAGAAGAAAGAACTAGCTACAGTATATTGGCTACATCAAGCTTGACAACTAAACAAAAGAAGACCTGTTGTTTCTATGTCTTCATTTCAGTTAGCATCATTTTGTATGGTCACATATACATTCACACCTCCTGAGCTATAATGATCCACTTTCAGGAGTAACAGGCTAATGTTAATAATTTCAAGTGAGAGAAATCATAGAGCTCAAGTCATTTTGCATGTGCTAGGAATTGATACAATGCACAAAAATTACATGCTTTAATAACTACCAGTTTATCAGTGCAGTACTAGGTGTCCCTTGGCTGGAATCCCTCCTGAGGAAACCTAAGGCAGTTGGTGCACCTCTCTTCTGGGCTGGACTGAGGGCCTTGCTGGGCAAACAGCAATCCATTCCTGGATCCCACTTACAACTTTTTTTAGTAGACCCCCTACAAATCTCTCTCATCCCAATAACAGCCTTCTGGCTTTCAAGTGAGGTTATCTTTCATATCTCTTAGAGCTCTCCACACCTTTGTCTAGAAGAGCTTTGTTCCAGGGCCCACATTCAGCAGCTTGTTCTAAGAATAGTAGTAGCTATTTTGCTAGCCAAATATATTCTCTGCCATCTCTTCCTCAAATTAGTCTTTGGTGTCAGTATGAGTCTGCTCAGAGGGTAGAGCCAGCCTGGGATGGCTTTGAACCATGATCCTAAGTCTCCTGAATAACTAAGTCTCCTGAATAGCTGGGATAACAGGCGTGAGCCACCTGCACCCGGACATCATTTCTTTCTTTTTTTTTTTTTTGTCAGTCGTGGGGCTTGAACTCTGTACCTGGGCGCTGTCCCTCAGCTCTTCAGCTCAAGGCGAGCGCTCTACCACTTGAGCTACAGTGCCACTTCCCGGACATCATTGCTTAATTCCAGGAACATTTCAGGGGGTGGAATAGCACAGCACCACATACATTTGTTAGCAACTGCCCCAGGTTGAGCCAGATGCTCAGACCAAAACCACTGACCTTGATATTGCCTTTGGTGTCCAACAGGATGTTGTTGGACTTAAGGTCTTCGTGTGTGATTCTGTTTTGGTGTAGGTAGTGAGCAGCACTTAGAATTTGTGTGATGAGCCTCCTGGTTTCATCCTCATACAGGCGGCACGATATTCAGATCCACCCCAGGAGGTATCCCCTAGTGGCCAGTTCCACGATGATACATACATACTCTTCCTTCTCCAACAACTGGTACAACCTGATGATGTGTTTGTGCCATACCGTCTTAAAAATGTCCACCTCATTCTTTATCTAATGATGATGACTCTCACTTCCAGGCTATTTTAAATGCCACGTCCTTTTCTGTGACATGGGGATGGGCCACCTTCACTTGTCCATAGGTACCTTTGTCGATGAGCTCATTCATCTGGTATTGTTTGATGATCTCCTCCTTCAAGAAGCTTGAGGATGATTCTTTGTGTCCTTCCATCCTCCCACTATGATGGCAGGTAGCAAGTCTACCTAAAATAAACTTAATAAAATAATGGCAAACCAGAAAGAGTAAAATAAATACCAAAATCCAAACGACAACCAGTCCCCACAACCAAAAATTCATTTAGCCTTGAATCAGTCCAGCGGGTCATCAAGCAAGAGCTCCCAGCTCTGTTAACTGACAGAGGTTGGAGCACAGTGTCTTCCTATATATCTGCATGGACTCACACAATGGAGCAATCACAACCAGGCATTGTAATCTCATGGAGGAAATGGACCAATCAGAGTCTGGGCCAGTGAAGTCAAAGAAAAAGTGGACCAATCACAGCCTGCCAGCATTGACATTCTAGCTCAGAGGCCTCAACGACTGCTGCTAAGGACTCCAGGTGGGCTTGAGGTTGCTCTGGTCATTATCATGGCATTTTTGAAACCACTAGGACAATGCTCAATATCCTCTGTTTTTCTAGAGGACCACTGCATCTTATAAATTGCTTCTCTACCTAATAGCCTCCATTCTTGATTGTCAACTTATTGTCTGGTTCCAACAATGGCATTGCACAAAGACCTCCCACCTTCTCAAGGACAGTTAAGTCCTACAACTTCCTCTTGAGGGTACAAGCTGGCTTTGAGCCACAATCCTCACAATTCACCTTCCTGAGTAGTTAGGATTATAGTTCTGAGCCATTGGTAGGTATTTAGCTCATCTCTTACATTTGGAGACAGTATATTTGTTAGAAAGGTAGGTTTCAATATGTCCTTTTAGCACTTTAAATTTCTTGCCCTTGCTGTCTAATAGATAATTTAGTTTATGATGAGAAATTAGTCATAATATCATTGAAGATCACTTGGGTGTGATGAATTGTATCTCTGCGTTTTGGGAGGATTTCTGTCTTTGTTTAATTCGAATTTGTCTTAGTGTGGACTTAGGTAATTATGTTAATTTTTTGACCTTGTAGATACCTGCATAGAAGGGTTCATGCTTTAATCAAAACTGGGAAGCTATTGGTTATTATTCCTTCAAATACTATGTATTTCTTTTTTTCCCTCTGTACATTATACATATATATATATTATACATACATATTCAAATTGTATATGTGAATATACATATATATACCTACATATTTGTATTATATATGTCTTTATATATATATTTATTTTCACATAGCTTCCACTTTTGTGGTTGTTTATGGTAGGAAGGTTAGATTGATCGTAGCTACTCCATCAAAGAGTTAGAAGTTTTCCTATTTATTTCTTGATAAAAATATGCATTTCTTGGCAAGGATATTGAAACACATAAAAAGCAGAGTTAGCCCCTCGCCTCCATATCTCTCTAATTTCCTGCCTCTGTCAGGTCTCTGAGCACAGCACCATTACCTATCGGGTTCTTCTAGTGTGTGGTGTGATCTTTTGCAATGTCATGTGCTGCTTCAAAGGCCAACAGGTCTGCACCTGGAGGAGGAGCTGCTCCAAAGTCAGCCTGCATGAGTGTACCTGCCTGCCTCTGTCTTGGTGTCAGAGCCCCAGCAGCTACTGGGGTGACCTTAGCAGATGTGCGTGTGCCAGGATTGCAGATTGGTGACTGCATGAGGCACAGGCACAGCCTCTATTTTTATCCATCAGAGGTCTACGGTGGAGCCTGGGGGTGTTCCCCTGTTGGAAGCTATGCTTGGAGCATGGCTGGGGGCTGCAGAAGCCCCACTTTGGCCTCACATCTGGGGTACAACAGATGCCAAGGGTTTTTTGGGCTCTTTTCAGAATATATGGGCAGGTTCAAGAGCAGATGAGTTCAGTGGACCCCTAAACACAGGTTGGGCAATGGAGCTGGGAGGGGCAAGGCTGTCCAGGTTGGCAGGGGTCAGATGATGAGCCTATATTAGTAGTCTGCTGGCTTCCAAATGAAAAGCTAGACTTTCTTGCTACACAGAAATATCCCTCTAAGAATGGTTGCACCAGAGCATCCCATGGTGGGGGGGGGAAACTGCTAAAGACTGCAGTAGATGGACCAGGGGCACTTGGTGTTCTCTGTAGGCAATTCAATGCTGGCTCTGGCAGGAGGGATCTGAAGGTTCCCTAACACTGCAGATCCAGGGAAGCCAGAGCCCAAGAAGACACCAGGCTTTGCCAGCTGGGCACTGGGCAGGCTGGTAGGTGAAACCTTGCTGGATGGCTTTGCAGAGTCCTCAACCTGGCCCACCTACCAGCACAATAACCTGCCTAGGATCTCCTCAACTGTAGAACTTGGAGGCAGCAGTTCTTCCAACTTAGACATTCAGTGTCTAGCTTTCTTGAGGCTGATGTGGTCAGGGCCAGTGTGGAGGAGCGGCAGGCCTCCTGCTGGGGGAAACAGATGTCCCTTCCAAGGCATCTTGGGAAAGGGATGCCCCTGGAAGTGGACTCATGGAAAGGCTGGTCTGTCCTGCTCAAAGAGAACACCTCCAGTTTGTTTGACTGTTTGGTTGAGTTGGGGGGGGTCTCCCCTTGGAGGCAGTGATATTAGGGGACTGTATTGGTGAGATTATCTCAAAATTAAACCAACTGTTGATCAAGCAAAAGAGTAAAGCTTGCTGAACTGCCCATGGTTGGTGTAGTTGAGGTCATGGCTGGTTTTGCCTTGAATGTCCTCAAGGATTTGTCACCAGAAGACAAATGACTGGATGCTGACATGAAGTCCAATGGTTTTAGGAAATTTATCAGAGAGCACTACTTGGCTTGTATGTCATTCAATAGGGCTAACACTGGGTGCGGAGTTTGAGCTTTAGAGCTGGGAATCACAGCTTGATATTTTTGGAGGACTATGGATACCTTCTGGATGGTGTTGGACCTTTAAGGGGTCTCAGTACATTTTGAGATTAAGTGTGATCCTCAGAGCTTCATCCTAGGTTTGTGACAGGGCTGAGTTCTCCCTCCCTGCTGTCCTGATGCCTTTAGGGTGTGGGCTGGTTTCTGGCAAGAGGAAAAGTTTAATGTGTCTTCTATTGCCTGAGCCTCACTAGGAAGGGCTGTTGTTGGCAAGGAGGATTGTGTAATTGGGAAGTCTTTGTGTTCTTTGAATAAGGGAATCAGAGCACATCTTAGCTTTCTTTTTGAATGTTTAGTTTCTGTGGAAGTCTAAAGACCTAAGAGTTTAAGGCTCCAGAGGCTTTCTAGTTTTCCAGACATATCCAGCATTTTTTTTTCACCTTACAAAGACACTTCTAACTTCCTCCCTTAGTTATACTCTCCTGAGCCTTTTGGCTATGGCATAAATGAGGAAAGACAGGCAGGGATGTCCTGTTGCTAAGGAAGGCAGTCAGGACTGCCTTGTTGCTGAGAAAAAGCAGGCAGGCCTGTCTTGTTACATAGTTTCATTTTATTCACCAGTGTTGGTAAATAAAGTCTCCAGATTGGAATTCAGGGGCTACCCATGATCATTGCTCATTCTTTTTCTCTGCTCTTACCATACTGACTTTCCATTTAAATTCATTTTTACTTTTCATTTTTTGTCAGAAGTAAAGAGGCGATTAAAAATCTATATGCAATACTAGTTTTTATCCTTGAATTACTAAAATACACGAAGAACATATCAATTCAAGAAGCATAAAATGGCAGATAGGGGCTGGGAAGGTGGCTCAGTGGTAGAGTGCTTGCCTTGCATGTATGAGACCCTGGGTTCTATTCCTCAGCACCACATAAACAAAAAGAAAAAAGCCGGAAGTGGTGTTGTGGCTCAAGTGATAGAGTGCTAGCCTTGAGCTGACGAGCTGAGGGACAGCAGCCAGGCCCAGAGTTCAGGCCCCACGACTGGACCAAAAAAAAATAAAAATAAATAATAAAATAAAATGGAAAATGGCATGAGTTTGATCTCTGTCCCTCTACTGTGACTCTCTTCCTCTACTCTGGGGTGACCACTGCGACTAGTTAGATGTGTATCCTTGCATTCAAACCAAATGTGCACAAAGGAGAGGCTATTAAAAAGAGACTTGACCACAGCTACCCAAGGTATCCCAAACCTATCTTAGTAGGAGGACAAATTTCCAATTCACACTATGGAGATTCAAACTTCTATATTCAGGTTCACAGACCTTAGCCAAGTCTGTGCTGGAACCACATGACTGAAGATGGTAGCTCATTGTTCACTAAAAAAAAGAAGTCTGCAATAACTGTAAATCTCCCCCCTGCCTTTCTCACTAAGTAACAGTATGAGGTATGAGGACTAAGGAGTTAACAGGCCTTTTAGAGATTACTAGACTTTGGGTTTTAACTTTTGTATTTCCATGTTTCGCTTTAGATCAAATATTGGGTCTGTAAAGCAGCAGCCCAAGAGAAAGTGATGTCCAGAACTTGTTTAAGTGTCTTGTAGCGACCGTCTACTCGACCAGCGAGAAAAAACGACCACCACACCAGGAGTCTTCTCAGATCACGCTTTATTGGAGAGCCTTTTAATTGTAGGAGAGCTTGGGCGGGAGAGAGCGTGCACCTGAAACATGGCAGCTTATATAGGGAATAGGAACACGGGTCTTTCTATCATTGGTCGTCTGCCTTTCACCGTCACCAGGTGCCACGGGATTGGCTGGGGACTCTACATGGCTCGCGCATGCGCAAAGCCCAGGACCTGCCATCCCGCCAAGCACCGCCTGAAAGGGAGTGGTTACCTCAAAGCTGCAAGGGAGTGGGTGCCATCTTGTAATGGCGTTTACCCTGGCTCCCTAGAGTTCCCCCTTCTATGTTTTTTGGCAACAGGTAAGAGTAGAGGTTGGGCCTCTGTCTAAAACATTAGGACCTTGCACTGGCCTTCGCCTGAGGGGCGCGCCTTCCCCAGTGATGACCAGGCCCGTCCGATGCCTTTTTTGCAGAGGTGGGATCTTGGGCATCAACCCACTTGAGACCCAGCATGCTCTTCTTGAGGAGATGAGAACCATCTCCTCAAGTGCAGTGCACTTAGCTTGCACCCTGTCCCAAATTGCAAATTGCATACCTGTCCCGGTGCAATGGGTTCCCCTGATCCCTCGGGGTGCTAAGGCTATGCAGAATGGTAAGGCTTAACTGCCTCTTAGGGCCGACAGCCAAATCTGGGGTGAGGATCCACTCTCCAAAGCGGCTAATGCTTGCAAGATAACAACCTTGTCCCTTCTGGTTTGGGCTCGAAGGCCACAGACCAACCATAGGCAGACCACGCATCCTCCCAAGCAGCAGGCTAAAAACATTCCGACTCCCACCCGCTCTTTGGAAAAGGACACCGCAGAGGCAATCCAGTCAGTAAATTGTAACAGCCCACAGCATCATTGGTTTAGCTATCACAGGGATTGCTATTAGCACTGTTGCTAACAGCAGGAAGATCAGCTGTATCAGGAGACGAGTGGATGGCATCTTCAAGAGGGGGTTCTTCTGCAGTCTCCACCGGCCTGGTCAGTCTCGTTGGCACCCAGTGAGGTACTTCTTGACTCTGGAAAAACACAAACAGCTCCCCTGGATCTCGTTATTACCGGATCCGGTCCATACCATTTATTATTAATAAAAATCTTTCCACATCACCATGTCTTTCGTATCCATGGAGTGTCTTGTCATATGCCGATCTGCGGCAGACTGATCGTTGTCATTTAGAATTAAAAAATTAAGGGTAAAGAGCGCAAGAGAAAGTCTTTCCCTGGGGGACGCTGACTCAGTAATTCCCCCTTTTTGTTTTTGAAGCATTTCTTTTATGCTTCGATTAGCTCTTTCCACTATACCTTGTCCTTGAGGATTGTAGGGCAATCCGGTGGTGTGGGCAACCTGCATTTGTGCGAAAAAGGCGCGAAAACCATGGGAAGTATAAGCAGGGCCATTATCCGTCTTAAATCTAAGGGGCTTTCCCCAAGCTGCCCAAGCTTCTAAACAGTGTATTCTGACGTGAGACACCTTTTCTCCTGCCAGAGGTGTGGCATGAATGACACCAGAAAAGGTGTCCACAGACACATGTAAATATTTCAACTTATCAAATTCTGTCAGATGAGTAACATCCATTTGCCATAGGGCGTTTGGTCTCAACCCCCTGGGGTTTACCCCCACATGGGGAGGATGAAGAAAGGTAACACAGGATATACAGGCTTTAACAATATCTCTTGCCACATGCCTGGACAAATTATATCTTTTCCTAAGGGTATTAGCAGGTACATGATACAATCTATGAAAGTCTTTTGCCAATTCTACAGGATCAGCAGCGACCAGAGCCACAGCCCGAGTTGCCTGGTCCACCAAATCATTACACTTTGCCATCAGGCCCGGCAGCATAGAGTGGGCACGAATATGTCCAATATAAAAAGAGTGTTTTCTGTTTAAGATAAGGGATTGAATCTGTAACAAAACATTAGAAATTGTACTGGCCTGCTTAACTGAAGCAGCAACTTCAAGAGAAGCAACGGCATTTACAACATATAATGAATCAGAAAATAAGTTAAAAGGTTGATCAAATCTTTTGAAAACTTCAAGCACAATTAAACATTCAACAGCCTGTGGGACATTCGGCCGAAAATTAAAGACTACCGGCTGTTTGTGTCCTTGAACAAAAAAGGCACCTTGTCCAGATTTTGATCCATCCGTAAAGATGGTTAGAGCATCAGCCAAGGGCTCCTTTGAAGTGACAACAGGAAAATACACTAAATTTTTGTTAACTATGGCAAGCAGAGGATGCTTAAGATAATGATTATCAATTACATTTGGAAATGAGCAAACAAGAATTGCCCACATATCCATTGTGGCTGCTAAAATTTCAACTTGCTCACGGGTGTATGGAATAATTAATTTATCTGGAATTTTTGCAAAGTGCATTAAAAAATACTTTATACCCAAAATTGCCTTTTTTTATTTTATTTTTTTATTTATTTATTTTTATTTATTTATTTATTTTTTCAGAATCAAAATTGCCTGTTTAGCCACTAATTCAGGAAAATATTGAACAGTTTTTGCTCCCACAGAATCATAGCATTAATAGTTAGCCTTTGAAGCAAGGCAGTGGTATAATTGGCCGTCACCCATGTCCTGACTGCCTCAACTAAATCTTTTAACTGGGAGTAGGAAACCGGCTCAAAATCTCTTTCATTAGTAATGGGATTCTCAAAGACTGGGAAAGCGGCTGCTAATCGCGACCAGGTGTTTTCTTTTATAAAGTGACTCTTCCCTGCCGGCGGGCACGGTGGGCGGGCCGACGGGTGAGGGGCAGCTCCGTTTCCTCTTCCTGGCTGCTGCGGTACTCCCACCCCTAGGGGGCGCCACCCCCCCATATCTGTCTGCCTCGTGCTCCCCCGCAGCCTCTTCTAAGTCTTCACTATCAGCTGGATCGAGCTCCTCTCCCACCTCCTCTAACATTTCTTCCTCTGCGTCACTCACAAGATTACTATATTCTTGGTCCCGCCCTTCCACATGTAGGGCTGAGAACCGGTTTGCTTTTAAAGAAGGGCATGGGGGTCTCCTTGAGACCCCCTCCTCTCTAAAACCCTTCTCCTTTTGTGAGGGCTGCAGTCCCTCTTGCTTTAATTCTTTAGGATCCTTTTGTCTTTTTTCCCTTTTTCTTTTAGGCCTATTTTCCTCCCCCTTACTGTATGCTGACTCTGATAGACTATCCTGATGCCGTGTTAGTACTTTGCATCCTTCCTGGATTAAATCAAACCCTCCCTCCTCGAGGCAAGTGCGCACCATCAAAAAGACAAGCCACAAAGGAAGAAGCAATGCAAGCAACCAATAAATATCTAAATCTACAGTGAACAGCATACCGGGGGATATTTACCGACGTGCCCTCTCCGCGTGTTGAGTTCTGGCTCCGGTTCAGCCTCTCGCGCGGGTCCCGTCCCTGGTTCGTTCCCGGGTTTCTGCACCACTTGTAGCGACCGTCTACTCGACCAGCGAGAAAAAACGACCACCACACCAGGAGTCTTCTCAGATCACGCTTTATTGGAGAGCCTTTTAATTGTAGGAGAGCTTGGGCGGGAGAGAGCGTGCACCTGAAACATGGCCGCTTATATAGGGAATAGCAACACGGGTCTATCATTGGTCGTCTGCCTTTCACCGTCACCAGGTGCCACGGGATTGGCTGGGGACTCTACATGGCTCGCGCATGCGCAAAGCCCAGGACCCGCCATCCCGCCAAGCACCACCTGAAAGGGAGTGGTTACCTCAAAGCTGCAAGGGAGTGGGCGCCATCTTGTAATGGCGTTTACCCTGGCTCCCTACAGTGTCTCAGACTATTTGAATTTGTTTTTACTGAATTATCTTTTTTCCTACAATCCACACCTGTGGCCAAATGGGGACTTTCTTACAGTTAGCGGACTGAAGGCCCAACACTGCATCTATTTATGCCTTGTTCTGCAGCCTCGTTCTCGTATATGGCTGTTGCAATCTTAGATTTAGAACCCCTGTCTTTCTTCCCCTCTCTTTCTCCTCCCTCTCTGTCCTTCAGTAAACAATTCCAAAATATTTGTTGAAAATAAAGCTTGGAAAATTGTCATAACATTAAACAGTAGTGTCCACCTTTGAAGCCTGACAATTTTGTTAACACAGGTAGAGAACAAGCAACATAAAATGTATATGCAATATACAGATGCGCACACCTACACCAAGAGAATATTTTTCAATAAATATGTGATTGTATTCAGTGAGTATAATAATATCCTGAACAATTGTAATCTTTAACCACAATCTCAATTTGAACTAATAAATGCTAGAACAACTTCTTGTATCATTTAAATGATTTACTTTTCAAATATTCTCTGAGTTGTTTCCTTAGTGCTATTAGCCACTTTCAGGGTAACTATTAGTCAAAAATTCATTTAATCTTTATCGTATTGATATCATGCCTATTGATATTATTGGCTGTAAAGTTCTCCAAACTATAAACTTTTAAACTTCCCAAGCCAAATTTCTTCCTGTGCCTTAACAGATTGTTTCCTCCAGGTTTTATAGACCTTGAATTCTCCATGGGAAAAGAAGAGATCTATGTATCTAATATATTTTTAGTATATTTGTAAGTGTGTGTGTCAGTTTTCTTAAACAAAACATAAATGAATAGGTTTTCCATTTCCTAGATAGAAATGATTAATGTTACAAAAGAAATACAGGTGAATCCGGTCATCATGGGTACTGAGTATTAACAGATATGGGAATTCCCCAGGCAACAGTGTGGAATGTGGGATGTGTGTGTGACAGTGTGTGCGGGAAAGTCCGTGAGACTCTTGTCTTCAATAAACCACTAGAAAACCAGAAGTGATGCTGTGGTTCAAGCAATAGAGCACTCACCTTGAGCTGAATAGCTCAGGGACAGTGCCCAGGCCCAGAGTTTAAGCCCCTCAGATGACAATAATAATAATAATAATAATAATAATAATAATAATAATAATAATAATAATAATAACAACTATTATTATTATAAAGGAAATTAGACAAATTCCACAACTTAATTGTACAGCAATACAAAATAATGCATAATAGATTTAGCAATAAGTACCATAAAAATTAGATCAAAATATTATAAATGTCATATTTTATATGTATATAAATTTTTCAGAAGGAGTTAAGAGTGGAAACGGTGACATTGATCAATATCAATGGACTCATAAACTGACATATTGAATTGAAAAAAAATGAAAAGCATGCTTCAGAAAATAATATATAAATAAATAAAACCAATACTCAATCATTCAGAAAAATTATATATATATACTTATTCAAATGTTTATGTGTTCCTATATATATTATATACATTTTGTAGTGTCATATTTGACTACATGTGGCTTATATAATTATTTTTAAATATTTTCTTTTTGTTGATCAAAAAGCGAATATCTAAGCTTTCAAATTATATGGCGTTCTTTTTTTATTTTTGATATATTTTCATTTAGGAGAAAATTTGAACCTATTATAGAGCATTTTAACTTTTGGAAAGGCTGTACTCATACTGGATTAGCAGGGAAACTGTGCTCTATTCATCTGTAAAGACCTACGAGAAAACCATTCTCATGGTCTAAATCAAAAAGATAGTTGTTACGTACTGAAGACTAGCTTGTCTTTGTTTATCTAGTTGTGTGTGTGTGTGTGTGTGTGTGCGTGTGTGTGCTTGCGTGTGTGTGTGTGTGTGTGTGTGTGTGTGTGTGTGTGTGTGTGTGTGTGTGTTTGTGCATGCACGTGCATACGTAGGCCTGTCTTGGGGACATGAACTCAGGACCTGGGTGCTGTCTCTGAGCTTTATTTTTTTTTAATATTATCACTTATGCCACAGATCTACTTCCAGCTTTTTGCTGGTTAATTGGAGATTAGAGTTTTGTGGAGTTTCCTGCTGGCTTTATACTACAAAACTCAGATCTCAATCTCTTGAGTAGCTAGTATTACTGGTGTGAGCAACCAGAGCTCAGATAGAAAGCTATTTTCGTCTACGATTAGGGATTATAATTGTCTTCACTCTAGCCTACCCTTCTCCCTAAGGTATCACCAAATCATGACGTGCTCTTCCCTTATATTTCCTTTCTTTCCCTGAGTTCTTGCCTTTTCTCCCAGCTTCCATCTAACAATACTGGGCACATATAGAAATCATCTTAGCCAAGTGAACTGTCTTCACATTTTATTTCTATTGTTTTCATTTTCCTGGCTAAGTATGTTGCATTCCTTATAACTAACTCCTCACCATAATCATGTTCTTTGAATTTTTTTCTAGAATAGCATATATAATAACTTTTGATTCATTTAAGTGTTTTCTGATTTAGAACATGTGGCTATTGACCAATAAGAAGATACAGGAATATATGAGACCAAAACTAGAAACCAGTATATACCTTTCTTCTCTTCTTCCTCCTCCTCCTCCTCTTCCTCCTCCTCCTTCTCCTCCTCTTCCTCTTCTTTCCTTCCCTTCCTCCTCCTCCTTCTTCTCTTTCTCCTCCTCTTTATTCTTTCCTTTTTCTCCTTCTTCTCTTATTTTATTATGGTTTAAATCATAAGTTTTCTTCAACAAATGCGCTCCCCAAATCCATGACACTTTCTCTAAGTTTCAATAACCTTTTCTTCCCTCATATTTTTATTTGCATCAATTGCTTGTTTTGAACAAGGGAGTTTCACAGTGACATGTACAGATATCATTCATCTGGGCTCTGACTTGGTTCAACCTAAACCATACTACGGGTTTCATAGACTTTGAGGTTGCAATTTCATGGAGGTACATACAAAATCAAAGGTTTTCACCCTGTTCTCTTCACCTTTGAAAAAATGACTCATTGAAAGGAATATTATCCTCCACATTTATTTTTCCTTAAAGCAAGTGAATAATAGGAAACATTTTGCTGTGGAAAAGTGAAAAGGAAATCAACAAAGTTGAAATAGTCTATTTATGCTTGAGAACTCTTGCATACTTCACGTACATGCTGTTTGTATTATGAATATTTGATATTTTGACTCTCCATTCATTGATTGACTTCATTACTTGATAGGAAATTTACATAGTCCAAGATGTATCTCAAGGTATTCTGCAACAGTTATCTTGGAATTTCAGCCATGGAAGACAAGAAGCACATACCTCACAGTAAGCTGGAAATATAATAGAGTTCATTCTTTCTTAATATAATATTTCAGTGAGTTGTTTATACTGAAAATGAAGAAGTTTAATTGCAACAAACATGTTAAAGGATTGACAGGTATCCTCTGTATACTTTATATATATATATGTGTGTGTGTATATACACACACACACACACACACACACACACACACATATATATATATATATATATATATATATATATATATATATATATATAATTTAAAAGCATGACTCAGTTTCCAAAAACTTCTGGATAAAATTTTAGGTGTAAAAACACCAGTAAGTGGCTTTGCACTTACAGATCAGAATTAAACCAAATTAGTGCCAGGGGGACTTTTGTTCTTTTAACTGAAGAAGAGCATTACTGTTGAAGAGAGTCAATCTGAGACTAAATTTTAAAAGATTAAAAAACAGTAAAGCATTTCAGATTGTATTTCTGTGATATAAAAAGATATTATATTGAATAAAATGTATCTATTATATGGATTCCTTTTAGAAAAGGGCAGTAAGGTCTGCCTGGAAACTACATTATGTTTTTTCTCTTTTCTTAAAATGAGGAATGAAATGCATGCCACAATTACCTCTTCTACACTTTGTACCATGGAACAGTAACTAGATAGCACATTGATTTTTAGTGCACTTTTCATTTGAAACAACAGCTTCTACTTTAAGCTGATTAGTGATTCTTCAAGGATTAGTGAGCAATCAAAACATATAATAATCACATTGCTACAAATATGGCTATGTATGCAACATAGTCAGAGATCATGGAAGACTGTACTAATGATATAAATCAGGTTAAATGGTCAATTTAACTTTGGAGATAAGGAAAATGCCTTTGAAAAATAACCAGTTTTGCCAGACACCAGTGACTCACACCTGTAATCCTTGTTACTCAAGAGGCTGAGAGCTGAGAATAGTAGTTCAAAGCCAGCATGGGAAGCAAAGTTCCTGAAATTCTTATCTCCAAGTAACTAGCAAAAAGTCTGGAAATGTAGTTCAATGGTAGAGCACTAGCCTTGGGCAAAAGAAGCCCAGTGACTGTGTCCAAGTCTTGAATTAAGCTCCAGGATCAACACACACACACACACACACACACACACACACACACACACACACACACACACACACACACACACACACACACACAGCGTTCAATCCATATTTTCAGAATTTGCAAACTTATTTTAGTAAAGTATTTAAGTCTTTCCATTTCATAACAAATGGGGCAATATCATTCTTTCTGATGGAAGCATAGAATTCCATTGTGTATATATACCACATTTTCTTGATCCATTCATCTACTGAGGGGCAATTGGGTTGGTGCCATATCTTAGTTATGGTAAATAATGCTGCAATAAACATAGTCGTGCTGGTAGCGTTAGTGTGGTCTTGTTTGTGAACATTTGGGTAAATGCCCAAAAGTGGGATTGCTCGGTCATTGGTGAGCTATTTGTGGAGTGTTTGGAGGAAGCCCCATACTACTTTCCTAAGTGAAGTAAGCCAGGCCCAAAGAACCTTAGGTCGTATGGTTTCCCTCATTTGCAATAACTAGTATATTTCTGAGACAAACACTATCAGATAACTTGATGTTAGGCAAAATGTACCCCAAGATAAGGACCCCAGTGTTTTTTCTTTCTTGCTATTGTTTCTAACATATTTATAAGGTGATTTTTTTGTTGCTTTGTATGCTCCTCTCCCACGGTATAATCCCTGTTTTAATTGTATTTGTTGTTGGTATAATTTGGGGAGGGGAAGGGAAAACAAAATAAATTGTTTGAACAGGTGAACCCATTGTAACAATGTAATGTACAAGATGCTATGTCGAGAACCGAACTTTACAACTTTGGTGGGGGTGGGAGCATGGGTGGGGGGTTCGGTGGGAGTGTAGTTGTGGAGATGGGAGGACAGGGATGGTAAGGACAAACAAAGAAGGAGGCTATAATGCTTAATAAGAAATGTACTCATTATCTTGCTCAGGTAATTTTAACCCCTCTGTACTGTATTTTGACAAAAAATTAATTTAAAAAGGAAAGTATTTAATATATATGGATACACATCTGTGTGTATATAATATAAGTGTAAGCCAACTTAATAGATGCTGCACTATAACTTGAAAAACAAGATATATTGTAACCCCACCTATCAACTCCATAGATCTAGTAATAATGTGATTCTATGTTTAAAATATTTATAAACCTAGACCTTTAAACTAACCTACTTATATCATGATAAAAATTTATCAAGTAGAAGCAAGAGATAGAATTGTTATGGGAGGAAGTTTTTTGGAGGTTGGGAGAGAGGGAGTACTGCAGAATGAATCTCAGGTCCTTGAGCTTTCTAGGCAAGTACTCTGGCACTTGAGCCATGCCTTCAGCCTAAATATATGCAACCAGTTTTTAAAAACTGAAATAAGAATAAACAAACATTTCTATTATTGTTGGTTATATTGATAATGGCAATTTTTACTGGGGTAACTTGGAATCTCAATATTGTCTTGATTTGCATTTCTTTTATGGCTAGAGATGTTGCACCGTTCTTCATGTGTCTACTGGCCATTCTTATTTCTTCTTGGAGAAGCCTATCTTTAAGTCTTCACTACACTTATTAATTGCTGTTTCTGTAAGAATTTGTTTTTGGGAGGTTTACTTTTTTGAGCTCTAAGTATATTTTAGATAAGAGAACCTTGTTGGATGCATAGTTAGATCAACTCCCTTGCTGTGGGCTTTCTATTTATCTTGTTAGCTATGTCCTTTGCCATGCAGAAAATCGTTTGATGCAATTCCATTTATCCAGGCTTTCTTTGATTTGTTGTGGTTCTGGATCTTAGGAAGCTTCTTTTTATATATTTGCTATTTTTGCAGAAGTGATATATGGGGGGTTTACAATTACATGAATCAGGTAATGAGTACGATTCTTTTTGAACCATGTCTCCTTTCGTTTGTCCACTCCCAGTTTTTCCTTCCTATTCTCATCCACAGATGTATATTTCATTTTCCACATAGTGTCTAGTGAGTACCACTGTCATATTTTTTCACTTTTTATTCCATCTTTTCTGTGCCTATTCCATCCATGCCCTAGTGCCCTAGTGTATCCTCTGTCTGGGATGTGGTCAAAAGGCAATGCTACTACACCATTGGTGGGAATGTAAACTTACTCAACGACTCTGGAAAGTAGTATGGAGTTTTCTCAAAAGAATAAAAACAGAGCTCCCCTATGATCCAGCAATCCCACTCCTGGACATTTATCCAATTGACCATAAACTAGGCCCCACTAAAGCTATCAGCACAAGCTTGTTCATTTCAGTTTTTGTTTTTTACAATAGCCAATATATAGAATCAAACAAGTTGCCCCTCAGTGGATGAATGGATCAAGAAAATGTGGTATGTATATATAATGGAATTCTATGCTTTCACCAGAAAAAATGATATTGCACCATTCATAAGGAAATTGAAACACTTGGGGAAATTATATTAATTGACGTAAGCAGCCATACCCAAAGAAATACAGGTTGCATAGTTTTCCTCATTTGTGGTAACTAGAATATGCCTATAATTTTAAAAGTAAACACAATAGCTGGTAAAAGAAAAAAATAATAGAGGAAGGAAGTTGGGAGGGAAAAACAGAAAATGAGGAAAGAGGTGACACTGTTCAAAAAAGATACTAAGTACCTAACTTATGTAACTGTAACCTCTGTGTAAATCACCTACACAATAAAAATTTTAAAAAAGAAACAAAAAGAATACACAAACACAAATATTTCAATATAGTAGTAGAATGGAGGAAAATGATGAAAGGAGTTTCTGATCAAGAAACATCAGATATTAAGTGCTTAAATTGTAACTCCTTTGTACAACCATTTGAAGTTTAGAAAGAATAAGTGAATTAAAAAAAAACTCAATAATTTTTTTTGTGAATCTATAGTTATTACTTGTAGATATACATAATCACTAATTTTATGTATTGAAATATTTATGTCTTCTCTTTTCTTTTTTCGTTTTTTTTTTTTGGGGGGGGGCCCAGTCGTAGGGCCTGAACTCTGGGCCTGGGCGCTGTCCTTCAGCAGCTTTTCAGCTCAAGGCTAGTATTCTACCACTTGATCCACAGCACCACTTCTGTTTTTTTTCTATTTATATGGTGCTGCAGGATCGAACTCAGGGCCTCATGCATGCAAGGTAAGCGCTCTACCACTGAGCCACCTTCCCAGCCCCTCTTTTATATTTTTTTAATATCTTTTTACTTCTGTATTAATAATAACAATTATGGTAATTTAGGATAATTTATTTCTTCCAAAATTTTAATATTAAAGTTTTTTTTGATTTAGTACTACATTTGTTTTCTCAGTGTTTTTAAAATCAGATCTACATAACTTTTCAATATTCTTACTAATATTTAGTCACATACAATGTTTCATATATCTCATTCATAACTTAATTCTAGCATACATCAATTTGGATGCATTAGAGATATTTTATTGACCATTTTCTTAGTTTGGAAACTACTACTTACTTTTGCTTTGTCTCAAACCCTAAATGCCAAGTAATTAGAAGGCAACTTTCACATTTTGAACATACGTATTTATTTTTATTTTGTTAATTTTTTCCTTATCTCAATCTTTTGCCTCATATCACTTTATTTTCTTGTGAGGAATAGGGTTAGCATATTCCTTCAGAGAGAGAATTTTGGTGTGAAATGTTCTCAATTTTAATTCTTTACATATTTTACTTTTTTGTCTTCCTTTTTCATTGTCAAGGTGGTGTACAGAGAGGTTAGTTATGTAAATAAGAAAATAAGTATATTTCTTGTCAACTTGTTACCCCTTCCCTCATTTTTTTCCTACATCCCAATTCAACCCTTCCCCCTGAAGTTCTATAGATCATTGTTTACATATTTTAAATCTTTGTATTTGTATGGCAGTTTAATAAGAAAAAGAAACCCAGATTTGGGTTGATGGTTGATAAGTACTTTAAACATATTGCTTTATTGTCATTGAAAAAAATTCTTCCTGTGCCAAGCATTCATCTCAAGGTCTTATACATGCTTGGCTTCTCTGGCTGCTGCTCTCCTTCTTAAATCATGCCTCCAGACAAGCCGTTTGATGGTTTCTTGGAGAAGACTCCTTACAGCACTTTTTGTGTCCTTGCTGGCTTCAAACTTTGATCTTCTAGATTCCAGACTCTTGCTCCACTTGGATTACAGGTGAGACCCTCTGGTGTTGCATGTGTCTAGCACCTTATAGATGTTCCTTTATTGTTGAAAAGTTGGTGGCTTATTATTCTTTTTTTTAATTTAATTTAATTTAATTTGAGAACATACTGTACAGAGGGGCTACAATTACATGGGCAGGATAATGCATAAATTTCTTACCAAGCATTGCAGCCTCCTCTTTTGTTTACCCTTCACCTCCCTTCCCAGCCTCCCCCCTCCCCCCACCCAATTATACCCCCCTCCCCCCCCACACCGACATTGTAAAGCTAGTTTTGACATGACATTTTGTACTTCTCATTGTTGCAACAGGTCCACCTGAATCCTTAAACGACTTGTTTGTCCCCATCTCCTCCACATGTTATACTGACATCAAATATAGTGAAAGTGGGGGTTACACTGTGGGGGAGGGACATACAAAGCAACAAAGAAATAATCTTATAAATGCGTTAGAAACACATGCATGAAAGAAACGAAAATTATTCTAAACTTCTGTATTCATCTTATTACAGGTAATGTCAAGAAGTTAGAAATTATTCATGTTATGTTTTATCTTAATAAATGAATACTGACACCATACCATCCATTATTCCTTTATTTTTGCTTTCTTTATTTCTTCTGCATATTTGAACGTATACAAATCCATTCCATTCAATTCCCTTCCTACATGTTATTTTTACAACATTTTTACTTTATTGTTAGCAGTTAAACGTTTTGTGAATTTTTATTTCAATATTTTCCCTATATTTTAAATTAATTTTAGTTGGAGTGTTTTTTGAAATACTAGCCTTCACATTACTAGAAACCCAGTTACAGATAAACCTATATATAAAACATGCTCTTAGTGTTGTCTTTATATAGTCAAGATTTTTGTAATGGGTATTTGAGGCTCTAATAAAGACATTAAATGTTGAAATAAACTGGGAATAATATAAAATGCTATTTAATGAAATTTCTGTCTTGCCTCTACCAGTAACTAATATGTTTTGTCTAAATAAACTCCCACATGGTATAAACCCTGTTTTCATGGTATTTGATGTTGGTATAATTTGGCGAAAGGGAAAAACAAAATGTTTAAATAGGGATACAGGTTGACCCATTGTAACAATGAGACATAGAAGACATTATGTTGAAAAACGAACTTTACAATTTAGGCTTGGGGTGGGTTGCTGTAGATATGGGGTGGGAGGGAAGGGATGGTACGGGAGAACAAAGGAGGAGGCAACAATTCTTGATAAGAAATGTACTCATTACCTTACTCATGTAACTGTAACCCCTCTGTACAGTATTTTCACAATAAAAAAATTAAGAAAAAGCATTGTAAGTTTTACATTCTTTTGCTAAGGCTTTCAAATGAAATACCACACACAAGGTGAACTATAAAAGAATTATTTATTTATTCTCACACTTAGAGGCTAGAAGTCAAGCTGGTGCTGGTGTTGGAAGCATCCTCCCCTCCGTTCCATGGGGGTACTGTCTCCGCCCTTGCACTTGTTTTCTTGATACTGTTCTTCTTTAGGCTTATTTCTCTATTACATTTCCTTGTCAATAAAGGATCATAGTTCATTTTCACTGTGCTATCCAATAATGGCCTCATTTTAACTTTTTTCTTGGTGCAAAATCTATATTTTAAGTATTATATTCCTGGGTATGAGGGATGACGGCTGAAAAAGTAAAGTTGGGGGAGGGGCACACTTCAGCCCAGGCACAGATATAGGTTCTTTGGATGCCATCACTTGCATTCATAAACTTACTCTCACAGTAATTTTCATGGGATCTCACATACTTTAATTTGTATTTATTCCACTGTAATTTAATTGATAGCTATCTGTGTGATGTCACTTCGTAAAAATACAGTGATTAATGTAAAAATGTAGAGGGTAAGAAAGGAAAAAATGTAAGAAAGAGAAAACAAAATTTTCCTGGCTAAGGATACAAATGTTTCACATAATGTATCAATGTCACAACCATTGACTCTTGTCAGTACTTGCAAGTTTTGTTGTCTGTGTGCTGATTGTAAAACAAATCTTCCACGTTTTGAACTTTTTAAAATCATTTTGGGCAATTAAACCCACCAAAACCCAGAAACAAGACCAAAATATGAAGTACTTTATTTGCATATCCAGATTTCCAATTATGTGCCTAGTAATATGCAAATAAGCCTTACTTCCTCTTGAATAAGAATTTGATGGTTGCAATCCATCTCCCCAAATTATATGCCTAATGATTTTTAGAATTTTTGAGAACTACTGTGAAATCCCAAATGCTCATATGAAACTATACTAGAATCAAGAAATATTTGCTCATTGTCATCCAACAACCTTATTTTGCAATATTTATGCATGCACATGCATGAACATATAGGTACATGTGTGAATGATCATTATCATAATACCTAGATCTTACATAAACATGTTATCACAAAATCTAGATAATTCAAAGTACAATTCATTTAGAAATAATGGTTAGTATGCTGACAAATGATGTGATTATGACTTGAATTATTGTACCTTGTACTCAAATACTATAAGAAGAAAAGATAATGTGTCTGATAGATATTTCCTATTCAATTGTTCTTTAGTAGAACATAAAATTTCTTTGCAACCTATTAGAAATTTGTTACTTTTATCCTTCTAGGCACTGGATACTCAAGAGATTGAGAGCTCACAAAGAAGTTCTAAGCCAGCCCAGGCAGACGAATCCAAGTGACTCTTGTCTACAAGTAAT
Source organism: Dipodomys merriami (assembly GCF_024711535.1). Lineage (NCBI taxonomy): Eukaryota > Metazoa > Chordata > Mammalia > Rodentia > Heteromyidae > Dipodomys > Dipodomys merriami. Next base: position 12,276,561 of record NW_027206024.1, read on the forward strand.
AAACAAAATTCAGGAGTGGATTCCTGAGTTAAGTGGTATAGCATAAGTTGTGAGTGGTAAAATACAAGTGAGACTAGAATCCTGAGTTCAAGTCCAGTAATAATTTTTATGACTATCATACCTAACAACCATTATTTACATAAATGTATAGACTAGTTTATTAATTTTTATGTCCAAGATCAGGACTGTCATTGGCTGGAACTTTAATAATTGAGCTAGCTCTACAAAGCCTAGTGTATTAATTTTGATAAACATTTTAAAGATGTTTTGTTGTCTGTGCGTTGATTGGAAAAGAAATTTTCTGTGTTTTCAACCTTTTAAAATCTTTCAGGGCAATTAAACCCACCAAATCCCAGAAATCTCACCAGAACTTGGAGTGCTTTATTTGCATATCCAAATTTCCAATCATGTCCCTAGTAATATGCAAATAGGCCTTATTTCCTCTTGAATAAGAATTTGATGACTGCAATCCTTCACCCCAAATTATGAGCCTTATGATTTTTGGAATTTTGAATAAGATTTTTTTTATTCTCATGTGTCAATACTCTAATGTTTTGCACTAGTTTCCTATTGGATAATTTCATTTATGAATTGTGTGGCTAAGGATTACTGTTTTATCCTAAATTGACATAATGTGGCAAAATTATAATGACATACAAAACATACATTCTGAAAAGCTCATTAGGGCTGGGTAATTATAGCTACTTAGGGGTTGAGGTCTGCAGGGTGGTGATTTAAATGCAACTAAACAGAAATCCTCCAAAAAGCGACAAAATATCATCTAATATAATCTACTACATGCTGAATATATTTGTATATGTGATCACAAATGTTATCCTATATACTGTTTTAATAAGTAATAGTATTCCCATTAAAAAGTAATGCTTGCCAAAGAGAATTAAGTTCCCCATTAAATCAGTGTATAAATAAATGACAGACCAGAAAGTCATCAGATTTGAGACACATTGTTAGCATTTCAAAGCACAAAACTATTCAGTGGACTTTATGTTTCCATTAATGTAGTTGGATACTGAGTTTGAAATACTTCCATGGATGCTCTTTTCCTCCCATTAATAATCAAAATGGCTGTACAGCACTTTCAATGAGTAACCAGAGGATTTCACTCCGTGCTGTGAGGTCCATTCATTGCTTAGTCTCTTTTGTAATTTAAACATATTTTAACTGTGTAGTCATATTATTGGAATATATGTAATTGACTGTAATGAATAAATATATATCTCTATAAATAACAATCTTGATTTTGTATTTTTTAAAGCTTGAGTGAATGTATTTCAAAAATGTATGGATGACAATGAAATGGTTCAATGGTAGATGAAGATTTAAAAGTCTTATAATAATAAAATACTCAGATAAATGTGACATTGAGAAAAATATTGTGGATTCCAGAACAACAGCACATAAGTTACAGCACAGATGTGTCTTGGGAAACCATAGCAGATTCATATACAATGAATTTATTGTCTGCAAAAATAAACAAAAAGGGATAGTGGCATAAAAAGTTAGTACTTTTTATATGGTATACAGTTGACTAATTCTGTTAGATTCAATGAATATTTCTAGGAGACTAGTTAGTTGTTTTGCTTTTTGTGGTGTTTGCCAGTATTGAGACTTGAATTCAGGGACTCATGTTGTATATTGTCACTCATGCAGGTGCTCTACCTCGAGCTACAAACTTTCAGCTCTTTGGTAAGAATATTTCTTGGATTTTTCTACTCAGACTGGCTTCAAACCAAGATCCCAAAATCTCAGCCTCCTCAGTATCCAGGCTTAGAGGGAGCATGAGCCATTGACACCTGGCTTTGGAATTTTAAACATTAAAATAGAAATAAGGTTTTGCATTCATTGTTTGCATTCATTGGATTCATAGTGACAATATCCTACTTGAATTCAGTTCAACCAGTATGTAGTACATATTTACCTGAAAAATGTGAGTAATTCAAAGCCAGGAAAAAATTATTTAAGGACATAAAACTTTTGCTAATTTCATATTGTAAAGAGACAGAAATACTGCAAGCACTATGATTTAATAAGCTATGCTAAACACTGAAATTGCTAACTGATGAATCATGTGAGGATCACAAACCAACTGGTAGGTGTAGATAGACTTCCTGGATAGAATTCATTTTCCAGAAATGAGAGACCAGATGCAGAAGATATATTGTTTAAACAAGACACAGAAATTTTACTTTTATGAAATTATATTGAATCTGGCATTTTGTACAAATTATTAACTTATAGTTGAGGAATTTAGTATTAGAACATTATAAGAAATGTCCATTAGAAGATTGTATTAGAGAAATGCTATTGTGAGTCTGTGGGCATCAGTTTATAGTCACGTTTGTTTCAGAAGACCTATTAAATTAACTTTTGAATGATGTAACTAAAGGCAAGCAATACTTTATATAGCTCAACTGGAACACAAATGCTCACTTAAGCTGAGATCTAGAAATGAACTTTTGGATGAACTGTATAACTCCTTGCTAGAATAAACAATTGGTACTGAGTTAGTGAAGAGAAACCCTGTATATTTCTGGCAAACTAATAAAGATAAAGCTTTTTTTAATTGTCTGTAAGTAGTTGTACAAAGGCAGTTCAACTCAACATGTCAGTCTATGAGTATAATACATCTTGATTAATGTCACTCCTTCCACCATTCCCACTCCCATCTCTCCCAAATCTACCCACTCCTCAGATTATATGATTTCATTTTCATAATGTGCATTGAATATAATGACTATATCCATTGACCCTTCCTCTTTCCATTTATCTGCCACTGCCTTTGACTAATTCCTCCTGACACCCTACAAAACTGGTTCCTAGGCTTTCTGGTTTTCATTTTGTGAAACTGTTTGCTAGTCTTCCAAGCAGTTACATCACTACAATCCTCCCCAAGGATTCTTTTCTTTAGACAATTTGTTTGGGTTTATCTTACATGACTCCTACGTGTTTTTGAATATGTTTATAATTTAATTTATAAACACATGAGAAAAAGCATTCGGTCCTTGGCTGTCTGAGCTGGTTTTACTTTGCTTAACATGATGTTTTTCAGATTCAATCATTTCTTTCCAGTAGTTGACAAAATTCCATTGAAACTATGCACCACAGTGTTTTGCTTCCACTCATCCATTTAAAGACATTTGTGCTATTTGCATAACTTGGCTATAGTGAATAATGAGCAATGAATATGGTTGTATGTACCTTGGCTGTGTATTGGCTTGTAATATTCTGGGTAGATGACCAAGAGTAGTATAGCTGGATTGTAGGGGGAGCCTATGTTTCTTTCTTTTTCTTTTTCTTTTTTTGAAGAATCTCCAAAAGTGCTTTCCAAAGTGGTTTTGCTAATTTACATTCTTCCCAACAGTGTATTAGGCTTCAAGCTCTCACATGACCTTTCATTCAAAGCCACCAAAGCCACACTTCCTCTTCCACCTTAGTTAATTATAACTAAGAGACCCATGCATATTTTGCCTGACTTTGAACCTATTTCCTCGGATCTCAGCCTTCTGAATAGGTATAATTATAGGGATCAACCCCAGCACCTGACTAATATCCATTTATTTGCACCAGAGTACTCAATATTTATTAAATACACATAAATCATATGTCTGTAGAAAAATCTATTTTCAAAATAACAGCAGTATCTACAGTGTAATTTAACATTTTATAAACCAAATGCTAACCATATGTTCTATAAACAATAAACAGTTACAAAGTGAAGAAATATTACTTTAAACAATTTATTTAATTCTTTCATTTTTACAAGAAAATACACTATATCTTCTTAAGTTGTTCGTTAGCATAATACATCATTGCAAACGTTTATTCAGAAATGACTTATCCTAGTCAACATTATTGATGTGCCTTACATACTAGTTTTCATCTCTTATTTTGCAAGAAGAAATCCTGTAACTGAGTGACTTTATGTTAAAGGAATCTGTTTGTCAGTGGAGAACCAAAGCTTCTGGTTGAAATATATGAAGGAGACAATAATCAAAGGAAAAATTGAAAGAGAACTTTTTAGAATATGAGGATGTATGTAAAGTCGATATTTTAAATAAACACATCATCTAATATTTTAAAATTTTATTTATTTTGATATCTTTTACTAGCATAGATGAATAGTTAAATGTAATATAATTGTCATGATTCTGCAGGTGAGTGTGGATATTGTGGTTTGAACAAATTAATAAAAGTTATCATCTATTCTCTTCATTCTAAACATTAACACTGTAGATATTCCACCATCTAAAATAGAATATGCTCAAAGTACATCTAAACTAAGTTTGCTTGTCAAATTAGTATCTAAGAGAAATCTAACAGCAATCTCATTAAGGAGATCATTTAGGACATGATTAAGAAACGTGTTAAGAATGAAGCTGGGATGTAGTTCAGTGGCAAAGTGTTTGCCTAGCAAGGGCAATGTCCTTGGTTCAATCCCCAGTATCAAAAAAGAAAAAGCCAAAAAATATATAGCTAGCCAGGTGCTGGTGGCTCATTCCTGTAATCCTAACTCTTCAGGAGGCTGAGATATGAGGATTCAATTCAAAGCCAGACCACACAAGAAAAGTCCAGGAGACTCATAATTCCAATTAACCACCACAATCAGAGCTGTGGCTTAAAGTCATAGAGATGTAGCCTTGAGCAAAATTGGTCAGGGACAGTGCCCAGTCCTGAGTTCAAGTCCCACAACCAAAAGAAAAAAAAGTTTGGAGAATATTCTTCATAGAGTAATTCACTCAAAGTGTAGCTCTACACATTGTATGTTTACTTGTACATCACATACATTGACTGATCTGCATTAACTTCAGAAACAAAGATTGAGAATTTGATTAAAGTATAAAGATTATTGGTATTCAAACCTGCTCTTTGCAGTTTGACCATTGACAGCTGGTTCCCTTGGCTTTGCTTCTAATTTAAGCTATTCAGGAGTCTGAATTCCATACAATCATAGTTCAAACAAGTCTTGAGAGGAAAGTCCATGATACTCTGTCACCAAAAGGACCAACAAAAAAGCCAGGTTGGAGAGTGATTTAAGTGGTAAGGTACACTGTACAAATAAGCCAAGACATTAAGAAGAATTGAGCTCAAATATCAATATAAATAACACTCCCCCCACATGCAATACAAATAGTAATAATTAATATATGACACTGCCATGCTGTAGTACAGGGTCCTTACAGTTATATCCAGTGTTCCTGCTGATTAACAGTCTCCAGTACAGTCTTAACCCAAGCACCTCAACATAGAAAAATAAACAAAAAATAAATAAACAAAACTCCAGTACTTAATATAAATCTATCAGGTAGATTTTCTAAGAGATTATATATTCCAGAAGCAATATATCCACAACAAAATAGTACATTGTAACACTCAGGCAAAAATTATGGGAAAACAATGCAACAAGAGCCGAATGAATTATGAGGATAAGCTATAAAACACAAACAATTGAATGTGCACAAAAACAACAGAGAGGGTGATTAAAGGTGAGAATCACAGGGAAAACATCTGAAAAATTTTCAAATTTGGTCAGAGATGTTAAGTCTCACCTGGAAAAACTAACTACAAATACCATAAAATAAAATATATTAAAGCTATAGTTTGTTCTTCATAATCTAATCACTAATTTGCAAAGACAAATAGGGCATCCTAAAATGGTCAGTTTGAGGTGCACATTTATTTCAAAGGATAAAGAACATAATATCTCAAAGCACTTTTTCGACAGGATGAAAACAGAGGAAAGACAATGGCTACAATTCTAACCTTCTATTACCATCCTTAAAACTAAAATACATAGACATATCAGGAAAAACAGAGAAATCATCAGTAGTCAAATGTTAGTAAAAGTAGTTAAGGATACAGGAGCAAAGTTGTCCAAGCAGAAAACAGAGAAGGGAAGAAAAAACACGTAAGAAATTAAATTTAAAGGAAAATTAATTGTAAAAATTAATGATCACAATGTGTATGGAAGCTTAAAATATATTTAAAGTTTTAAGACATCGACACAAGTTCCAAAACTCAAGACAATAAAATAGAACTATTAAATGAAGCAAGTATGCTTCTAAATAAATTGCTATACATGTTGCTAATTGACACTATTTATTGTGACTTGGCAAGTGTCTTCCTGAAAAAAAATGCTGGAAGAAAAAACATAATTTTAATGTAATGTTACATTTAGCTATTCAGAAATTATATAGGGAATTTTAATTATGGTCTCAAATCAATGGGAAATATCATATATCATAATGGGTAGATATTCTAAGATAATGTGTCCATACATCTATGTAAATGTGTTTTTATTGTATAGTTCTGCGTTTTTTCAGCAAAGACAAATGTCCTTAATAATAAACACATTTTATTAGTGCTGTCTAGTAGAATGCATGAAAATTTAATTTGAAATGATTTATGTTTCTCAAGCAGCCTTCACAATGGCTTGTCCCTCTTTAGTCACAGTAGGGTATACTTATGAACCTGTATATTTTATAGTCAGAGAGCTTTACATGAATTGTTGAAAGGCCAATAGTCTGGCAAAGTCTATGTATCTAATTGAACATTCTTTGCACTATTTTAGCATATTAATTTCTGTTTTCTTTTAGAGTTCTCTAAGAGTCCAATTTTTATAAACCAAGAATTGAGTTATTTTCTTTTACAATTATAACTAAAGAATCAAAGCCTTTGTCAATCGACTTATTTCCAATGTGAAAAATGAATCATAATAATTAATTCGCTTTAAACCACATAGATTGTGTAACTTAAACTACACACATTAGAACCCATACCACATTTCTTCCATATTTATTTGCATTTAACAATGAGATGACTCTGTTTTCAATATGGAGACAATTATATTCTCTGAACAACCATTGTACAATTTGACCCTATTGTACAACTGTGCATCTTAAAATGAAACATTTCTAAAACCTAAAACATTTCTTATTTACTTTGCGTTTTGAAACTTTTATAGATATTCATATTTTAAAACACATTTATGTAATTTTTTTGTGTGTGGATGAGTGACAGATTTGATAGTCGAATGGTTAATACAAGACAACCAAGGAATAACATAATTATTGAGATATGCAGTTGTTAAATCTATGTCTCCTAGGCTGCTACAGAAACATGATCCAGTTTCCATAATGATTTATGACATGAGTGAGTGAGTGATCTGTCAGATGAACAAATACAGGTTCAAAACAAATACAGGTTCCTAAACCTAAACTTAGTTTGAATATAGAATGTGATTATTTCAACTGCACCATGGAGTGCATAAGATTTAGCACAAATTAAGTGAGATTCTGGGAAAAGAAATGTGAAGGGAATAAAAAGGAGGAGGCTGCAATGCTTGATAAGAAATGTACTCATTATCTTGCCCATCTAATTGTAACCCCTCTGTACAGTATGTTCAAAAACAATTAAAATTAAAATTTAAAATTAAAAAAAAATGCAAGCTTACTAAACTGGTCTTAAATGTTTTGAAAGAGCTATATTCTACCTTCAATTTTATAAGGTTTCAAAATTTAAGAAATTAATTACTTAATAGGTAATTAGTTAGTTAACTAATTGTTTGTTCATGCCAGTAGTAGAGATTCTTGAAGTCAGGGCCTCACACTCTCATTTGGCATTTTCATTCTATTTGACACTTTACCACTTGAGCCACAGCTCTACCGTAACTTGGGATTTTGTTGTGGATAAGGGAGAATGGTCCAGGGTAAAATTTCCTGCACAGTGTTAAGACGATTCTGTAGATTGGATCTCTCACCAGTTCCAGAAAGGTTCTGAAACCTACTTATCCTCTCTGTTAGAAACAGAGAATAAAACAGAAATATACAAACTGGGCACCTGCGGCTTATGCTTGTAATCCTAGCTACTCTGGAGGCTGAGATATAAGCATCGTGGTTGGAAGCCTTCCAGTGCAGAAAAGTCCATGAGACTCATCTCTTATCTCCCTTTAACCACCAAAACCCAGAAGTGGCACTGTAGTCAATGTAGTAGAAGGCTAGCCTGGAGTGAAAGAGGTCAGAGATAGTAGCGTAGACCCTGAGTTAAAACCCTATGACTGACAGGAAAAGGGTAAATTATAATAGAAAAAATAGAGTGAGAATTATATATATGCAAACAGAGAAATGGAGAGAGCGAGAAAGACAGCAAGAATGCATGACAATAGCCATTGATTATTAAATATACATAGAAAAATATATATTTACTCATATGTATAAATAACATTTCAGTACCTAATTTTAGATTTTATTCTCTGATCTTGGAAAATGGCTTACTCATAAGTCTCAGTCCTACTCATAAAGAAATAGTGGCAAAAATGACTTAATTCTGTGAAGACAAATTAAACTTCATTTGTAAAAAAATGTCATGAATCCAGAAATGCATACTACTTCTATCCAACTCACTGCTAAGTGTTGCCAAGGAAGAGGTTTAATCAATTTAGCACACTATAGCTGTGGTGGTCATGAGTGGTTACTTATCACCAATCCTAGTTTTATTCTTCCATTCTAACAAAATGCTTCAATCAACAAAACCACTTGAATATGGCACATAAAACACATGCTTTGAATTGATCTAGGGCACACAAAAATCACTCTAAATAATAGACAAAAAAATAGAAACGACTCTAGAGAAAAAGACTTCATAAATGAATATCTATAAAATCAGTAAAACATATTGTATATGAGAAATAAATTATGATATTGAATAAATGTGGTGTTTAAATTTTGAGGTCCAAGTTCCGGGAAGATGGCGGAGGAGAAGCTGGAATCTGAACAAGCTCTCGCATAGAAAGCAGTTTTAGAGTTCCAGTGAACAGTCCTAAGCCAGAGAATCACACCAAGTGTGCTATCACAGGACAGAGAGTTAGACAAGAGAGGGAAGCCAAGGCAAAAAGAAACACCTGAGTGCTCACCAGCAGCCGCCGCGGCGGCAGCGGCGGCAGGGTTGCAAGCGGCGGAGACCGCAGCCGGGGGCCATACCTGAGCGCTCACACAGAGAGGCCGGGAGGAAGGAGCCAGACGCAGTGGGCAAGCGGATTCTAATCAACACCAGCAAGAACCAACAAAGAGCGGACAACTTCATCCTGCAGCTTGCAGACCAGAAACGACCCAGGATCCAAGACTCGGCGTGAGTAGAAGCCCCACGTCCTCACTCCTTCTCAGAGAGCAGAGGAGGGAAGGCCACCCCTCCCCCCCCCAGCACCTGTGATCTCCATATTGGATACCGACAAAGCCCGGAGGAGCTGCCAGCTCCAACCCAGGCCTTGGAATAAAACGAGTCATTTAGCAGGTCACAAGAACTTAACGGCAAAGTGACCTGCCAGACTCGGCTCCATCCAGGGAAAAGTCCCCCAGCTCAGGCGGCAGCCATTGGAGTGGCTTCCCTCACTGGGTAACCAGAGCCAGAGGCTGCCCCTCCTTCTAGCAGCCTCAACAATCAATTGAAAAACAGAATCCCTGAGAACGGCTCCAGGCTGGGCTCTGGGAGATTTTCTTTTTGCACAGAACAGCCCCAGGAAAAAGCTACTGATTGTTGAAAGGCCTCAACTCTACCCAGAACCTAGCCTCACCACCACATCCCCCTCTTTTGTGATTCTCAAAGCAGATCACACTCCTAGAAAACTAACCTAGGAGGGGGATCTCAAAATCTTGGGTAAAGCAGAGCATTTTTCTGCATCTTCCAACAAACCGACTAAAGAAACCAATCAAGCCACAGGACCTCAAGCTGACCAGAGACTCCAACAAAAGGCTGTTTACAGACAAAAGGGAGATACAGGATTCTTCCCACACCTCCCAAAAAAAAAATCAAAGGACTTTTTTCTTCTTCTTCTTTTTTTTTCTCTTTTTTTTCTTTTTTTCTTATTCTTTTCTTTTTTGTTTGTTTGTTTTTTGTTTTTGGTTACCTTATATATATATAATTTATTTTCTCTTTTAAAACTTTTATTAATCTTTAATTTTTGCCTCTTCTGAAAAAATAATTGATTTCCAGTAACTTTTTTTTCTCCTCTTATAATTTTTATTTTAGGAATATGTAAATGAGTGTTTTCCTTTCTTTTCTTATCTTCTTTCTCTTTTTCTTTCTTTCTTAATTATCTTTTTGTTTTTTGTCTAGCTCTACTGAACTTCTGATCTTTTCTTCTCCCTTTCCCATCCTTAAAGTTTTTCACATCTCCTCTATGTCCCTCCCTTTCTCACAACATATTAACATTCCTCTCTAAATAGATGGTCTTTTAATCTCTAAAATAACATTAATTTTTACGTTTCTATTTTTTTTCTGGTCTCTTTTCATTCTCCTATACCTCTCTTCTTTTTCTCTCTCTCTCTACTTGCATCCTACCCAACCCATTTTCTGCATTGTGATTAGGACATAGTTAACTCTCCCTGTGCCTCCCCACACCAATCTATTCCTATTTTTCACCCACATCTCTCCCTAACCCTAAAAATTTCTGGTTTTCCAAATTCTTTTCTGCGGTTCGAAATCCTTTAAAATATAGTTGTTTGATGTTGAATAGATGTATCTGTTGAACTAGATTGTATCTGTAGACTATTGACTGTACAAATGCAAACTTTGGTTGATGGTTGCCTTAAGATAGTATTCTAACACAAAACTGGTGCTATTTTCATCTCAAATGGGCAGAGTAAGCCGGAAAAAACACAAGAAAAATGGCAAATCCGGGTATCTCAATTCCCAATCTTGATAATCAGGGGTCAGAACAGATAATGAATAATCCAGAAGAGAGTTCCCAAATAGCCCTACAAACACTGCTGGCAAACATGATAAATGAGAAGTTTGACAACTTACAAAGGACTCTCTATGAGCATGGTAGGGAGAGAGAGGAGGCAACCCCAAAATTTATACAGGAATATCATAAGCGTGAGGAAGCTACTCAAAAACTGATACAGGATTTGCGTGAACAACTTGAGAATACTCAAAGAGAAAGGGAGGAATGGCGTGAGCAGGCTGAGAACACTCAAAGAGAACTGCAGGAACCCCACGAAAGGGAGGAAGCTAATCAAGAGTAATACAGGAATTGAGAGATCAGGGAGAGAATACACAAAGATCACTAAAGGCATTCATGGAATCCATTAAGAAAGAGCTGAAGGAAGTCAGGGAGACCACAAAGGGAATGCTGAATGGAACCCAACAGAAGGAATGGGAGTCCAAAGAAACCATATCCAATCAACTAAGTGATTTGAGGACAAACACTGTACACCAAATTAAGGAAATAAAGAGATTCATACAAGACCTAAAACAGAGCTTAAACAAAGAACTTGAAGCCATCAAAGCTGACCAATTAGAAGGAAAAGAGATAAAAAACAAAGTAGAGAGTCTTGACAGCAGGTTAGACCATGCAGAAGATCGAATCTCAGGGGTTGAAGACAGCCGAGATATTATAGAGAAAGAACATACAACAATCCAAGGCAAGTCCAAGAAATATGATAGATCTATCCAACACCTGGAAGACACCATCAGAAGGCCTAACTTAAGGATAATGGGTGTACAGGAGCACCTAGAAACAGAAGTTAATGGTCTAGGAAATTTGTTTAACAGGATCCTAGCAGAGAACTTCCCAAACTTGCAAAAAGTTAGGCCTAAAAGAAGCCTTTAGAACCCCAAATAGACCAGACCAGAATAGGACATCCCACTGTCACATTATAATCCACACAGGATCAACTCAGACCAAGGAAAAGATCCTTAAAGCTCTCAGGGAGAAAAGGGTAATCACCTATAAAGGGAAACCAATTAGAATCACCTCAGATTTCTCAGCAGAGACAATCAAAGAAAGAAGGGCCTGGAATGATGTATGCCATGCCCTAAAAACAAACAACTATCAACCAAGAATACTGTACCCAGCTAAACACTCCTTCATAATTGAAGGCCAAATAAAAACCTTCCACAGCAAAGAAAAATGGAAACAATACATCTCCACCAAACCAGCCCTACAAAAGATCCTTAAAGATGTCCTACACATAGAAAACCAACAAGACCACAATAAAGGCTAACAAACTGCACCCAAACTGAGAATCCAAGAACCATATGAAGAACCCACTTTTCGCAGCCCTCAAGAAGGTAGATAACATGGCAGGAACTCCCAAATACCTCTCAGTCCTATCTCTTAACGTTAACGGACTGAACTCTCCAGTTAAGCGAAATAGACTGTCTAGTTGGATAAAAAACAAGACCCTTCTATCTGCTGCCTGCAGGAGTCACATCTTCCCCGTAAAAACAAACACATTTTCAAGGTTAAAGGCTGGAACAAAATCTACCAAGCAAACGGCCCTCATAAACAGGCGGGAGTTGCAATCCTAATATCAGATAAAATAGACTTCAAATTAAAATTCGTGAGAAGAGATAAAGAAGGTCGCTATATACTAATTAAAGGATCTCTCCTTCAGAAGGATATTACAATTCTAAATATCTATTCGCCAAACAATGGAGCACCCAAATTTATCAAAGAAACACTACTTTCCCTCAAATCCCATATAGATCCAAAGACATTAATTGTTGGGGATTTTAACACACCACTCTCCCCACTAGACAGATCAACTCGGCAAAAACTCAACAGAGAAACCGCAGATCTAAACAGCTGCATAGATCAACTAGACATAACAGACATTTACCGAACATTTCACCCAGCAGCATCAGAATACACGTTCTTCTCAGCAGCACATGGAACGTTTTCTAAAATAGACGACATTCTAGGCCACAAAGCAAACTTGTCTAAATTCAGAAACATTGAAGTTATACTCTGCATTCTCTCCGACCACAAGGGAATAAACTTAGAACTCAACACCAAAAGCAACCAAAGAAAGTCCGGTATCACATGGAGGCTAAACAACACACTGCTGAATCAAGAGTGGGTCATGGAAGAGATTAGAAAGGAAATTCAAATGTCCATGCTATTCATCAAAAATTAACACACAAATTACCAGCTCCTCTGGGACACAGCAAAGGCAGTACTCAGAGGCAAGTTTATAGTTCTGAGCTCCTACATCAACAAATTGGAGAGATCTGAAACTAGCAATTTATTTTATTTTTTTTTTTTTGTCGGTCGTGGGGCTTGAACCCTGGGCCTGGGCGCTGTCCCTCAGCTCTTCAGCTCAAGGCGAGCGCTCTACCACTTGAGCTACAGCGCCACTTCCGGTTTTCTGGGGGTTTATCGGAGATAGGAGTCTCACAGTCTTTCCTGCCCGGGCTGGCTTTGAACCGTGATCCTCAGATCTCAGCCTCCTGAGTAGCTAGGATTACAGGCGTGAGCCACCAGCGCCCGGCTGAAACTAGCAATTTAATGACACATCTAAACCTCCTTGAAAAAGAGCAGCAAGTTAAACCCCAATCCATTAGACGGAAAGAAATAATTAAAATTAAATCAGAATTAAATGAATTAGAATCCCAAAAAACTATAGAAAGAATCAACAAAACAAAGAGTTGGTTCTTTGAAAAACTTAACAATATTGACAGACCCTTAGCAAATCTTATCAGAAAAAGAAGAGAACACACACAAATCAATAAACTCAGAGATGAAAATGGAAACATCACCACGGAAACAACCAAGATTCAGAACATTATAAGGGAATACTTCTCAAAACTTTATGCTAATAAGTTCGACAACTTGACAGAAATGGACCTCTTCCTAGCCAATATTGACATGCGAAAAGTAACCTCATCCCAAAACCAGGCAGGGACTCATCAAAGAAAGAGAACTATAGACCCATTTCTTTGATGAACATTGATGCAAAATTTCTCAACAAAATTTTGGCCAATCGTCTTCAACAATTCATCCAAAAAAATCATACACCACGATCAAACAGGATTCATTTCAGGGATGCAAAGCTGGTTCAATATACGCAAATCAATTAATATTATTCATCACATCAACAGGAGCAAGGACAAAAACCACATGGTTATCTCAATAGACGTAGAAAAAGCATTCGACAAGATCCAACACCCCTTCATGATGAACGTTCTGGAAAAATTAGGAATCCATGGAACATTCCTCAATACAATAAAGGCTGTATATGACAAACCTACAGCCAGCATTATACTCAATGGTGAAAAACTAAAGCCATTTCCTCTTAACTCAGGAACAAGACAAGGATGCCCTCTCTCTCCACTTCTCTTCAATCTAGTATTAGAATGCCTAGCTACAGCAATAAGAGAAGATGCAGACATAAAGGGGATCCAAATAGGGAAAGAAGAAATAAAACTCTCCCTCTTTGCAGATGACATGATCTTGTATTTAAAGAATCCCATAGACTCCACTCCCAAATTACTCAAGCTGATTCAAAACTTTGGCAAAGTAGCAGGTTATAAAATTAACCCCCAATATCAATGGTTTTTCTGTATGCCAACAATGAGAAAAGTGTGGCTGAAATTAGGAAAGCAACTCCATTTGTAATAGCCCCACAAAAAATAAAATACCTAGGAATTAACTTAACTAAAGAAGTGAAGGACCTCTATGATGAAAACTTTAAAATCTTGAAAAAGGAAATCAACACAGAACTTAAAAAATGGCAAACCTCCCATGCTCCTGGATTGGCAAGATTAACATCGTGCAAATGGCAATACTTCCCAAGGCTATCTACAAATTCAACGCAATACCTATCAAAATTCCACCCTCATTCTTCAAGGAAATAGAAGAGGCAATCCAAACATTCATATGGAACAATAAAAGACCCCGAATAGCAAAAACTCTTCTCAACGGAAAGAACACTGCTGGGGAATATCAATAACAAATTTCAAACTCTACTATAAAGCCATAGTAATCAAAACAGCTTGGTATTGGCATAAGAATAGACCTCAGGACCAATGGAATAGAATTGCAAACCCAGAAATGAACCTAGAGACCTATAGCCATCTAATCTTCGATAAGGAAGCTAAAACAATAGAATGGAAGAAAGACAGCCTCTTCAGTAAATGGTGCTGGCAAAATTGGTTAACTACATGTAGAAAACTAAAGCTAGATCCTTATATATCACCCTGCACCAGAATCAACTCCAAATGGATCAAAGACCTTGAACTCAAAGCAGACACTCTGAAAACATTACAGGATGGAATAGGAGAAACCCTAGGTCTCCTTGGCTCAGGCCGAAATTTTCTGAATAGAGACCCAGAAACACAACAAATCAAAGAAAGGTTGGACAAATGGGATTGCATAAGGTTGCAGAGCTTCTGCAGGGCAAATGACATAGCTAGCAAGATCAATAGAAAGCCCACCGATTGGGAGAAGATCTTTACTAGCCATACAACGGACAAGGGTCTCATATCTAAAATATACTTGGAACTCAAAAAATTAAACCACCCAACCACAAATCCTCAAAGAAACAACTGCCCAATAAATAAGTGGGCGAAAGACTTAAAGAGAAGCTTCTCTGAAGAAGAAAAAAGGAGGGCCAATAGACACATGAAGAAATGTTCAACATCCCTAGCCATAAAAGAAATGCAAATCAAAACAACCTTGTGATATCATCTCACTCCAGTTAGAACAGCAAAAATCAAGAACTCTAACAACAACAGATGCTGGAGGGGATGTGGACAGAAAGGAACCTTACTTCATTGTTGGTGGGAATGTAAACTTGTTCAACCACTTTGGAAAGCAGTATGGAGGTTCCTCAAAAGACTTCACATAGATCTCCCCTATGATCCAGCAATTGCAC
This sequence comes from Dipodomys merriami, assembly GCF_024711535.1. Classification (NCBI taxonomy): domain Eukaryota; kingdom Metazoa; phylum Chordata; class Mammalia; order Rodentia; family Heteromyidae; genus Dipodomys; species Dipodomys merriami. The sequence goes on from NW_027206024.1 coordinate 12,292,235, forward strand.
TTTTGGGCATTTACCCAAATGTATACAAACAAGACCACACTAAAGCTACCAGCACAACTATGTTTATTGCAGCATTATTTACCATAGCTAAGATATGGAACCAACCCAGATTCCCCTCAGTAGATGAATGGATCAAGCAAATGTGGTATATATACACAATGGAATTCTATGCCTCCATCAGAAAGAATGACATTTCCCCATTTGTTAGGAAATGGAAAGGCTTGGAAAAAATTATATTAAGTGAAGTAAGCCAGGCCCAAATAAACATAGGTCCCATTGTTTCCCTTATTTGCAATATCTAGTATAGGTATGAGTCAAGCGGAAAAGGTCAGATAATGTGATGTTAGGAAAACGAACCCTTAAATATGTATTTTAATGTTTTCGTTTCTTTCATGCATGTGTTTCTAACGCATTTATAAGATTATTTCTTTGTTGCTTTGTATGTCTCTCCCCCACAGTGTAACCCCCGCTTTCACTTTATTTGATGTCAGTATAACGTGTGGAGGAGATGGGGACAAACAAGTCGTTTAAGGATTCAGGTGGACCTGTTGCAACAAGGAGAATTACAAAATGTCATGTCAAAGCAAGCTTTACAATGTCGGTGTGGGGGGGGGGAGGGGGGTATGATTGGGTGGCGGGGAAGGGGGAGGCTGGGAAGGGAGGTGAAGGGTAAACAAAGGAGGAGGCTGCAATGCTTGGTAAGAAATGTATGCATTATCCTGCCAATGTAATTGTAACCCCTCTTTACAGTATGCTCTCAAATGAAATAAAATAAAATTTAAATAAAAAAAAAATTTGAGGTCCAGTGCGAATGAAGTTCCTTAGGAGATGCCATATTCAAGGCAGTTCCCAATGAGTAAGTGAGACCTGAGCAAGGAATTGAAGAATCAAAATTGGTAGCTTGCCTGGGAGTTGATGATAAGTGGTAGTAGTCTACCCTACCAATGGTAAGGCCTTGCATGCAAGCCCCATTACTACCAAATTGATATCTAGGATATGAATATTCTAAAAAGATGGGCTGGGAGACAGTGGAGGAGTATTGATCAGAAAACAACATAGAAGTTAGTTTCTTAAGTCATAAAATACAAGAATGAGAGAAAACATGTCAAAGAAGTACGGATGGATGTGAAACTCATGTTAAGATCAACTTACCTATAATTCTACATGCATGACAAGCCACAAAATAGATTTGAGTAGAAGAGAAAAATTAGCAGAATCACAACTTAGAAGTTTCTGTCTGTTCTGTTGAATTTATAAAAGTATGAGAAACAACAAAAAAGAACTTATTCAAGTCTATTGCAATAATTCAAGAAAGAAAGGTTCTGGTTTCAACATAAATGTAACACTACAGGTGAGAGAAGTAATTAGACTTAGTGTACAGTTTGAAAAATATTGCCAAGAGGGTTTTTTATGGATTAGAAAAGAGGAAACGTTCCATTGTTTCTAGATTGGACTATTGAAATTCAGAGAGGATGAACCATGATACTCATTTGCAGATTTTAAGGCATTAATGAAATCAAACAGACTGCTTTCTTTCAAATTGTTGGACAAAATATTACGTTTTATTCTTATTCCTGCCAATTTTATTTTGTACTACCATTATTTTCAGGTGAACTTAATCTTCAGTGATATATTTAAAAAAAAAAACAAAGTACATATAAGAATGAACTGTTTATTTTTTGTCACAATGAGAAATTAAATATCTATTTTCTGCTCAAGTAAACTTAGAATATGAGTTAATGTCTGATATATCATTAAGTAAAATTATCATTTATTTCTTTGCATTTGGGAAATAATAGCTCTCTTAACAGCAGTTTAATACATCATAAAGAAATGTAATAAGTAAAGACCCAATACCATAAAAAGTTTTAAGATGTCTTGAGATTATTTTCTTGACTATGTACAATTTGGCCATATGAACATTAGCATGGAATCTACTCTAATTCTTAAGTAATAGAATTTGTCATGGTCTGGAAACAATCAACTCTTCAATGTCTGTTTCTTAAACCACAGGCAAATAAAAGCACAGGCTTTTATTTAAAAATCACCAAGGAATAAAGTTTGAAGTTTTGCAAAGATGATGCTTGTTGTAAATGAAAAAACACGTACATAATTGCCTGTGATTCATGAAGATAGCTGTAAATACAAGACATTGCCAATAAACCTGACAGTGGAAAAACAAAATATGCGCAGTGATTGTGGTTTTTCTTTAAACTCCTTCCAAAGATAAATGAGATACAGTGGGAAGAAAAGATACTGGACAATTAATAATGTTACTTTTCATCTCTTTGATTTACTTTTGTTGCCTCATTCTTTATAATTTCATGGGTTTGTACTTGCCACTCTAATCTTTCCCTCTTGCAATTTTGTGTTGATTTAAAATTGTCTTTCCTGTGGCTTCTTCTTCTTCTTCTTTTATTATTGCACTGGTTATTTTTTCTTGTTTGCCTAGTATTTTTATTCCTCTACATCATGGCTCTATTTAAGAGTTTTACAAAGTATGAAGTAAAATTGAAATATGTTTGTAAAAATGAAGGAAAGGCTCTGTGGTAACATATTGAGGCTTAAGCCATGCTAACAGTATCAGAGAGTATCAAGGTTTCATTTTGCTTGTCAACGCTGCTCCTACATTTCTATATAAAGACTCCAGATGAGAGGTCTCTTCCAAGGTCAGGTACTTATAATGTAAGTCAAAAGCATGAGGAGATTTATTAGGTAACAACACGCATCTTTGCATTTTGCCCTTCTCAAATATAAACACTGAGGAGATGTTTGAAGCTGTGTGTAAACGTGGTCCTAATGAATAATAAATGATGATACACTCTTTGATTTCAAACTGATGGGCTCTTCACATGGCACCATTTTTTCTACAGAGGGCTACCTTTTTTAAATGCATGATGAATTATGCAAAACTGGTATTACATGAATCAATACACACCAAAGAGAAGAATGCAATATAAATATCAAAGAACCACAAGAACTCGCATATCTGTGCAAACACAACACACACATGCTCAAAGATAAGAATTTATCTAGATTTATGTTCTTATGAAAGTATATGGTCCAATAAAGGATATCGTTAACTTGATTAAAATCACTATTTTTATTATAGTTTTTAACTTTGGAATGACTTATTTCAAAACTTTCAAAATTTGAATATCTGAGAGCTGTAATATTTACATAAACTTATTAATGATTTTGAATGTGGGCATTTCATTAGTATGACCAAAATGTTATTTTATGATTTTAAGATGTATATATCCTTATTTAGCTTCTTCCCAGGAAATATAAAGGAAATTCTTTGTAGTATCGATGTTTTTGCTGCACAATATAAACTACAGAGTAATTCAGTATCATTGCATTATTGGTTTTAAGCTATGTTAACAAATGCATGAAAGAAAAAAAAAACACTTAAAATACATATCTTAGGGTTCATTTTCCTAAAATCACCTTATCTGACCTTTTCTGCTTGACTCATACATATACTAGTTATTGCAAATAAGAGAAATCATGGGACCTATGTTTCTTTGGGCTTGGCTAACTTCACTTAATATAATTTTTTCCAAGTCTTTCCATTTCCTAACAAATGGGACAATGTCATACTTTCTGATGGAGGCATAGAATTCCATTGTGCATATATACCACATTTTCTTGATCCATTCTTCTACTGAGGGACATCTGGGTTGGTTCCAGATCTAAGCTATGGTAAATAATGCTGCAATAAACATAGTTGTGCTGGTAGCTTTAGTGTGGTCTTGTTTGTAAACATTTGGGTAAATGCCCAAAAGTGGGACTGCTGGGTCAGAGGGGAGCTCTATGTGGAGTCTTTTGAGGAACCTCCATACTACTTTCCAAAGTGGTTGAACAAGTTTACACTCACTCCCACCAACAATGAAGTAAGGTTCCCTTCTGCCCACATCCCCTCCAGCATCTCTTGTTGTTAGAGTTCTTGATTTTTGCCATTCTAAGTGGGGTGAGGTGGTATCTCAATGTTGTTTTGATTTCCATTTCTTTTATGACTAGGGAGGGTGAGCATTTCTTCATGTGTCTATTGGCCATCCTTCTTTCGTCATCAGAGAAGTTTCTCTTTAAGTCATTAGCCCACTTATTTATTGGGCAGTTGTTTCTTTGAGGATTTGTTTTTGGGGGATTTAATTTTTTGAATTCCACGTATATTTTAGATGTGAGACCCTTGTCCGTTGTGTGGCCAGTGAAGATCTCCTCCCAATCCATTAGCTTTCTATTGATCTTGCTAACTATGTCCTTTGCCATGCAGAAGCTCTGCAACTTTATGCAATCCCATTTGTCCAACCTTTCTTTGATTTGTTGTGTTTCCGGGTCTCTATTAAGAAAATTTTGGCCTGCGCCAAGGAGACCTAGGTTTTCTCCTATTCCATCTCAAAGCAGATCTCTCTCCCATTGAACTAACCTGGGAAAGAGGATCGCAGAGTATTTTTATGCCTGTTCAAGGAAACTGACTTAAGTAACCAACCAAGCCACAGGAACACAAGCAGACCAGAGACTCCAACAAGAGGCTGGTTATGGACAACAGGGAGACACAGGATTTTTCCCACCCCTCCCAAAAAAATCAAAAAACTTTTTTTTTCTTGTACCTTTGATTAAAAATTGTTTTTTTCTAAATTTTTTTAATCTTTAATTTTTACCTTTTTTGAAAAAAAATTTTTCTAGTAAATTTCTTTTCTCTTAGAATTTTATTTTACGGGTATAAGTGTGTGTGCGTTTTTCTTTTTTTTTGTTTGTTTGTTTTTTTTGTTTTGTTATGTTTCTTGTTTAGCTCAACTGAACTTCTGATCTTTTTTCTTTCTTTCTTATCCTTTTTACCTGTTCTTCTTTTTTGTTCTTCTTTATGTGACTTAATTGCTGTTCTGCACATCCTCAGATATACCTGTAGTCGATTATTAGACCTTATCCCCCATTGTGCACACACTTAATCCACAAATTTATTACTCAATTCAAAACCTCTTAGACTTAAATTCCTTAATAGCAGTACTATCTCTATACCTATATAATATTTTAAGTATTTTAATTTTTAAGTTTTTCACATCTCCTTTATATCCCTCCCCTTATCTCATTATATTCATGTTCTTCTCTGAATAGTTTGGTTTCGAATCTTTACAATATTTTTAATTTTTACCTTTCTATTTTTTCTGGTCTCTTTTTGTTTCCTTTCTCTTTCTTCTTTTTTTTTCTCTCTCTACTTTCATCCTATCCAACCTATTTCCTGCTTTAAAACTAGGATTTTGGTTTCTTAATTGGAGACCTATCTCTGCTTATTCTGCTTAGGCTGCTTTAAACCAGGATCCTCCGTTTTTGGCCTCTTCAGTAGCTAAGAGGTAAAATATGAGCCACTGGTGGACAGCAACTATATTAACATTTTTTACATGTTTGATTGAATTTTAAAGTAAGACATATATGTTACTTTTGAAAATGGCAGGTAATAGTAATTAATGATTAACAGAATTTAAACATACAAAGATCAGAATGGCAAGTAGCTGAGAACAGGATGGAATAAATCAAAATTACCTATGACAGTTTTCAGACGGTGCACACAAATGAATGAATTTTTGGAGCCCAAGTTCATCAAATAACTGAGCTCCAACTGGCTGCCATACTCATGATGCCAGCTACTGCTGTGCACAAGATTGTGATGTTGCTGGATGACACAGTTTCAAGATGGGAACCTGAAATATTTCTTTTTTTTTTTTTACATTGAAGAAATTTTAAATAGTATCATTCTTATCTTTAAAAATACTTATTTTCTTTTGTTGGTACTTAGGTTTGAACCCAGGGTCTTGTACTTTCTTTTTTTTTTTTAATTTTATTTTATTTTATTTGGGAACATACTGTACAGAGGGGTTACAATTATATGGGCAGGATAATGCATACATTTCTTACCAAGCATTGCAGCCTCCTCCTTTGTTTACCCTTCACCTCCCTTCCCCGCCTCCCCCCTCCCCCCAACCAATTATACCCCCCTCCCCCCCACACCGACATTGTAAAGCTGGTTTTGACATGACATTTTGTACTTCTCATTGTTGCAACAGGTCCACCTGAATCCTTAAACGACTTGTTTGTCCCCATCTCCTCCACATGTTATAATGACATCAAATATAGTGAAAGCGGGGGTTACACTGTGGGGGAGGGACATACAAAGCAACAAAGAAATAATCTTATAAATGCGTTAGAAACACATGCATGAAAGAAACGAAAACATTAAAATACATATTTAAGGGTTCATTTTCCTAACATCACATTATCTGAACTTTTAAGCTTGACTCATACCTATACTAGATATTGCAAATAAGGGAAACCATGGGACCTATGCTTCTTTGGGCCTGGCTTACTTCACTTAATATAATTTTTTTCCAAACCTTTCCATTTCCTAACAAATGGGGAAATGTCATTCTTTCTGATGGAGGCATAGAATTCCATTGTGTATATATACCACATTTTCTTGATCCATTCATCTACTGAGAGGCATCTGGGTTGGTTCCATATCTTAGCTATGGTAAATAATGCTACAATAAACATAGTTGTGCTGGTAGCTTTAGTGTGGTCTTGTTTGTAAACATTTGGGTAAATGCCCAAAAGTGGGATTGCTGGATCATAGGGGAGATCTATGTGAAGTCTTTTGAGGAACCTCCATACTGCTTTCCAAAGTGGTTGAACAAGTTTACATTCCCACCAACAATGAAGTAAGGATCCTTTCTGTCCACATCCCATCCAGCATCTGTTGTTGTTAGAGTTCTTGATTTTTGCTGTTCTAACTGGAGTGAGATGATATCTCAATGTTGTTTTGATTTGCATTTCTTTTATGGCTAGGGATGTTGAACATTTCTTCATGTGTCTATTGGTCATCCTTCTTTCTTCTTCAGAGAAGCATCTCTTTAAGTCTTTTGCCCACTTATTTATTGGGCAGTTGTTTCTTTGAGGATTTGTGGTTGGGTGGTTTAATTTTTTGAGTTCCAAGTATATTTTAGATATGAGACCCTTGTCCGTTGTATGGCTAGTAAAGATCTTCTCCCAATCGGTGGGCTTTCTATTGATCTTGCCAGCTATGTCATTTGCCCTGCAGAAGCTCTGCAATCTTATGCAATCCCATTTGTCCAACCTTTCTTTGATCTGTTGTGGTTCCGGGTCTCTACTCAGAAAATTTCGGCCTGAGCCAAGGAGACCTAGGGTTTCTCCTATTCCATCCTGTAATGTTTTCAGAGTGTCTGCTTTGAGTTCAAGGTCTTTGATCCATTTGGAGTTGATTCTGGTGCAGGGTGATATATAAGGATCTAGCTTTAGTTTTCTACATGTAGTTAACCAATTTTGCCAGCACCATTTGCTGAAGAGGCTGTCTTTCTTCCATTCTATTGTTTTAGCTTCCTTATCGAAGATTAGATGGCTATAGGTCTCTAGGTTCATTTCTGGGTTTGCAATTCTATTCCATTGGTCCTGAGGTCTGTTCTTATGCCAATACCAAGCTGTTTTGATTACTATGGCTTTATAGTAGAGTTTGAAATTTGGTATTGATATTCCTCCAGTAGTGTTCTTTCAGTTGAGTAGCGTTTTTGCTATTCGGTGTCTTTTATTGTTCCATATGAATGTTTGGATTGCCTCTTCTATTTCCTTGAAGAATGAGGGTGGAATTTTGATAGGTATTGCGTTGAATTTGTAGATAGCCTTGGGAAGTATTGCCATTTTCACGATGTTAATCTTGCCAATCCAGGAGCATGGGAGGTTTTGCCATTTTTTAAGTTCTGTGTTGATTTCCTTTTTCAAGATTTTAAAGTTTTCATCATAGAGGTCCTTCACTTCTTTGGTTAAGTTAATTCCTAGGTATTTTATTTTTGTGGGGCTATTACAAATGGAGTTGCTTTCCTAATTTCAGCCACACTTTTCTCATTGTTGGCATATAGAAAAGCCATGGATTTTTGGGGGTTAATTTTATAACCTGCTACTTTGCCAAAGTTTTGAATCAGCTTGAGTAATTTGGGGGTGGAGTCTATGGGATTCTTTAAATACAAGACCATGTCATCTGCAAAGAGGGAGAGTTTTATTTCTTCTTTCCCTATTTGGATCCCCTTTATGTCTGCATCTTCTCTTATTGCTGTAGCTAGGCATTCTAATACTAGATTGAAGAGAAGTGGAGAGAGTGGGCATCTTTGTCTTGTTCCTTAGTTAAGAGGAAATGGCTTTAGTTTTTCACCATTGAGTATAATGCTGGCTGTAGGTTTGTCATATACAGCCTTTATTGTATTGAGGAATGTTCCATGGATTCCTAATTTTTCCAGAACGTTCATCATAAAGGGGTGTTGGATCTTGTCAAATGCTTTTTCTGCATCTATTGAGATAACCAGGTGGTTCTTATTCTTGCTTCTGTTGATGTGATGAATAATATTAATTGATTTGGGTATATTGAACCAGCTTTGCATCCCTGAAATGAATCCTGTTTGATCATGTTGTATGATTTTTTGGATGAATTGTTGAAGTCGATTGGCCAAAATTTTGTTGAGAAGTTTTGCATCAATGTTCATCAAAGAAATGGGTCTATAGTTCTCTTTCTTTGATGAGTCCCTGCCTGGTTTTGGGATGAGGGTTATGATGGCTTCATAGAATGTGTTCGGTAGTGAGCTTTCTCTTTCAATTTCATTGAAGAGTTGGAGGAGTATTGGTGGGAGCTCTGCTTTGAAGGCCTTGTAAAATTCCGCTGTAAAACCATCTGGTCCTGGACTTTTCTTAGCTTGGAGGTCTCTTATTGCTGTTTCTATTTCAATGCTTGATATGGGCCTATTAAGCTGGTTTAACTCGTCTTGGTTTAGTTTTGGCATGTCAATATTTGCTAGGAAAAGGTCCATTTCTGTCAAGTTCTCAAACTTATTAGCATAAAGTTTTGAGAAGTATTCCCTTATAATGTTCTGAATCTTGGTTGTTTCCGTAGTGATGTTTCCGTTCTCATCTCTGAGTTTATTAATGTGGGTGTGTTCTCTCCTTTTTCTGATAAGGTTTGATAAGGGTCTGTCAATTTTGTTAAGTTTTTCGAAGAACCAACTCTTTGTTTTGTTGATTCTTTCTATAGTTTTTTTGGATTCTAATTCATTTAATTCTGATTTAATTTTGATTATTTCTTTCCGTCTATTGGATTGGGGTTTATCTTGCTGCTCTTTTTCAAGGAGGTGTAGATGTGTCATTAAATTGTTAGTTTCAGATCTCTCCAATTTGTTGATGTAGGAGCTCAGAGCTATAAACTTGCCTCGGAGTACTGCCTTTGCTGTGTCCCAGAGGAGCTGGTAATTTGTGTGTTCATTTTTGTTGAATAGAATGAACATTTGAATTTCCTTTCTAATCTCTTCCATGACCCACTCATGATTCAGCAGTGTGTTGTTCAGCCTCCATGTGATACCGGACTTTCTTGGGTTGCTTTTGGTGTTGAGTTCTAATTTTATTCCCTTGTGGTCAGAGAGAATGCAAGGTATAACTTCAATGTTTCTGAATTTAGACAAGTTTGCTTTGTGGCCTAAAATGTGGTCTATTTTAGAAAACGTTCCATGTGCTGCTGAGAAGAACGTGTATTCTGATGCTGCTGGGTGAAATGTTCGGTAAATGTCTGTTAAGTCTAGTTGATCTATGCAGCTGTTTAGATCTGCGGTTTCTCTGTTGAGTTTTTGCCGAGTTGATCTATCTAGTGTGGCGCGTGGTGTGTTAAAATCCCCAACAATTAATGTCTTTGGATCTATATGGGATTTGAGGGAAAGTAGTGTTTATTTGATAAATTTAGGTGCTCCATTGTTTGGCGAATAGATATTTAGAATTGTAATATCCTCCTGAAGGAGAGATCCTTTAATTAGTATGTAGCGACCTTCTTTATCTCTTCTCACGAATTTTAATTTGAAGTCTATTTTATCTAATATTAGGATTGCAACTCCCGCCTGTTTATGGGGCCGTTTGCTTGGTAGATTTTGTTCCAGCCTTTAACCTTGAAAATGTGTTTGTTTTTACGGGCAAGATGTGACTCCTGCAGGCAGCAGATAGAAGGGTCTTGTTTTTTAATCCAACTAGACAGTCTATGTCGCTTAATTGGAGAGTTCAGTCCGTTAAGATTAAGAGATAGGACTGAGAGGTATTTGGGAGTTCCTGCCATGTTATCCACCTTCTTGGGGGCTGTGAAAACTGGCTTCTTCCTAAGGTTCTTGGATTCTCAGTTTGTGTGCAGTTTCTTGGCCTTTGTTGCGTTCTTGTTGGTTTTCTATGTGTAGGACATCTTTAAGAATCTTTTGCAGGGCTGGTTTCGTGGAGATGTATTGTTTCAATTTTTCTTTGCTATGGAAGGTTTTTATTCGGCCTTCAATTATGAAGGAGAGTTTAGCTGGGTACAGTATTCTTGGTTGATAGTGGTTTGTTTTTAGGGCATGGCATACGTCATTCCAGGCTCTTCTTGCTTTGATTGTCTCTGCTGAGAAATCTGAGGTAATTCTAATTGGTTTCCCTTTATAGGTGATTAACCTTTTCTCCTTGACAGCTTTAAGTATCTTTTCCTTGGTCTGGGTTGATCCTGTGTGGATTATAATGTGACAGTGGGATGTCCTATTCTGGTCTGGTCTATTTGGGGTTCTAAAAGCTTCTTGTATCTGAATAGGCCTATCTTTTTTATGTTTGGGAAGTTCTCTGCTAGGATCCTTTTAAACAAATTTCCTAGACCATTAACTTCTGTTTCTAGGTGCTCCTCTACACCCATTATCCTTAGATTGGGCCTTCTGATGGTGTCTTCCAGGTGTTGGATATACCTATCATATTTCTTGGACTTGTCTTGGATGGTTGTATGTTCTTTCTCTATAATATCTAGGCTGTCTTCAATCCCTGAGATTCGATCTTCTGCATGGTCTAACCTGCTGTCAAGACTCTCTACTTTGTTTTTTATCTCTTTTCCTTCTAATTGGTCAGCTTTGATGGCTTTAAGTTCTTTGTTGAAGCTCTGTTTTAGGTCTTGTATGAATTTCTTTACTTCCTTAATTTGGTGTTCAGTGTTTGTTCTCAAATCACTTAGTTGATTGGTTATGGTTTCTTTGGACTCCCATTCCTTCTGTTGGGTTCCATTCAGCATTCCCTTTGTGGTCTCCCTGACTTCCTTCAGCTCCTTGTTAATGGATTCCATGAATGCCTTTAGTGATCTTTGTGTATTCTCTACCTGGTCTCTCAATTCCTGAATTACTCTTTGATTAGCTTCCTCCCTTCTGTGGGATTCCTGCAGTTCTCTTTCTTGCCGTTCGTTGGGTTCCTGCAGTTCTCTTTGAGTGTTCTCAGCCTGCTCACGCCATTCCTCCCTTTCTCTTTGAGTATTCTCAAGTTGTTCACGCAAATCCTGTATCAGTTTTTGAGTAGCTTACTCACGCTTATGGTATTCCTGTATAAACTTCTGGGATGCCTCCTCTCTCTCCCTATCACGCTCATACAGAGTCCTTTGTACATTGTCAAACTTCTCATTTATCATGTTTGCTATTAGTGTTTGTAGAGCTATTTGGGAACTCTCCTCTGGATTATTCTTTATCTGTTCTAATCCCTGATTATCAAGATTGGGAATTGAGATACCTGAATTTGCCATTTTTTGTGTTTTTCCGGCTTACTCGGCCCATTTGAGATGAAGATTGCACCAGTTTTGTGCTAGAATACTATCTTAAGGCAACCATCAACCAAAGTTTGCATTTGTACAGTCAATAGTCTACAGATACAATCTAGTTCAACAGATACATCTATTCAACATCAAACAACTGTATGTTAAAGTACTTTGAACCGCAGAAAAGAATTTGGAAAACCAGAAATTATTAGGATTAGGGAGAGATGTGGGTAAAAAATAGGAATAGTTTGGTGTGGGGAGGCACAGGGAGAGTTAACTATGTCCTAATCACAATGCAGGAAATGGGTTGGGTAGGATGCAAGTAGAGAGAGAGAGAGAAAGAAGAGACAGAAAGGGGAATAAAGAGAGACAAGAAAAAAAATAGAAACGTAAAAATTAATGTTATTGTAGAGGTTAAAAGACCTTCTATTTAGAGAGGAATATGAATATGTTCAGAGAAGGGGAGGGACATAGAGGAGATGTGAAAAGCTTTAAGGATGGGAAAGGGAGAAGGAAAGATCAGAAGTTCAGTAGAGCTAGATAAAAAACAAAAAGATAATTAAGTATGAAAGAAAAAGAGAAAGAAGACAAGAAAAGAAAGGAAAACGCTCATTCATGTATTCCTAAAATAAAAATTATAAGATGAGGAAAAAAAAAAAAGTTACTGGAAAACGATTTTTTTTCAGATGAGGCAAAAATTAAAGATTAATAAAAGTTTCAGAAGGGAAAAAAATTATATATATATATATATATATATATATATATATATATATATATATATATATATATATATATATATATGGTAACAAAAAACAAAAAGCAAGCAAAGAAAAAAAATAAAAGAAGAAGACGAAGAAAAAAAAAAAGAAAAAAAAAGTCTTTTGATTTTTTTTTGGGGGGGGAGGAATGGGAAGAATCCTGTGTCTCCCTTTTGTCTGTAACCAGTCTCTTGTTGGAGTCTCTGGTCAGCTTGAGGTCCTGTGGTTTGATTGGTTTCTTAAGTCGGTTTGTTGGAAGAGGCAGAAAAATGCTCTGCTTTACCCAAGATTTTGAGATCCCCCTCCCAGGTTAGTTTTCTGGGAGGGTGATCTGCTTTGAGAATCACAAAAGAGGGGGATGTGGTGGTGAGGCTAGGTTCTGGGTAGAGTTGAGGCCTTTCAACAAACAGTAGCTTTTCCCTGGGGCTATTTTGTGATAAAGCTCACAGCGCCCAGCCTGGAGCCATTCTCAGGGTTTCTGTTTTTCAATTGATTGTGGTGGCTGCTAGAGGGAGGGGCAGCCTCTGGCTCTGGTTACCCAGTGAGGCAAGGCACTCCAATGGCTGGCGCCTGAGCTGAGTGACTTTTCCCTGGATGGAGCTCAGTCTGGCAGGTCACTTCGCCGTTAAGTTCTTGTGACCTGCTAAATGACTCGTTTTATTCCAAGGCCTGAGCTGGAGCTAGCAGCTCCTCCGAGCTTGTCGGTATCCAAGATGGAGATCACCGGTGCTGGCGGGGGAGGGTTGGCCTTCCCTCCTCTGCTCCCTGAGGAGTGAGGACTTCGGGCTTGTACTCACGCCGAGTCTTGGATCCTGGGTCGTCTCTGGTCTGCAAACAGCAGGATGAAGATATTCGCTCCTTGTCGGTTCTTGTTGGTGTTGAGTAGAATCCGCTCGTCCTCTGCGTCTGGCTCCTTCGTCCCTGACTCTCTGTGTCTCAGGTATGATCCCGCTGTGGTGTTCGCCGCCGCGATCCTGCTGCCGCAGCGGCAGCTGCTGGCAGGCGCTCAGATGTGTCTTTTTGCCTTGGCTTCCCCTCTCTTGTCTAACTCTCTGTCCTGTGATGGCACACTTGGTGTGATTCTCTGGCTTAGGACTGTTCACTGGAACTCTATAACTGCTTTCTATGCAAGAGCTTGTTCAGGTTCCAGCTTCTCCTCCACCATCTTCCCGGAACTCGAGCCTGAACTATTTCTATTGATCTAGTATGAGAAACATCAGTACAAGAAATGTGACAATAGGGCCAAATACAAAGCGATATTCTGTCCAAGGAAGACAGAATAACTTTATTTCTGAAAATACTATTCTCTCACAAGGAATCCTGAGCTGAATATGGTGGTCCATGTTTGTAATCTCCGAACTTGAGAGGCTGATTTAGAAATTAGCTTGAGATCAGCCTAAGTTTTAGGCCAACACAAAGACACATAGAAAAACTCTATCTTAAAACAACAAGAACAACAAAAGTCCCAACGACTGGGAATGTGGTTAGTTTTAGAATGCTTGCCTAGCATGCATAAAACATTTTATTTGATTCCTCAGTATGACATAAGCAGAAATACTGGAAGTGGTGCTGTGGCTCAGTTAGTAGAATGATAACCTTGAGCAAAATAACCTCAGAGAGATTGCCCAGGCCCTGATCTCAAGCTCTAGGATCGTCAAAGTTAAAAAAAAGGTGCAAAATGCTGTTTGTTGGAATAAATATGTTGAAGAGTTCTTTATACTCACTAGAAAATTGTGCTGTTGGACATTCATAATGAACTTTGTAGGAAAAAGTAAAATAAATTAATGAAATAATATCTGGCATTCGACAAGACATAGTAGATCTAAAACTGATAGTTGCCTATGGTTTCTTGATACAACTTATGTTACAGATACACTTGCCAAATTGTGATATTTTAAAAGTACAATCATGGGTTTTCTCTTTTCCAAAAGAATTTTACTGCCGGGCACCAGTGGCTCACACCTATAATCGCAGCTACTAAGGAGGCTGAGAAATGAGGGTCTGTGAGACTCTTATCTCCAATTAAAGGTAAAGAAAATGTGAAGTGTCACTGTTGCTCAAGTGGTAACACTAGCCTTGAGCTGAAGAGCTGAGGGACAGCGCCCAGGCCCGCAGTTCAATTACAACAACTGACAAAACGTAATAATAATAATATTAATATTAATAATAATTTTATGGTTACTATTAAGGTGTTATATATAAAGGCTACCATTTCATAATTCTGTTTCTTTGATAAACGAAACACAAATCCATCTTCATTGCCAAGAGCCAGGATTTGGCCATCTGCTTTACAGCTGATCTCTGGGTGTAGAGGCAATCTGTAATACAAAGGAAACCAAACCAATTATGACTATGTTGGGTCTTTGTCCATCCCACAAAAAATGGACAGGGTCTGAAGAATGGTGAATGTGGTCGCTCGCCCATTCCCCAGCCATGCTTAGCCTGGGAGACAATTAGAAGCAGCGGGGAGTCAAGTCAAGTAGTAAAACTCGTTTATTAACACACAGCAAGCACTTTTTAAAGCAAAAAAGACCCAGTGGCATGGGAGGGAAGGAAAAGGAACCAATTACTGTAAAGTTCACACCCTATCATGCACCTTATTTTCCACAGGCTGGTTATGCACTGAAGGTAAAGCAAATGGGGCTCTGCCCATTCAACCCCTCTCAATGCCATCTTTGCTGCCCAATTTGCTCTACAGCAAATTGGGTTCTGCCTAGTCAACTTCCTCTCAGTGCCATCTTTGCTGTCCACATGCTCCAAGATTCCCCTTTATTTGTTTTAATGGCAGACCCACATCCCAGTTAGTAATCCTTTTCCTTCTACTGTAAAGGTTATTTTAACAGGATTACATTGGAAAGAATAGCATTGGCCATGCAGGAGGTTTGAGGCAAGTCTGGTGGGCGAGATTTGGCAGACAAGGATAGGCAGGGCCCTTGTGCATGATCCAAGAGCTTGTCCCTGTTACATCACATCCCAACCTAGCACAGTAATAAACATCAGCTCCACCACAGTTAGAAATGTCCAAAACAGTTCAATTAATTCCTGAACATATATAAAAGTCACTATCTCATAAGGTTGTCCTCTTCCGAACATGGGAGCAGCCTGGGGATTGGGAGTTCCATACATGCGGCAAGGTGCATTCTCGTGGGCCCCTATACTCAGGCCATTCTACTATAGTCCAGAAAAACAAGGAAAATTTTAATCAAACTGCAGACATAGCAAAGCAGTTCCATTCACCTGGTGTGGTTTATGTAAGCCAGTTCCTTGTATGTGCCTTTAAGTGAGCACAGGGTTCAAGATGACCTTTGAGCTTTACTGTCAGTTCCCAACACCCTGTCTTTGTTTAAAGAAGAGAACCTGCCTGTCATAGGTTGGGTGGATTGCCTTGCTGCCTTACCCATCATCGGGAACTTCTTCGGAGCAAAGCTAAAGGCCCTGTCTTACGTTGGTCAGACTGACACCCGCTCTTACCCATCTCTGGCCTCGATTCCTCTCGGGGGAAATTCATTCACTTTGATCTTGATCTTATGTAACTGGCTGGCTGAGCTCGTAAGAGTTTTGCAGTGCACATATAATGCAAGGAGGCATAGAAAATCCATCAGCAAAAGCATTACCAGGCCAAGAAATGTCATTAGCAGTCCTTTAACATTAGTCAGGGATGGGATAGCAATCTTTGCCTCTTCAGAGTCCAAAGGTGGGGCTTGTTCTAATCTGGGTATTTGCCTGTGGGTTTGAAAAAGTTCTAAAGACAATTTATTTGATTATTTCTGCATTTCCAGTGCTGATCACTGCACAGGTCACCCGTTGAGATCGATGCAGATTCCATAGGGCCATTGCTGGGACTGGGAAGGTCAGGACAGCCAACAGCTGGAATATCACCATCTGCAATTGTTAGAGAACACAAGACCTTCTCAAGCGCTGGTTGCCCTTGGGGATGGTTAGTAATTATCTTTTTGCTTTCCCTCTTTTATACACAAGCCTCAGCCACCATAGCTGTTTTACTTTCCTTGTTGGTTAGTTTATCTTGGGCATCCTCCTGTATAGAGAAAATGGGTAAATAGTTAAGGTTCCTGGCAGGGATCCAAATGGAGGCTGTCTCCCCTATGGGAAAAACGCATCCAAAGGCCCTGCTCATGGTAACTAGGGGGTCAGGTCCTCTCCATTGTTGTGTCAGGGCAGGGGATCCTTCCATCTGACTTTCCTTAAGGTTTGGTGGTCCTCAGTGCTTCTGAAATCTGGATTCAGTTGCCCCTTTTGAAAAGTTTAAAATGGTAATGGTAAACAAAGCTACCTATAACTACATATGGGGCTAACTCCCTTTTTTGTTTTAATGATTGCTCTTAAAGACACTGGAGATTTCTATCTATAATTACTTGAACTTTGGGAATTATAGGGAGTTCCTGCAGAATGATTAATATGCCATTTGTTAAAAAAATTCTGACATTGCTTTACTAACAAAACAGGGTCCATTTTCTGTTTTAACTTGTGCTGGTAGACCCAAGGTGCCAAAGCATTGAAGAAGATGTGTATGTGCTGTGGCCCAGCATGCTCCTGAGTAGGTATTTATAGATACAAAGATATATTGAAACTTACCAAAGGCTAGGAAACGAGTAACATCCGTTTGCCAGAGGACGTTAGGTTGAAGGCCTCTGGAATTTACCCCTGGTGGTTTTAATGGGGATATTTTTAAGAAGAGCTGGCATGTTTTACAGGTATGTACAATTCTTTTGAGGTCCTTTACAGGAATCTAAGGAAATCTATGTTGAAGACCTCTCCAATTAATGTGGGTTAAATCATGCAAACAGGTAGCCTCTTGTAATGCTTGTGGGCCAGTAGCAAACTGGTCTACCCAATTATTGCCTAGGGATAAAAAACCAGGAAGTTTTGAATGCCCTCTCAAATGTTGAATATGTATTGAATATGAATAGGGGCTCCGCATCCTTCTAATAGACCCTTAAGGGTAACCATAAGAGGAGAAATAGGGTTTTCATCCAGCTTAATATGCGCTTGGGGAAAATGAGGGAGCAAGTTAATCAGATATAGGCCATCAGAATAAAAATTAAAAGGTATTTGAATGACCTGGAGTGCCATAATTACAGCAAGCATTTTTATATTGTGCTGTCCCTTTGCAAGGTTTAAATCTTTGTTGACTCCGGGTGTTTTGTTATTCCTCAAAGGCTGCATGCACAGAGCCTGCTTTACCTCCATCAGTAAAAGCATGGAGAGTGCCAGGAATAGGCGTATGAGAAAATAGAGGTGGCATTTTAGAGGAAGTTGCCATAACAAGACAGTCCATTTGGATGGCCCATAATGGCGGTCAATTTGGCCTAGAAATCCCTCCAATGAAAGAGCAAGATGAGCATTGGCTCGAGTGAACAACTCAATGTCTGCCATCTGAAAAGAAAAAAACAATGGAGTGATGGTCAAGGCCATAATGCCTTTGGGCTTGGGTCTTTCCCTTGACAATAGCATCTGCAAGTTGGTCTGCCTGAGAGTACACCTGAGGTGTGCCCCCCAGGGGAGTGTGAACCCACTGGAATGGCTCCCCCCTTTGAGTTAAAACTGCAGAAATTAATGTGACACCTGCAAACAACCAAAAGGAAATGGGTTCAAAAATAGAATACCTCCTCAGGGAAACTTCATGCAGGGCTTTTTGGAACTACAAAAGTATTGCCCGATGACTGTCTGTAATTGTAATAACTTCTTGTGGTGTCCTGTCTTTTAGTAGGGCAAATAAGGCCACAAGACTATCTGTAGGGACGGGAACCCTTGGCAACAGACAATTGATTCCCCTAAAAGACTCTGAAGTTGGGTTAAAGTTAGCGAGACTGGAAAATCCAGCAAATGCTTATGGGGGCTGGCCTGAGTCAAGATATGATGGGTTCTGAGCACCTTAAAAGGAGATACCTTTTGAATTTTATTGAGGGCTATGGTAAAACCCCGCGTTTTCAACATGGTGAGAACCTGGGCCAGAAGGCCCTCCAGGCTTCCCAGGTCTTGGTGCCCCAAAATTATATTATCCATGTAGGCATAAGCAAGGGAGGTATCTGAACCCAGCACGGGCCCTAAAAGTGTGGACAAGTATTATTGGCAAAAGGCCATGCTATTGGCCATTCCCTGTGGCAGCACTATCCATTGAAACCTCCCGTCAGGCTGGGAAAAATTAACAAAAAGGATGCAGAAAGCAAGCTTCTTGCAGTCATCTGGATGTAGGGGGATAGAAAAAAAACTGTCTTTAATATCAATGACAACTGAGGTATATTCTGAACATATAGCAGGAGTCCAGGGCATGCCTCTTAGGGGCGTTCCTACTAGCTCCATTCTTTCATTTACCTTACATAGATCTTGGAGCATATGCCAAGCCCCAAAGTCTTTTTGAATAATAAATACAGGAGTGTTTTAAGGACTCATAGAAGGGCATATGTGCCCAACATTTATCTGTTCCACCACCAAAAGGTAGAGGGCTACAAGTTTAGGTTTGGTCAATGGCCACTGCTCCACCTAGATAAGGCTGGCCATCTAAATCAAACTTGCATCGACAATACTTTTTTCCAATGGAATCCCTTCCTGCCCCTGGGGCAGGGTGTAGGGAGTGATTCTGCCCCCCCCCATGCCGTTTGGCAGGGGATTGTTTTAAACAGTCCCTCTTAAAGTGCCCCTCCTGCCTGCATTTAAAACAAGTTCTCTCCCCAATGGTCTTAGGGTTTCTTGGTCCGGGCTGCCAATGCTTGGGTAATAGCCTCATTGCAGATGTCTAAGCCAGTAAGGCTAAAGCTAGTGATTGGGACTGTTGCTGTTGCATTCACACATCCTGAGAGGCCACCACCCATCTGCTCAGGGTACTCTTTCTCAATCTTGCACAGGCCATGCGGTGGTCTGCTTTACAAACTGATCTCATAGGTTCCCTGTGGGCAGCTTGTGGTTTATACTCTTTTGGAATCAGTCTACAAACTCAGCTAGAGGTGCACCAGGTTTTTGCCTCACTCCTGCTATGGGGGTCTCAGTGGGCCCATCATCCAGTTTGTACCAAACAGCAAGTCCAGCCTGCATCACCTGGTCATGGTACAGGCCAGGTATTGTGGCCTTTTGGATGCCAGTGGAGTACCCTTCCCCTGTCCCTGTTAACATGGCAAAAGTAATAGGTATCATGGGTTAAGCCTGCCGGTTATTCTCTGCTCGCAATCTGCATTCCTCCTTAAAGAAAGCACACCTTTTAATAAACTGAGAACTATTGAGGACAGCTTTGGCAACATCTAGCCAGTCCTTAGGGACACACAGGTGAAAATCAATGTCCTATAATAGGGTAAGGGCCCAAGGAGAGTTTGGGCCATCCTCCACCACCGTCTTGCGGAACTCTTTAAGGTCCTTAGCTTGCCCTGGATTCCATTCTAATGGCCTGTTAGCTCCAGGTGCCAGATTGACTGGATATGCTTGGGGAAGTGAATCCTGTGGCCAAGGGTCCAGGCTCCCAAGTGGCACTTCATTAAAGGGCAGGCCTCCGAGTAGGTTACTTCCCCAGCCCTCGGCCTCTCCATGGAAGGCTGGTAGGGGTCCGAGTCTTACAGATCTCTCTTGCAGGTCACGGAGGGCACCATACCACCCCACTCTGAATCAGGGGAATAGGGAGGGGCCAAGGAGAGTCAGGGACACCCGAGTCAGAGGGGGTAACCTTCACCTTCGTTTTGATTTCCACTGCTCACTCAACTCACTCTCAGCGCCATCTTTGCTGCCCATGTGCTCCACATGAATATAAATACTATTTTTTTCTCTGCATATCTTAAAAAATCATGCTGACAACATGAAATAAAAAAAACCCAAAGTTTAAAACCTTCTTCTAGGCAAGTTAAAGAATTACTGAGAACAAGTATTTTAAGAATAATTTCAGAAAGCTTGAACTCAGGGCCTGGGTTCTATCTCTGAGATTAATAGCAAGGCTATTGCTGCCACATTGAACCACAGTGCCATTTCTAATTTTCTCGTGGTTAATTGAAGAGAAGAATCCCACTGACTTTCCTGTCCAACCTGACTTTGAGCTAGGATCTGGAGATCTCAGCCCTCTGAATAGCTAGAATTATAAGCATGAGCTACTGGCACATGGCTACACTAATTGCTTAACTAAAAGAGTTAAAATTAAATGTTAATAATGTTTAACTTTGTAAAATAAAGTTAACTGAAATGCCTTTTACTAGTAATAAGGGATCAAATGTGTCTACTGTGTAGGTGGGTTACAAAGTTCTTACCAAAAACTACATACTTTCCTTGTTTTCTATTCTTCCAAAATTGTTTGTTCTCCAGAATCATGCCTTATCTTTCCTTGCTGGTTTCTGTAGCTTATTTCATACATGCTCACAGCTTCTTCAATTATCATTTCCTTATGTGAAGAGCTTGCAAATATCTATTTTCAATCCAAACTACTTTTATGCACCTCTCATCCATATATTCAACTGCCATAAATACTTGTGAAACAGTAATCTTGTCTTTCCATTACTGGATATAAATGTGTAAGTAAAATTTAGGAAAATAAAGGAATAACATCAATAAATATACCTGATGATTGTAATACTAATGCTAAATATTACTACAATGCTGTTTTTCTGAGCAATTTAATATAAAGCTCAAGGAAAACAACGTTTTTGAGTGCTGATATTGGGGTTTAAAATCAGGACCTTACCTTCTTACTTATGCATTTTCCCTCAAGGGCGGTGTTTTACCCTTGAGCAGACACAGCTTTTATTTTCATTGATGTTCTCTGCTGTGTTCAAAAGCAGGATTTTTAAACCTCTTAATAAAGTGATTCTTAAATATTCATAGGGGAGCAAAAAAAGAATAGAAGACAATAGAAGAATAAAAGAGTATAAGTTCAGGCTTGAAATCCTAGCTACCCAGGAGGCAAAGAGATGAAGATTTTGTTTCAGAGCCAACCAGGGGAGAAAAATCTGTGAGACTCCTATCTCCAATTAACACCCAAAATGCTGGAAATTTATTTGGGGGATTATTTAGAGATAAGAAACCCTTTGTCTTTCCTTCTTGGGCTGGATTGAAACCGGGATTCTCAGATATCAGCTCTCTGAGTATCTAGAATTACCGGTGTGTGCTAACAATGTCCAGTTTTGAGAGGGCAAGGTACTGATTTCAAGCTCAAGGAACAGCACAAAAACAAAAACAAACCTTATGAAATACAAATATACTGATAGAATACAAACCCAAACAAACCAAACATGGGTATCTAGATGGGTGAAGGTCTTAATAGAATTTTTATCACTATTATCTTTTCTGGCATTTTAAGTAACCCGAAATTATTCATTAAAGGCATAGCTTAGTGGGTACAGTACTAGCTAAAATGAAATGTATCAAACCTACTTAAGGAAGAAAGAGAAAAACAAACAGAATCTACACATATTTCGTTAATGTACTTTTAAATGCATTCCAATCAAGAAAACTCTAGGCATTGATGAATTTATTATTGACTTTTCCTAAAACTTTGAAGAGATCATTTTGATTATACAAAAATACTTCTTTAGAAAGGTAAGAAATAGTAGCTGCCCTCTTAAAAGTTTCTTTTTTTTTTTTTTTTTTTTTTTTGGTCCAGTCGTAGGCCTGAACTCTGGGCCTGGGCGCTGTCCCTCAGCTCTTAGGCTCAAGGCTAGCGCTCTACCACTTGAGTCATAGCGCCACTTCCGGATTTTTTCCCCTGCTTATGTGGTGCTGAGAAATCGAACCCAGGGCCTCATGCATGCATGGCAAGCACTCTACCACTGAGCCACCTTGCCAGCCCTTAAAAGTTTCTTTTAAAAAATACCGAGCTGAATTTTGTCTGGAATTTTATTCCATGTACTGAGCAATTAAGGCGAATTGTTTAAGGACATTGAGTCTTCTAACCATTAAGTACTTTATTCATCACTTAGTCCTTATTTTTTGTATAACATTTGAAAGGTTCTATAAAATCCATTTGGAGGGTCTTTACTCAAAGCAGAATGGCATAATGTAAGCATCTCACGATTTAGAGCAGTGAGTATGAAAGCCATGAACAGTTTATCTTGTCTTTGAAGAAATTTTTAATACATAGAGCATAAATAAGAAAGAACATTTTAGGTGATAGAGTAAATAATGGAGGCCAGGAAGTGGCCTAGCACCACCATAGGAAGACGAAAGCTTGGGTGCACCCTAAGGGAGAACTGTCCTGTCCTGTTCTGTCCTGTTGAGATACTTGTCATGCATCAGGTGCCTGCACAGGGAGGGCTGGCACTACTAACACAGCACCATGAATACGGTCAGCTTGGCGTCTTCCATGGTTCGCAGCAGAAACCAGATGAAGTGGAGCAGGGATTGGACAGAGGGTGACCTGTGTTTGTTGGATGGTACTTCTATGCATACATGATGAAGACCACAGACCTGCTTTTGTTTTTCCAATAGAGAAACTGCAGCACTGCCTGGGGCACGAGCACGTCCACTTGCCTGCGAAGCTTTGGGCCATGGAGTCCTCCACCAGCATGTTGTCAGAGCCAACACTGTGAAGTGTAGAAAGTAGTAACAAGGTTCCCAGTAGTTCTCGCTTTCCTCAGAGTCAATGCCCAAAACAAATGGAACCATGGGTGGCCCTGTTTCCAGGAACCCCAACTGGAACACTTCAAGGCTCTGTATCAGTGGGGTCCATCAAACTGAACATCCTAGCCAGACACTACATCCACTTCTGCCTTCTTTGAGGACTCCAACACCAATATGGACAGTGCTGCTGTGCTCTTTTGCTGGCCATGAGGGAAGAACAGGAGTGTGCTCCCGAGCACATGAACTCCTGAGCCCCAGAGGGCTTACTCTGTGCCATGTACCTGAAGAAGAGGGTCCAGTACTTCTGGCGTGCCCTTCTCCATGCAGTTTACCTTGCATGTGATTGTTGTCTTCATTCTGGGAGCCTTCCTGCTCCACCATCGCTGCTGCCAATGTGGCCCAAATACTATAACCTTTAGAAAGACTAGGTCAAAGCCTGAAAATATCAATACCAAGAATTGGGTGCATTAAAGAGGAGGGTATGGAAAGGGTAGACAAATGAAGGGAGGAAGGGACAGAATGTAAATGAGCTCATTGGATGAGAGTGAGGGAACAGAAGATGCTGTATGAAAGGAAATGTATTTATCTGCTTCATGAAATTGAAATCCCTCTACACAACCTCTTTATAATAATTATAAACTAAATTACTTTTCTAAAAAGGAATTCATTGCATATACCACAAAACTAAGAAAAGTAAGGGAAGGGGTGTGTCGGGGGGTTGAATGTTGAAAGGGTGGCATGGATCAATACGCACTGTTTTCATAAACTGCTTTGTTACATGGCACTTCTTTTGTACAACTACTTAAAGATAATTGACAAATAAAAATAATAAATGAGTAGATGTAAGATAAGGTGAGTACAGGAGAAAGAAATGGTTGATACATACTTCTGATATGGAACAGGGCTTCCCTTTAGGTTGGAATCCTGTAGAAGAACTCTACTGTTTTTATAATATTTCAGAATAAGATGAGATTCATAAAGCATGATTCATTATAATTTGTCAAAAATAATTTAAATAGTTGTTAATTGCCCAACAAAATTAAATTCCTATAGTATCTTTGTGAATAAATTTAATTTATGATCATGTTTTGACAGAAAAATCTATGAAAATGTTTTATTTACTTATTTTTTGGTCAGTCATGGGGCTTGAACCCTGGACTTGGGCACTACCCATCAGCTCTTCAGCTCAAGGCAAGCACTCTACCACTTGAGCCACAAAGCCATTTCTGGTTTTCTGGTGATTAATTAGAAATAAGAGTCTCATGGACTTGCCTGCCTGGTCTGGCTTTGAAGCCAGAACCTCAGATCTCAGCATATTGTGTAGCTAGTATTACAGGTGAGGGCCACCGGTGCCTGGCAAAAAATCTTAATTCAAATTCACCTGCATAAAGCCAGAACTTGAGGCTTTGCTTAAAAGGTGGACTGCAGGCAAAAAGTGAAAAGCAAATACTAGCAGAGAGGCAGGCAGAGAATGAGAGAGTTAAAGAGAGAGGGAGAAAAGAGAGAGAGAGGGCAAGAGAGAGGGAAGGAGACAGGGAAAAATGTAAAAACGGGGGAACAATGGGAGGAGACAGGCAAAAGTGGATGATGAAAGTGAATATTATCAAAATATATGAAAATATAATGGAGTCCATTATTTTGAGCAATAATAAGGCAATATGTTTAATAGAAATTCAAGTGTGAAAGCAAATTTCTCAATTTATAAGTTTTATTTAGAAGTAATGAGGATGGAGATTAGCTGCTGGGGAAGGTATTACTTGCATTCTATTCTAAAACCCCGACCACAATCCCTGAAGATGTTCCTATCCAGGCCAATCAAGTAGCCACTGCCAGTTTTTGAAGCAAAAAAAGAGAAGTGTCATTCTGAGAACCAGAAGATTATAATGGCTAGCCATCTGTGGCTCAGGCTTATAATCCTAATTACTCAGGAGCCTGAGATGTGATTATCCAAGTCAGGACAAGCAGGAAATCTTAATCTCAAGTTAAACACCACAAATAGGAAATGGGGGTGTGGTTCAAGTACAAAGGCTCCAGGACAGCACTCAGGCACTGAATTCACCTTCAGGTTCAGTACATACACACACACACACACACACACACACACACACACACACACACACACACACACACACACACACACACACAACGTTAATTATATATTAGAAAACACAGTCATATGTCAATATTTAATGCTCACAAATGTTAACTCCTACTGAATTTCACATTCTCTTAAAAGAGAGTAGCTTCTTGGCAGAATGTCCTTAATTTTTAAAAAGAATTTATAACCATACTCCTTTGGCAGTCTCTATCACAAATTAGAATGGCGGGGGAGGGGAGGGCATGGGGAACTAGCCACTTCCTTTATGCTTCAATGATATTCTTGTACTTCACTAGTGGAAAAACATTAGCAGGAATGAGATGTGTCTAAAATAATATAAAACCATTGAAATTGCCGCTGATCATGTACAGGCTGATTAATTCTGTACAATATGACATATACATTGAACACCACAGGATGCACTATCAAGTGAGAAGCAACCTATATATGATATAATCGGTAATGTGTGTATTTTATACTCATGGACATAGATATTTGTATATGCATGGGAAAGGTTCTGGCAATATATATCTGACAATGGAATTCTTTGGGGAATGGGGTATATGGTTGTGCAGATGGTTTGGGGAGAAAAATTTAAACCCTAGATTTGAATTATGACATTTATATACAACCAAAAATCTGTTACTTTAAAAATTAAAAAAAAAACACCTACTAGCATATGAGCTAAGAAAAATACCACATAAAGCTGTAGTAATTTTTTTCTCACTTTTTGATTAGCACACATTCTTCTAAGGGATTTGATTATGAAATTTTCGTATATTCAAACAAGGTATCTTTATGAGACTCATCCCTTCCATCACTCTACACATCCTGATACACAGGATGAACCACTTTTAGGTGTAGTACTACCAATAAAAAGGGGAAAAATGAAATATATAAAAATTTAAAAATTACTATTAGTGTAGTCCTCACCCCTATAAAATTCTTACTTGGAAAGCAGAGTCCAAGATTGCATAGGAAACAATTATCAAGATCCCCTTCTCAGCTGGAAATGCAGTTTAGTGGTAGAATGCTTGCCTGGTATGCATGAAGCCCTAGGTTTGATTCCTCAGTACCAAATAAACAGAAAGGTGGCTCAAGTGGAAGAGCACTAACCTTGAGCAAAAGAAACTAAGGGACAGTGCTCAATTCTGAGTTCAAGTACTACAACTGGAAAAAAATAAACAATCCCATTCTCAATCAATGAGTAAGCATTTGTGCGTCCAGGTATGTAGGTATGTAAAAAGAGGCATTCTAACCCTGCGTTCTAACACAACCTATGGAACTCATGATATTCATTCAAAAGTGACTGCTAAAAACAGGGCTAGCTAACATTTCTCTAACGTGTAAATAAATGAATTTAATCTATGTACACAACGTGCATGTGTACACATATAGATTCTACAGCAAGAAAGATATTCTGATAATTATGTGCTACAAATCCTGCCTTTTTCTACTACTTGCTCATTCTAGAATAATAGCATATGCACAACAGTGGGTGCGAGATGAACTCAACACCTTCTAGGAGATGTGTGGCCTGATCATAGAAACAAAAACATGTATTTCTTTTAATGTACAAATTATGAAAACATATACATGCTCATATGTGTCTATAAGTTGAGTGTATTACACAGCTATATGACTCTGTATGTTACACAAGCACTGAAAAAAGGAAGGAAAGGTCCACGGTTACCTCAGAAAAATTACTGAGCCATGACTCTGGTCTCATTATTTTTTCTGGTTAATTGGAGATAGAATCTTACAACTTTTCTGCTTTAGGGATCTTCAAACTACAGTCTTCTAGGTTTCAGTCTCCTAAGTAGCTAGAGTTACAGGCAAGCCAGACTGGAGATATAGCTTAAGTGGAGAATAATCAACCTGGAGAGAAAAAGCTAAGGAAGAGAATAAGATCTTGAATTCAAGTGCTAGTACTGAGGTATGTGAGCCCACACACGCGCGCACACACACACACAAACACACACACACACACACACACACACACACACACACACACACACACACAGAGAGAGAGAGATTAACAAGAATGAAACTCTGGTGACCCAGCTATATCTGTATACTTTAAATCACCTGTTTAATAATCTAATAATACAGAAATGAATCCTCAAGTTTTCTCCTCTTTATTATATTAGGTGTCTTAATTACCTTATCAGGGTTTTTTTCCTTTTCTTTTTTCTCCTGTGTGTGTGTGTGTGTGTGTGTGTGTGTGTGTGTGTGTGTGTGTGTATAACAATACGGAGACTTAAACTAAGTGAATTGGCACGATGCTTTTGCTTCTTCTCTCAAGCCTGTTGCTCTACCCCTTGAGACACAGAACCACTTCCATCTCTTTTGGGGAAAGAAGTGTTCCATGCATTTTGAAGGCCATACGGGGCCCAATAATAAGTCTATGTATCTCAGCCACATGAGTATATTTTTTCTTATGTGCTAAAATCATCAGGTAATAGTCTTAGTTACAATAAAAAAAAATCTATGGCACTACTCAGGCCTTGATTAATGCCTAGGACCAACACAAAAATAAATGCAGTTTCTTGTAATTATTGCAGTTGACCTATTGCTACTCCTAGGATTATCATCTATGTCAAGGGTCTCTGGATTGTGACTCCCTCCATAGGTAAAGGATCACTCTAAATCTATCCGTCAAATGTAACTAAATCCTCCATATATTACCTTTGTAATATAAATTAAAATTGTTAATAACAAATAAATTATAATAAGTGTAGACAAAAATTCCATAAACACCAAGGATTTAATTCATGCTATGACATTTTTAGACCTCAAACATCACTAAGGATTTTTTCAGAAAACACACTTTTATCTCTACCCACTGTGAAACTGAAGAACTGAAATCATACACTACCCAACTTAGAGGCCTACACCAAGAAATAATTAGATGGCAGACATTGGTACAAGCAAACTGTACACCACATATTCTCCTAAGTGAATTAATACTAAAAACAATGGACATGGTCCAGCTTGAGTTGAAGTTGAATATCTTGTCTCAAGAACAAAAAGTGAGGGCTGAGAATATGGCTTAGTGGGAGAGTGCTTGCCTAGCAGCCATGAAGCCCTGGGTTTGATTCCTCAGTAAGATATAAACAGAAAAAGCTAGAAGTACATTGTGGCTCAAGTGGTAGAGTGCTAGACTTAAGCAAACAAAGCTCAGGAAAATGCCCAGACTCTGAGTTCAAGCCCCAGGACTGGTTTAAAAATGGTGAAGACAGGAAGCAGGGAGAAGAACAGAGTTATTTGTCTGAGCCTACATTTTCTCAGCCTTCATGAACTTTCATCTTGTGATTTGTTTTTATTCTATTCAGTGGTCAACAAACTAGTTTCCTCTGAGTCTCTGAATCCTGTGTTATTTAGAGTTAAGAATCCTGATTTTAGTGTTGGGGATTTTGCTAAATGGAAGAGCACTTGCTGGCAAGTGTCAGGACCTTAGTTTGCTTCTCAGATCTGAAAAAAAGGACTCTTAAATCTTCTTTAGTTTGTGAAACTTCACAGAAGAAATAAATGCTTTCACTCATTCATAGAAGCACAAATTGATACATTTTCTAGGCTCATTTGAGAAAATTTACTATGAAATAGCAAAACAAAAGTCACACACTGATGGTTCACACTTGTAATCCAAGCACTCAGGAGGCTGAGATTTGAAGATTATGGTTTGAAGCCATTTGGTGCAAAAATGTCCATGAGTCTCTTATCTCAACCAGTGAAAAACAAACCTGCAAAAAAAAAACTGTAGCTGTAGCTCAAGCAGTAGAATGTTAGCTAAGAGTTATAAAGCTACATGGCAGCACCCAGTCACTGAGTTCATGTCCCAGAAGAACTGGCAGAAAAAAAATGAACTCAAATTCAAAATAGTTCATAATCATCGATAATAACTTGCCATTTTGGGCCAAACAAAACCATTATTTTTCTTTAATGAAATAGAATAGGACACTTTACTTCTTAATTAGTGCTAAATCATGTAGGATTTCACATTGTGGAAAGATACCTTTTCTAATGATAGCAGAAAACTTCAGTATCACTGTATGTATTATATCCCAGGACTGTAAAACATATAAAGTTAGATTTGTGCTCCATGGACCAAATTTCATGATTCATAAAAGAGTATCTTCACAGTATTTTATTTATACTGAACCTTTTTTCATTCTTTCTTATTGACCACAACATAAATGTTAGTAAGGCTTGCCTTTTCATTGGAAAATTCTCTAATTTTTTAAACTTTCCTTTCTTTTATACAGCAAATAAAACTATGTATGGCATGTGAATATCACCAGTAGGGAAGTAAGTATGTCACCTCTACAATGCTCTGGACCTGCTTGATCATCTCACCTAGCTGCAGCTCTGTTCTTTCAGACATCCTTTCAGGCCAATTGATCTTCTCCTTAGTGCCCAGGTTAGGTTGCTCAGCAACTTCCCTCCAGTCTCCAAGGATAGCTCATGGCTGTTTCTTCATTGCAGAAAATAGATTTCTCTATTCTACAAAAAAAAATGTGATTGGGTTAAGCCTCTACTGTAATAAAGATTTCATTTTACATTAGTCCATGTTTCCTTTAGAGAATTCTCTAAATGTTTAATTAATGGGAGGAAGGGGCTGGGAAAGAGTGAGGGAACAGAAGACACTGTACAAATGGAAATGTATTCATTACCTAACTCATTTTATTGTAATCCCTCTGTACATGCTCTTTATAATACCAATAAAGTAAATCAATAAAAATATTCAATTAGATGAATCTGGTCAGAATGTAGACATGTACACCTATTCACCTAACAAAACTAATGCTTTACACACATCAAGAAAACAGTGTACTCGCAAATAAATCGTACTTAAATGGTTTGCTAGGCCGATCTTGCCCAGCCACCACTGCCACGCTTGGTTATTTTGTCCAAGATGGGGCGCCAGGGGCACTGCCTTCTGGCCTTCAATGCAGCCACTGAGAGGGTCTGTTGGCCGCTGTTCCACCTCTTCAGCCCTGAAGCTGCACAGTGGAGCCAAGTTAGCACGTGTTGTAGTCTTCAATGTGGCTGCAGTTGAAAGGGAGGCAGGCTGCACATGAGGCCTTTGGCACCCAGAATCCATCTCAGGCTTGAGTCCTTGGGAAGCCCCACGGCGGAGGGGGGTTGCCACTGGGCAGAGAACCTCTAAGCTAGCAGTGTGCGCTCCTCGGGCTTGGGCACCAGCAGCAGCAGGGACTAGGACGGCAAGTCCTCAGGGACTCAGGAGCCTTGGCCCATCGCACCATGCCTGGTCCTGCTCCCCCCTCCTGAGGACTGGCCTGTGGTCCCTGTCCATTGCCTGTGAGCACCAGATGCTGCTAATCAACAGCCTGAGTCCCATGCTGTCAGTTGAGCCCCCGAGGACCGGCTTCTCCACCAGGTCTAGGGCCTCAGCGCGACAGCTAGTGCCTGGGCATATGCCCAACCTCCTCGGAGTGGCCTATCTGAATTTCAGGCAGCTGCAGGATGAGCCAGAGGCCAGGAAGCAAGTCCTGGCCAGCCAGCAGCTGCCCTTTGTCCTCAGGCTCTAGGCAATGCCAAGGCGCACCTTCCCTGCAGAGGTAATAGCAGCAATGCAGCCATGGATGCAGCAGAAGCACCATTGTCTCCAGGTTGGCCCCACCTGCCTCCAGGTGTGCCCACATCATCAATCCCCTGGGCTGCCCGCTCCTGCACTGATGCTGTACATACCTGCAGTGCTCATTTTCTTCTGTATACGCCCTCCCCCTCCCCAATCCCTGCGGGCATCTCTGACTCCTCTACCACCTTTGCCCTGAACATTTAGCATATGGGCCACTCATAGAGTTCATATTGGTCGAGGGAACTTTTGTAGAACAGCCTCCAGGAAAGAGTCAAGGGTCAGGGTGATAGAGAGCCTTGAGTGTGTGGAAAAGGTATTGCACACATATTTTGATAGGATACGAAATCAAAAGAAAGCAAAAATTATCAAATTAAAAAAAAGAGATTAACCAGGCATCAATTGCTCAGGGCTTTTATCCAAGCTCCTCAGAAGGCTGGGAGCTGAGGATCAAGATTATAAGCCAGCTTGGAAAGGAAGGTCCCTGAGATTCTTATTTCCAATTATCTACAAACAACAACAGCAACAAAACCCACAAGTGAAGCTGTGGCTCAAAATGATAGTGTTAGCTTTGAGCATGAAGCAATGACAGGGCTCCAGCAGCATCTGCAAAACTTGAGAAGCTCGCCACTCCCAGGATAGCTCACAGCCACAGAGGAGGCTGTGAGGAGGAATCGATCCCTGGGATACACTTGAGCCACCAAAACGCACCCTGCTTACTAGCACCAAGGTACCACTTAAAACTCAACAACCCAATTCTAGCTCTTTCTCACCACACTTGGGCAGGAGGGTGGGGGAGCTATGAAGTAGCATGGTGCACCATTTCGGTTGAGGAGGGGGATATCTGACATCAGACTCACAGATAATACTTGGATAGACTAGGACTTCAGAAGAAGGCCAAGGTCGACAGATATAGTCATTCTGTAACAAGTGTAGAAGGGAGAATCTTGAGTTTAAGGACTCCATAGTGCCCAGTTTTGGGGTTAGTGGCAGTAACTCCCCCCTGTTGTGTTGATTAAGTGGTAGCATTTGGTTTGCTAGCCTATGAATGGCAGACACGAAGTGGGGATGGAGTGAGGCTGGTGCCTGGGTGACTCCCTTTTGCTGAGTTGTTGCCACTGCCACCATGTGGACATGACTGGGCTTGGAGCAAGGCTGTAGCGTCGGTGGGACTGATTGGTTCTGAAGAAGCAGAAGGTGGAGCATCTTCTGCAAGTGATGCCTCCATTACTGGTGGTCTTCCTGTCATCATGGGGCTTTGGGCTCTGCACCATAAGCGGCAGCCTAATGGAACCCTGAGGAGTCAGGAGCCAGACAGCTGAGTGCTTGGTATGGTGCAGTCAGAATGCTGCTTCCCAGTCTCCCACCCCAATCTGGGTTTACTTCAAATCTATGGCTCCTTCTCCTTCCTCCTCCTGTGGTAGTTGTCCTCAGCAGCAGCACTTGAACAGTCAGTCTGTGCTTCTTCCCACTTTTCTCCCAGGTGGGGTAAATTGAGGCTGTGAGGATAGAGAGTTGTCCACTCAGTGGAGTCAGAAATAGAACCCAGAGCCCTTGGTACCACAGTATGAGACACTTCTTTCTACCTTCCTTACTTTATAATCAGTTTTTTCTGTTGCCCTTCCTGTCCCCTGACCTCATCCAGAGATCTCTTTCTAGGGAGTACCCTGTCTGCACATGCCTGTATCCCAGGATGTGGTGCCTATTGTAGAACTGGTGCCCTCATAA
Source organism: Dipodomys merriami (assembly GCF_024711535.1). Lineage (NCBI taxonomy): Eukaryota > Metazoa > Chordata > Mammalia > Rodentia > Heteromyidae > Dipodomys > Dipodomys merriami. Next base: position 12,324,583 of record NW_027206024.1, read on the forward strand.
TCTCTGCTCCCCTCCCTCACCTCCACCTGCTTATCCTTGTGTCTCTACTCAGAAAAGTCCCTTTTGAAACCATTTGCACAGAGAACCCGGGCCTCCCTGCTCCTTCTCCCTATTCACCATTTTTAGGTACTGTTGATTCCCTGAAGAGTGAGTGCAAAGATGCTCTTGGAACTGTAGGTCCCTTGGATGGGGTGAAATGTGAATTTCTGGTTCTTGAGGAACTTGCCACTTTTGACTCTCCAGTAGTATATAGGTGTCCTGATGGAAGAATTGCCCAAAATGTCCCCTAAAGCAGTTCTCTGAGGGTAAAATGACACATGCCTTCCTTCTCTGCTATGAACTAATGGGACATGGTATTTTTTTGTATTCCAAACAGTGATCATACATGTTTCCGCATCTTTGAAACTTACTCAAGTACTTGCACGTGTGTATGTGCATTTGGACTAAATTAGCAATTTTTCTTCGTGTGTGTGTGTGTGTGTGTGTGTGTGTGTGTGTGTGTGTGTGTGTGTGTGTGTGCATGTGTGTTCAGATCTTGGGTCTAAAACTCAGGGCCTGTGTTCATTCTTTTAGGTTTTTTCACTCATGGCCAGTGTTCTACCACCTGAACCATAGCTCTACTTCTTGCATTGTGGTGATTCTGCAAGGGATGCTTTAGAAATAACATTCTCAGATTTCTGCATCCTGAGTAGGTAGGATGGAACTCAAAAACTTGTACTTGCCAGGCAAATGCTCCTGCAGGAGCTAAATCCCTAAACCCAGCTCATATTTTTGATTGGCTGATTTTTGCTCACAAGTGGTGCTCTACTTTGTGAGCTAAATCTCTCTTTGTGGATATTTTTGTTTTCCTTTTTGTTTGTTTTTGTCCTGTCATGGGGCTTGAACTCTGAGCTTGGGCGCTATCTCTGTGGTTTTCAGCTCAAAGCAAGCACTTTATTGCTTGATCCACAGTGCCACTTCCGGTTTTCTAGTGATTTATTGGAGATAAGAGTCTCATGGACTTTCCTGCCCGGACTGGCTTTGAACCATGGTTCTTAGATCTCAGCCTCCTGAGTAGTTAGAATTACAGGCATGAGTCACTGGTGCCGGGCTCCTCCTGTTTTTGTTTTTCATTTGTTTTCCTTGTTAATTAATAAGAGACTCAGATTTGCCTACCCAGGTTGGCTTTTGAAGTTCAATCCTCTCACATCAAACCTCATGATTGGCTTATAGCTGTGAGTCACCAGTACCTCTCTTTGATTTGTCATTTTTGACAAATGCCAAATGTGTCTTTTGAGATGGTCTGAGCATTGCACTAAACCCAAGGCAAATTTCAAGAGAATGACAAAGATGTAGAGACCACTTGGTGACTCACACACACCATTACATAATGTAAGTTAAAGACTTTCTTTCCAGAAAAACACAACTCTTACCTTTATACAAGCTATGGTGCTTAAGTACATCTTCATATCTATCTAAAATAGTATACACATTGAAAGGAACTCCACAATATGGCTATGCTTCTCATGCATGATAAACAAGCACTCTACCACTGAGCCACCTTCCTAGGCCACTAAACAAAAGACTTTAAATGTCAGCTGGGCACTGTTGGCTGACACTTGTAATACTAGCTACTCAGGAGGCTAAGAGCTGGGGATTGTGGTTCAAAGCCAGCCTGAGCAAGTAAATATATGAGAATGTTAACCAATTAACCACCAAAAATGCCAGAAATGGTTCTGTGGCTCAAGGCGTAAAGCACTAGCCTTGAGTAAAAATAGCAAAGGGACAGCCCCTGAGTTCAAGTCCCACTCTGCACTACCAGGTTAAAAATTAAAAAAAAAAGATAACGTGATTTATCATCCCTGGGACTAAAACACTTGTGAGTAGTTGCTGATGTACATCACTGCCTTCCTATACCATGGGACACATACCACATGATAGACATACATTTCTGTTCATTTCAAGGTTAGGTAAATCACATGAGTACAACATATCTAGAAACTGCATCAGTGTGAAGTCCAAGTTAATTTCCTTTGCCAGTGACCTTAGAAGTGTGTCAGATCTAATTGTCCCTCACAGAAAGAAAAGAAGCTCCTACTGACTCACCTTAAACTCATGTTGTGAGTAGCAATAAGGCTAGGCTGTTTGTCAATGCAGCATTACTTGGATGGTTTTGACTCATCCTGGTTCCTTGAAGGAAGAATCCCATTTGGTTGCATGTTAGGGGTCTCAGAGGAGGTCAACATGATATAGGAACTGAAGAATATCACCAGCTCCCTGCATTTAAACCTTATTATAGTTTGAAGACAGTGGTTCACATGTGTAATCCTAGCTACTCAGGAGGCTAGCAATCTGATGGTTTTGGTTCAATTCCAGCACTGGGTATGAAATCCATGACACTTTTATCTTCAATTAAACATCAAAAAAGCTGGAAGTGGACCAGTGTCCCAAGGGGTAGAGTGCTAGCCTTGAGCAAAAAAGCTCAGGGAGAGCCCTAGGAATAGCACACACACACACACACACACACACACACACACACACACACACTCAAATACACATACACCGCTTTCTGTTAGCTCATCTAATGCTCCCAACAACCATATAAGTCAGGTATCCTTACTTGTTTATTTACAGAGGAGGAAAATTCCTGGTGAGTCAGTGGCCTCAAACCCCAAATCCATGCCCCTGTCCCAGGTGCCAGTACCTTTCCTTGCAACAAACCTGGGGCCCAAAAGACAAAACAGGCTACAGGCATTCTGTGCTGTGCTGTATGTGTGTGTGTGTGTGTGTGTGTGTGTGTGTGTGTGTGTGTGTGTGTGTGTGTGTGTGTTTGTGTATGTGCACCAATTCTAGGGTTTGAACTTCTGGGTGCTGTTCCTTAGCTCTTATTCTCACGTTTGGCACACTATAGCACTTGAGCCACAGCTCCATTTCTTGGTCGTTAGTTCTTCATTGGAGATAAGAGTCTCACTGACATTTCTGCCCAGGCTGGCTTTGAATCATGGTCCTTAGATCTCAGCCTTCTCAGTAACTAGTAGTCTAGATGTGAACCATTTTCATCAGGCATAGATTCTTCACCCTTATGGGTAAGCCTGTCTTACCTAGTTTCCTCAGTATGAATTGGTTTTAATAATGTTTGATCCTAGGCCATTTGAGACATGTATTTCCTTATTACAGTTTCTGGCTGGTGTTTCAGCACAGCACTAACTGCTCTGCCTGAGGTGAAAGTTCTTGAGAAGGACAACTAAGCCAGGTGCTTGTGACTCACACCTTTAATCCTAGCTGGTAAAAAGGATGAGATCTGAAGAAGATTGCAGTTCAAAGTCAGCCTGGGCAGGAAAGACTGTAAGACTCTGGAAGTTGGGCTGTGGCCCACGTGGTAGAATTTTAGCCTTGAATTAAGAGCTCAGAAACAGTGTCCAGGCCCTCAGTTCAGGCCCTAGGAAAGCACAAAATGAAAGAAAGAGAAAGAAAAAAGAAAGGTAGTGGGGGCAGGAGGAGAAGGAAGGAGGGAGGGAATAATTATGGTATTAGTCGCTCAGATATGTAATCCTAGCAAGTAAACCAGTAGTGGAACTGTGTCTCAAAGTGGTAGAGAGCTAGCTTTGAGCAAAACAGCTCAGCGACAGGTCCTGTGTTAAGTCAAAAGACTGACAAAAGAGAGAGAGAGAGAGAGAGAGAGAGAGAGAGAGAGAGAGAGAGAGAGAGAGACAGAGAGAGAGAGAGAGAGAGAGAGAGAGAGAGAGAGAGAGAGAGAGAGAGAGAGAGAGAGAGAGAGAGAGAGAGAGAGGATAAGAGAAAGGAAAGGAAGAAGGGAAGGAAGCAACGAACTAGTTCAAGAGTTGAGTGAAATAGAAACTGCTAGATATCTGGGAACCTACACAGAACCAGGAAGCACAGTTTTTTAACCACACATCTATGGCTAGTGCTGAATGTCAGATTCCCCTTACAGAGCCTATGTTGTGCTTTAGTAAAGGCCTACTGAATCCTCCCTGGGCCTTGGGAAGGAAGAGCTAGCCTTTGCTTCACATGACAAGTCTAGGAAACTGAGAACATCAAGGACCTCTCATTGCAAGAAGAGGAAGAGATGGATATCCGTTCCCTGGAAGATAATCCTTTCTGTGACATGCCCACTCTAATCCTTCTCCTATGCTATTAACTTCTGGTAGCCTGGAAAGATGTACAAAAACACCTATATCACCAGCACTCCAGGAAAAGAAAGGGACCCCCCACAACTGCTTTAGGGTGGGTCTCTCTACCCCATTTGGCAGTCCTAGTCCAGCACAGACTCTGCCAGCACCATGATTAGTAGACTAAATAGCTTTGTGGAGCAACTTTCTCTCTCTCTCTCTCTCTCTCTCTCTCTCTCTCTCTCTCTCTCTCTCTCTCTCTCTCTCTCTCTCTCTCTCTCTCTCTCTCTCTCTCTCGTCCTATTGTCTGGGGGAGTCTTCAAATATGAATATAGAATGGGCTGCTCTCTCCCCATTGGCACCAGCAGTATTTAGCCATTTTCATCAAAATCAAAGACAGAGCACCAGTGATTAAAGACAAATTTAAATCTGGGAGCAAGTTATAAACCATAGGGCTGGGACATTTATCATGGCTAGTGACCTCAAAGGGAACCAATGAGATGGGGGCAGGGAAGAGGCTGCAGTGGGACTTCTCTTCTCTGCCCTGCATCTTATAAGACTTCTCAAATCAAGGACAAATAATAATAGGAAAGGACAGGAAAATAATAACAATGACAAATAATAAATATTGATTACTACCAACTGCTATAATGAGAAATGAAGGTTTCATTTATTTTATTTTTACCCCATCAAATGTCTATACCTACCCATAGAGTATTTATTATTATTAATGTGCTTTCTTAATCTTCATTTCACATATCAGGAAATGGTATTCAGAGAGATTAAGCCATTGACTAGAGCCACACAGCTCAAAATGAAAATAGTATGACCATAAGAATACTATCTGAAGCAGGTGCTGGTATTTCATGCTTGTAATCTTAGTTACTCAGGAGGCAACTCTGAGGATCATGGTTTACAGCCATGATCTCCAATTAACCACTAAAATGCCTGCAATGGAGCTGTAGCCCAAGTTGTAGTGTCCTAGTTGTGAGTGAAAGAGGTAAGGGACAGCGCCCAGGTCTTGAGTTCAAGCTCTTGTACTGGCACCAAACAAAAACAACAAAAACGGCTCATACCCCAGAGTATCTCCTACACACCAACAAAAACCTGGACCTGGAGGTGTGGCTCAATAGGTACAGTACTACTCTCAAGCAGAATTAGCTAGTGAAAAGTGTCTAAACCCTGAGTTCAAGTCCCCCCCCCAGTATAAACATTTGTGTATATGTATATGTATATGTATATGTATAATGTGTCCACAGATATATACATAATGCATGTATGTATAAAAACATGTGATTATGATGATTGGGGGATATCAGGCCTGATAGCTCAAGTAAATGTAAATTTTTGCATCATTCAGCCTGTTGATGGAGACTCAGAATATCTATACTGCAGCTAAGTGTCAGAATTTGAGTATTCTCAAATTCTGAAATTCATCAAATCATTGGATAAAGCCCATTCTATTTAGGAAAGGTAATCAACTTTTTTTTTTGCTTTGCTTTGTTTTGTTTTTTGCCAGGCCTGGGGTGTGAACTCAGGGCCTGGGCACTGTGCATGAGCTTCTTTTGCTCAAGGCCAGTGGTCTACCACTTGAAACACAACGTGACTTCTAGCTTTTTTTCATGTGGTACTGAGGAATCAAGCCCTGGGCTTCATGCATGTTAGGCAAGCACTCTAACACTAAGCTACATTCCCAGCCTGTAATAAATATTCTTTACTCAAAGTTTAAAATTATTTAAATTTATCTATTTAAATTTACCCATGTTATTACAATTGTAATCATATCCAAAAATATTTTCATAGCAACATTTACCCTGTTTGACTAAAGATGAGGCACTTCATGATAGCAGAACTAATGTGTTAAAATTCACCATCTCTAGCACGTGTTATTGGCTCATGACTATAATGCTAGCTATTTAGGGAGCTTAGAGCTGAGGATTCAAGCTTTATGAGACTCATCTCCAATTAACTACCTCAGAAAACTGACGTGGAATTATGGTACAAGTGGCAGAGTGCTAGCCTTAACGCGAAAAATCCCAGGGATAGTGCCCAGGACCTGAGTATAAGAAATAAGACTGGTATGTGCATGAGCATGAATACACACACATAAACATACACATACACACCATGACCATCAGTCACTAGAATATCATGACTTCACTCACAGGAGATCTGCAACAATCAAATTGTGAGACAGGAAGTAGAATGGTGGGTTTCCTGAGACTGGGGAAAGGGATGGATGAATGATGCTGTTTAATAAGTACTTAATTTCAGGTTGGATTCTGAGAAAGTTCTACAGGTTGGTATCAGTGAGGGTGCATGAAAATGTGAATGTACTTAAAGCCACTGAAGTGTACAATTATAACTGGTTCATATGACACATTTTAGGCTATGGTTATTTTCCCAGCCAGAGAGGGCTTGGACAAGAAAATCTGGCAGGATGCAAGGCCCCTTATAAAGTTCACTGGTTCAGTTTCCCACCAACAAATATCTGCTGTTGGGCCATTTGTGCTTGCCTTACGCCAGGTTTGAGCAAAGGCAGTGAGTGGTTACCTGTAACTGGCCCTCTATAATTTGAGCCACATCCGTACTTCTGGCTCTCTGTAGGTTAATTGGAGATAAAACTCTCAGATTTTGCTGACTGGGCTGACTTTGAACCTCGATCCTTAGATTTCAGTGTTAATGTACTATCTTAAACAAATGATTGGAAGTTGCTCTTTGTTGTTGTTGGTTTTGGTTCTCAGGCTTGAACTTGGGTCCTAGGCGCTGTACCTGAGTTCTGCTTAAGGCTATCATTCTACCAGTTTGAATTACTACACTACTTTTGGTTGGTGATTAATTGGAAATAAAAGTATCACAGACTTTACTGCTCAGACTGGCCTTGAACCTTGATCCTCTGATCTCAGCCTTTTTAGTAGTTAGGATTTCAGGTGTGAGCCAATTAGACCTTGCTGGGAACCTGCTCCTTTATGAAGGAGGGGGTTCTGATTATCCCCATTTTCCTGATATAGAAACAGAGGCAAACAAATTGAAATGACTTGTATATGATGTCACATGCTAGTAAATTCTGGAGCTGGGTCTTTTATCTTGGTCTGTCCAATTGCAAAGCTCACCCTCAAATATTACTCCATTTGTTTGTGGCCTTGTTATCCCCTACACTCACATTCCTGTAGCAAGGAATCAAAAACTCCCACAAGTACAGGTGTGATTAAGTACATGGCTCTGTCTAGTTAGGAGCGTGCCTGGGTTTGAGTCTCATCTTCACTACTGAAGTTGGATTGAGATGATTGTTGGGCCACTATTTAAGTTTTGGAATCTTGGCACTGGCAAATCATTGGTTATATTACAGTGGCCTGGACCATAAGACTAAGATAATGATTACCTATCTTAAAGGTTTATTACCAAATTCACAAAGAAAAACGTTGGTTAGTGCCTAGCATATAGTCAGCAACACATTGACGTCAGCTGTTTATTTCATTGAGTAAAGATGGCAGACTATAGCTGGGTGTGCAGTTCAGTGGTAAAGCCTATACTTATTTAGCATGGTGTGGAGGAGGAAGGTTGTGAGGGGAGAGGAGGAAAAACCAAGAAGAAGGAAGAAGGGGTGGAATGTGGCAAGGCACCAGCAGCTCAAGCATGTAATACTAGCTACTTAGGAGGCTAAGATCTGTGGATGGTAGATCAACCCAGCCTGGACATGGAAGTATATAAGACTCTTAAGTCTAATAAAGTACTCAGAAAAAGCTGGAAATGGCATTGTTGTTCAAGGAGTAGAGCACTACTCTTGATTGAGCACAATTAGTCTCAGCGATAGTGCTTAGCCAATGAGTTCCAGATCCAAGCATGGCTAAATCAGTCAATTAATCAATACAACAAGAAGTTGAAGTGGAAGAATCAGTTGTATTTTAATCATGTAATTTTGTTGTTATGACAAAATACTTGACAGAAATAGATTAGGAATTTATTTTGCTCAGTGCCATAGATTTCAGGCAATCATGGCAGAGCAGAACATAGTGGACATGGAGCAAGGGAATGGGTAAGAGAGGAAAAAGGAGTGCCTATATGGGAGGATTCTCATTTCTCCTCTTTAATGCCATATGGAAAGACAGTCTATGGGATGGTGCCACTATTGTGCAGAAGGGATATCTGCTTCAGTTAGTCTGCTATGGAAATCCTCCAAACACACCCAGAATTGTGCTTTACTTATTAGCTGGGTGCATTTAAAACCAATCAAATCAATCCCAATTAAGTTTATCCTCAAGATTAACCATCAGAGTTGTTAACTTCATTTGTCTCCAAATTTAGCTAACTGTTCTTTCACAGCCCATCTATCATTTTCATTCTTGTTTTTCTTTCACTTTTAGACGTGTGTGTGTGTGTGTGTGTGTGTGTGTGTGTGTGTGTTTGTGTGTGTGTGTGTGTGTGCGTGTAGTGTAATTAGAAAAACACCTTGAGTATAAAACAGATTTCAATATGACATTTTCATTTATGTTTATAATGTATTCTATTTAGTACATCACCCTCCCTTCATCATGATGTAAAATAGTTTGGACATGTTTCATTATTTTATTCTAGTACAGGTAAACAATATTAGATATGTTTATTCTATTCCTATAAAAATTCTATAGAAGCATTTACAAGAACAGTTCAATGAAATAGGTTAAAATTATTTTAGGAAAGAGAATGGATGAGGAATTATGATTGAGTGAGGTCAATGAAGTGAATTATATTCTTGCATTAAAATGTCACCATGAGACTCCCCTGTATAATTTAAATATATTAAAAAATATGTGTTTTTCAAAAAGAAGAGTTGAAAGCCAATATCCTATTTAATGATAAAACCACATGTAGTTATCTCCTAAAGTCAGCAACAAGATAACCATATCTACTCTCACCATTTGTAATTTGCAGGAACTGGAGTTGCAAGGAAATCAATTTGACAATAGAAATGTCCATATCTGTGTTGATAGGAAGGAGTGTAATTACCTTTTGTGCAGATAACCTTATCTTCTATTTGTGCCATTCTGGGCCTAGAACTCAGGGATTGTGTTCTGTCCCTGTGCTTTTTACTCAAGGCTAGAATTCTCTCCCTTGAGCTGTAGCTCCACTTCTGGATTTTTGATGGTAAATTGGAGATAATAATTTCAAGAGTCTTACATACTTCTTTGTCCAGGCTGGCTTCCAACTTCAATCCTCAGAAATCAGCCTCCTGAGTAGCTAGGATTACAGGTAGCAGTCACTGGCTCCCAAATCTCACCTTATTTTTTATTTAGAAAATTACAAGAATTCACTAAAAATTATGTTCAATAACTGAGTTCAATGAATAGGTTATAATGTGTGTTTTAAAATAATTGGATTTACATTTGTGAGCAATGAACAATTAAGAATAATGTAGGGAGTAAATTCTCTTTATACTAGTAGAAAAATACTTAGAAATCAATGTACCAAAAATGTAACCTTGAACAATGGAAACTACATTATACAGCAAATCTTAAAAGCACTCCAGTTTTCACTTGATATCCTATTCTGCTTGCTTCTCATGAATTTGCTCTAACAGAAAGAAATTAGTATTTTTTTACTTTACATTATTATCAGGACTCTCACGTGGAAATACATACATCCAAATATGCCCTGAGATCTCCATTTTTATGAGGAATGGCTCAGGTACACAAAAGAGGCAAGGAGAACTCATACACTTGAGGACTGAATATCAGCCATGAATGTTTCCTCTCCAATCCTCCCCAATCAGGTTGTGTGTAAAGTATCCTCTAAAATCACAATAAATCTTTAAGAGACAAGCATAGGATCTCACATATGATGGAGGGAGAAAAAAGATTTATTCCAGCCGGGTGCCAGTGGCTCATGCCTGTAATCCTAGCTACTCAGGAGGTTGAGATCTGAGGATCCCGGTTCAAAGCCAGCTTAGGCAGGAAATTCCTTGAGTCTCTTATCTCCAATAAACCCCTAGAAAACCAGAAGTGGCACTGTGGCTCAATTGGTAGAGCACTCACCTTGAGCTGAAGAGTGCAGGGACAGCATCCAAGCCCAGATTTCACGCCCCACCACCGAACACACACACACACACACACACACACACACACACACACACACACACACACACACACACACACACACACACACACACACACACAGATTTATTCCACATTCTAATGGATAAGTTCTGGAAGACAAGTCTGAGGTCCCCTATTCATGTAGCATAGAGTTACTGAGAGGAACTTTCAGGATCAAGGAGGTAAGAATTCAAATACAGAGTAGTACATGCAAAACAGAAAGAAAAAAGCAGACTGATTTGGGTCAAAGAAGCAAGCTTCACATCAACATAAACCTAGAGTAAACTTCACTCTTCTACCCATATTCATTCTGATCACCACAACCCAACATCTCTTTGATGAGAAAAGGAGGCAATGTAACATGCTCTAAGAAATATTTAAGGAAACATTTCACTAGTAAGCTGAAAAAATACTTAAGGAAAGGCAAGTAGAGCCCAGCAAATGTTCACAGACAGTGTCCTAGGTGTGAGTTAAAGCCACACTACCAAAAGGGGAAAAAAAAAGAAAACAAAACAAAAACCTTTAAAGAATATGCAAAATTCAGAACCAAATAACCAAAAACTGCATAAGAGTTCAAACAAGGAATATGGAACTTTCTAGGCAATTGTTACATTTTGAAAAATCTCAAATGATACAGGATTTTCGTGTTTATTCTGTGTATATATTAGAGCAGTGGAAATTGTTCAAGAATCAGTTTAGTGTCTGAGAATACCTTTTGAAGGCGAGATGGGAGATATTCTAAATTTTAAGGAGAAAGAGTAATTTCCAGTCATCAAATCATATCTGTTAAGCAAACATATAAGCAAAAACAATGTAATCTCCTAACCTCAATTACATTATCATAACTAAGAATTAAAATGTGAAAGTATGTAATCCTTCCCAATATATTCCCGTTATCGGATTGGTCTCACAATGTTTCAAGAGGCTAACGGTGATTTTAAAGTAGAAACTCATGTTAACTGCCACAGTTGGGAGAGAAATTTCCCTATGCATCAAGGAACTCCTCAGACTTAGAGTCTGGCACTGGTCCAACCTATGTAAGATCCACTTCATCTAGAGTAGCCCACATTGTGGAAATTGTAGTGTCGATTTAAGCACAGATGCCTTGAAAGTTTTGGGATTATTTTTGGAAGTGTGGGGTGGAAGAACCTACTTAGTGTGGGCCTCCTTGCCCAGTATTGTTTTCACTTTGTGAATTCCAGTTTCTTTCCCTTGTTGCTGCTGGAAGTGTATGAAGTACAATTATGCACTTCATAGTTGGAGCCATGAGGCGGGTGCCCAGCCAGTCTTCAGTGGACCTTGTAATTGTAACTTAAAGGGATCTCAGGCTCTTGAACAGATGTGAGGTGAAAGAACCCTCAGCTGGGTGTAGGACTTGAGTCTACACTCCAGGGTTTCCCCCATTCTGGAGTTAATGATTTGCAGTTCATGAGTTTGCATTGCCAGTTGACTATGTGCCTCCAGACAACTGAAAGTGGCTCTTGAAGTTCTGAGCTTAGGTTGAATGGTTCTCCAGACTAGGAATGCCAAGAGCTGTGCTTAAACTCCATGACCGAGATATTCTGCTGTTAATTCATGTGACATTATTCCCTTGCCCAGCAATAACATGAGCATGGTAAAAAATTCTAGTGACATTGTGAAGTGTGTGTCTGCCTGGAGTCTTCTTATATTGCAGTTGTATTTTGGTGTTCTGTGTTGTTTCTGCTACAGGTGTCTCTGTTCTGCTCCTGCCTTGTTAGCCTTCTTAATGCTCCTGGATTGAGTACATATATGTTTGTACATGAACTTGTGTCTAGAGACAGTTGTACCTGGGATATTGTGGTAGTGTGTGCTTTTTCTATATTTTTAGCAATGAAGTCTACCAGTGTTGGAAGGTGGGCACCCTATGAAAAGGAATTTCCCTCCTCAAAAGACAGACCTTGTCAATTCTGACAAGCCCTAAGGAGCAGATGCAGAAAAACACAAGAATTGGGAAGATATTTTCAGTTTTTCTTGCGTAAGAAAAAATTGGTTCTACTTCCCAAAGCACAACAGTCCTCTAACACTCTCAATCATTTAGTGCTCTTGGAAGGTTTAGACCAACTTTTAGGAGTGGAGGGGAACTGGGCTGAGGAATAAGGCAGAGAGTATCAGCGGGCACATGATTCTGTGGTTTGGGGTACAGGTATAACTGTCACAAATGATAGTATCTGTCTATTTACTAATCCCTAATCCTATTGCCACCTTCATTTCTGGTACGTGATCTCTCAAACTTATCCTGATCATGCCATGTATGGAATTACTAATGCTAGATCTAATGTGTTGATATTTCCTGCCTGATCAGATGTTGGTCAGGGATCTTTGGCCTTATAAAAAAATTACAGAAAAAAACTTGAAGTTATGTATCTTCCTCAAGGTTGTATGATTTGTAGGTTTTACATATTCTGAAGATTTACCTAGTGTTATCCTTCTTGCCACAATCTGCTCAAAGAAGTATTTCACTTTGGAAATTCTTTTTTGGAATTGAAGTCAGGGAAACAAAAGCACTCCTTTCAAATATCTTATAGAAACATGTTCAACCAATTTTTATCTTCTGCACTTCCTTTGGCGTTTGCAACTTTTAAAATGTCATGAACAGGGTTATACTCCACTTGGTTTATTTGTCATGGACAAATGCCAATTTCTACAGTATAATATATATAATATAAATATATATTATATATAAATAATGAGCCTAGTTTACATCATTTAAAATGAGAATGCCTAAATATGTATTCTAAAACAATTGATAAAATATAATTTAAGTACAATCGAATGCCATTTTCTTCTGTGCTAGTCCTGCTTCTTAAGCTTAAGGCCTGGGCATTCACCATGAACTTCTTTTGCTAAGCGCTAATATTGTACCAGTTAAGCCACACCTCCACTACCAGCTATTTTTGATAGTTAATTGGAGAGCAGTCTCCCATACTTTCCTGCCACATCTGGCTTCAATCTATGATCCTATTGTCTCAGACTTTTGAGTAACTTGGATTAAGCAACCAGAGCCCAGTTACAATGCCCTCTTTTTTTTGTCGGTCATATGGCTTGAATTCTGGGCCTGAGCGCTGTCCCTCAGCTCTTCAGCACAAAGCTAGCACTCTTCCACTTGAGCTACATTGCCACTTCCAGTTTTCTGGTGGTTTATTGGAGAAAAGAGTTTCCTCTTCAGAGAAGTTTTTCTTTAAGCCTTTAGCCAACATATTTATTGGGCAGTTGTTTCTTTGAGGATTGGTTGTTTGGGGATTTAATTTTTTGAGTTCCAAGTATATTTTAGATATGAGACCCATGTCTGTTGTATGGCTACTGAAGAGCTTCTCCCAAACCATTTGCTTTCTATTGATCTTGCTAGCTATGTCCTTTGCCATGCAGATGCTCTGCAATTTCATGCAATCCCATTTCTCTAACCTTTCTTTGATTTACATGTTTTGGGTCTCCATTAAGAAAATATCACGTGCCAAGAAGAAAAAGGATTTCTCCTATTCAGGCCTGTAATGTTTTCAGGGTGTCTGCTTTGTTCCATTTGGAGTTAATTCTGGTGCAGGGTGATATATAAGTATCTAGCTTTAGTTTTCTATACGTGACTAACCAGTTTTGCCAGCACCATTTACTGAAGAGCCTGTCTTTCCTCCATTCTATTTTTTTAGCCCCCTAATGGAAGATTAGATGGATATAAATTTATGGGTTCATTTCTGGGTTTTACATTCTATTCCATTGGTCCTGAGGTCTGTTCTTGTGCCAGTACCAAGCTATTTTGATTACTATGGCTTTGTAGTACAGTTTGAAATTTGGTATTGATATTCTTCCAGCATTGTTCTTTCTGATAAGGATAATTGTTGCCACTCAGGTCTTTTATTGTTCCATATGAATTTTTGGATTGCCTATTCTTTTTCCTTTAAGAATGAGGTTGGAATATTGATAGGTATCACATTGAATTTGTAGATAGCAATAGGAAGTATTGCCATTTTCACAATGTTCATCTTTCCATTTTCTAAGTTCTATTTTGATTTCCTTTTTCAGGTTTTTAAGGTTTTCATCATAGAGGTCCTTCACTTCTTTGGTTAAATTAATTCCCAGGTATTTTATTTTTTCTGGGGCTATTACAAATTGAGTGTCTTTCCTGATTTCAGCCACGCTTTTCTCCTTGTTGGCATACAGAAAAGCCATTGATTTTTGATGATTAACTTTGTACCCTTCTATTTTGCCAAAGTTTTGAGTCAGCTTGAGTAATTTGGGAGTGGAGTCCATGGGATTCTTTAAATACGAGATCATGTCATCTGCAAAGAGAGAGAGTTTTAATTTATCTTTCCTTATTTGAATCCTTTTATGTTTGCATCTTGTCTTATTGCTGTAGCTAGGCATTCTAATACTAAATTGAAGAAAACTGGAGATAGTGGACATCCTTCCCTCGTTCCTGAGTTAAGAGGAAATGGCTTTAGTTTTTCACCATCAAGTATAATGCTGGCTGTATGTTCCTCGTATTCAGCTTTTATTGTATTGAGGAATGTTGCCTGGATTTCTAGTTTTTCTGGAGCCATCATCATAAAAGGGTGTTGGATCTCGTCAAATGCTATTTCTGCATCTATTGAGATAACCATATTTTCTTATCCTTTCTTTGTTGCTGTGATGAATTATATTAATAGATTTGCATATATTGACCCAGTTTTGCATCCCTGAAAGTAATCCTGTTTGATTGTGGTGTATGGTTTTGTGGATGAATTGTAGAAGTCGATTGGCCAAAAGTTTTTGAGAAGGTTTGCATCAGTGTTCATCAAAGAAATGGGTCTATAGTATTGTGCCCAGGTCGCAGGACCACCACAAAAAAACCACCGAGAGTTAGAGTTTACAGCTGTTTTAAGGTTTTATGTAAATTGTCTGCAGCTCAGGCCTTGTCCTATATTCTGACACAGCGGAGCCTAGGAGGAGAGCTCCGAGCCAAAAATTTGCAAGGCTTATAAAGGCACACAACCAACCAGGTGTTTGGATTACCACCACGTGTTGCTCTTCTAGACAGAATTTGCTGATCTAAGGTTTAGTTTAAACAAGCAACAAGTGGTCACAGCCTCAAAACTTCAACCCTTCATTCCTCCCCTTGACTTATGGTCCTGAGACACAATCTTGTGGATCCAGCCCCGAACTAAACTTGAACAGCTGTCGATGAACTGGTCCTTCTAGTCCCTCTCTGACCTTAGCCATAAACAACAACCAATAACAATCAGTCCATTTTTCTTTTCTTGAGACATATGCAGAGTGGTTGGGTAGGATGCTTGGAAACTTCTCATGTTTCCCCACGGTTATCTAGGACAAAGGGGTCAGCCAGTCTGGTGTGAGAGCAAAAGCATACTGACTGTCCATGTAAATGTTTTGTCTTTTCCCTTTTCCCATTTATAGGGCTTTTGTTAGTGCCACTAGTTCTGCTCTTTGTGCAGACTTTTGATGGGGGAGTGCTTCTGCCCACACTATCTCAGTGTCCATGGTAAGTGCTGCGCCCGTGTACCTTTTTCCATCTCGAATGAAACTGCTGCCATCTGTGAACCAGGTATGCTCAGCATGCAATAGTGGCAAGTCCAACAAGTCTGGCCTCTTTTCCTTGGCCCAGTCTCTCTTTTCACGCTCAATTTCATGTTCTGTGTCCTTCCTTTCCTGTCTTTGCTCCTCTGTCTCTCTCTTATTATAAACCTTTTCCATTGCGGCTACTAGATCTCTAATAGACTTTTCACCAAGTCTGTCTAGAGCCTGCAACTTTGCTTTATGTCTGGTGCAGCTTGATTTATATAGTCAAACATAATCATCTGAGCTGACTCCTGGGTCTCAAGATCATACTGGGTATATTGACTAAAAGCTGCTCAAGATATGCTGCCAGACTTTCACTTCCTCCGTGTCTAACATCATAAATTTTGGCCATATTAGTAGGTCGGTGAGCCGCGGCCTTGAGACCTGCCAACAGAGCCTGGTGGTAGACGAGGAGTCACTCCCTACCTTCAACCATATTGTAGTATTATGCTGATAGGATCTCAGGAAAATAGGCAGTGATCAGAGCAGGATTCATGATAGGCCCTAATGTGGGGTCCGGGATATGTTTCCAGGCTGCCTCTTGGATACGGTCTTTCTCTTCGGTGGTAAAAAGGACCTGTAAAAGCTGACTACAATCATCCCAACTGGGCTGATGAGTAAAGAGAATAGTTTCAAACAAATGAATTAAATCCTGGGGTTTTCTCAGTAAATGGGGCATTTGGGGTGCACCAATTGTATAGATCACTGGTAGAAAATGGCCAATATTGGAGTTGCTGTTGACAATCCACATCCACAAGACCTACAGTGCATAAGGGAAAACAGCTGCATTAAAAGTGGGGCTGATCCCACACCGTTGTCAAGTGACTGGCCCCTCAAGAATATTAAGGGCAGGTGCTGAGGGTTTGGCTGCTGGTTCTATAGCTCCCTACTCCTCTTGATCATCCTCAGGTTCTGCAAAAGGAACCTGAGAAGGGGAATATGGGGTAGGAAACATTTCTTCTTCCAAGTTATCTCCCTGAAAAACCAGGGTGTGTGATTTCTTTTCCTCTTTCTCAGTTTCTTTTTTGTAAGTCTAGGGGGCTAGATGGAGTGTTGCCTATGGTTTCCAGTCCCATCACTTGTACAGTCCAAAAAAACAATAATCAGTACAAACAAAACACACTCAGGCCTGAGAGTTACGAAAAGAAAGACGAAGTGGAGGTCTCCTGAATTGGTCCACTGACTCTTGTCATGGTGGGGTTCCACACCCACGCCCCACAGCAGAAGGAGAGGAACCACAGTGTGAAAGTTGGGCCTCATTTAGGAGGCCCTCTTGGTGAGTTCCAGCCCAACATCGAATCGACCTCTGCCCCTCAATTC
Source organism: Dipodomys merriami (assembly GCF_024711535.1). Taxonomy (NCBI): domain Eukaryota; kingdom Metazoa; phylum Chordata; class Mammalia; order Rodentia; family Heteromyidae; genus Dipodomys; species Dipodomys merriami. The sequence goes on from NW_027206024.1 coordinate 12,341,651, forward strand.
ACATGGAGGGGTTCCTAAGACCTCCCGTCCACATGGCAGGGTTCCAAAAAACGCCCCCCACTCCACACGGCGGGGTTCCAAGGACCCCACCCCACAAGAGGATCTGGAACATGTCCCAGTTCCTCCAGGGTTGGCATGGAAGTGAGTCCCCTTCGACAACCCGTTACAGAATATGAATTGGAGCGGCCGTCTTCAAAAACCAAAATGAAAGTACAAATAGATAACAACAGGACAAGACAAATTAACAAAACAGCGCTGTATTTCCTTTGGAATCTGAGGTCTTGGTGGTCTTTGGTGGTATCCCGGACAAGCCCCCACTAATACGTTGTTCCCTGGTCGCAGGACCCCCACCAAGAAGACCACCAACAGTCAGATTTTACAGCTGTTTTAACGTTTTATTTAAACGGGCTGCAGCTCAGGCCTCGTCCTACACTCTGACACAGGGGAGCCTAGGAGAGCCCTGAGCCAAAGATTTGCAGGGCTTATGAAGGCAAACAACCAACCAGGTTTTGGGAATACCAACACGTGTTGCTCTTCTAGACAGAATTTGCTGATCTTGGGTTTAGTTTAAACAAGCAACAATTGGTCTCTGCCTCAAAACTTCAACCTTTCAATCGTACTCTTTCTTTGATGAGTCCCTAGCTGGTTTTAGGATGAGGGTTATTGTGGTTTCATACATTGAGTTCGGTAGTGAATTTTCTTTCTATTTCATTGAAGAGTTGGAGGAGTATTGGTGTGAGCTTTGCTTTGAAGGCCTTGTAGAATTCTGCTGTTTCATTATTTCATATAGGCCTGTAATGTTGGTTTAACTCATCTTAGTTTAGTTTCAGCATGTCATATGCTAGGAACAGGTCCATTTCTGCCAAGTTCTCAAAATTATTAGCATAGAGGTTTGAGAAATATTCCATTATAAGGTTCAGATTCTTGATTGTTTAAGTGGTGATTTTCCATTCTCATCACTGAGTTTGTTTATTTGGGTGTGTTCTCTTTTTCTGGTAAGATTTGCTCATGGTATATCAATTTGGTTAATTTTTTTGAAGGACCAAAAATTCTTTTTTTATTTGATTCTTTCTATTTTTTTGGATTCTAATTCGTTTAATTCTAAGTTAATATTAATTATTTATTTCCATCTACTAGATTGGAGTTTATCTTGCTGCTCATTTTCAAGGATGTTCAGATGTCTCATTAAAGTATTAGTTTCAGATCTCTCCAATATGTTGATGTAGGAACTCAGAGCTATAAACTTGCCTCTGAGTACTGCCTTTGTTGTGTCCCAGAGGAGCTGGTAATTTGTGTGTTCATTTTTGTTGAATAGCATGAACATTTGAATTTCCTATCTAATCTCTTCCATGGCCCACTCGTGATTCAGCAGTGTGTTGTTCAGCCTTCATGTGTTACAGGAAAGACTTCCTTTAGTGGCTTTTGGTATTGAATTCTAATTTTATTCTCTTGTTATCTGAGAGAATGAAAGGTATAACTTCAATGTTTTTGAATAGGGACAAGTTTACTTTGTGACCTAAAATGTGGTCTATTTTGGAAAATGTTCTGTTTGCTGCTAAGAAAACGTGTATTCTGATGCTGCTGGGTGAAATGTTTGGTAGATGTCTTTTAAATCTATTTGATCTATGCAATTGTTTAGATCTGCAGTTTTTCTGTTGAGTTTTTGCCAAGTAGATCTTTATTGTGGGGATAGTGCTGTGTTAAAGTCCTCAAGAATTAATGTCTTTGGATCTATGTGAGATTTGCGGAAAGTAGTATTTTTTTGATAAATTTGGGTGCTCCGTTGTTTGGCAAATAGATATTGAAAATTGTAATATACTTCTGAAGGAGAAATCCCTTAATTAGTATGTAGTGAACTTCTATATCTCCTCTCAGTAATTTTAATTTGAAGCCTATTTTATTTGATATTAGGTGTAACTCCTGCCTGTTTATGGGGGCCATTTGCTTGCTAGATTTTGTTCTAGCCTTTCACTTTCAAAATGTGTTTGTTTTTATGGGCAAGGTGTGACTCCTGAAGGCAGCTGATAGAAGGATCTTGCTTTATAATCCAACTAGACAGTCTTTGTCACTTAATTGGTGAGTTAAGTCCATTAATGTTAAGAGTTAGGACTAAGAGATATTTGATAGTTCCTACCATGTTATCCACCTTCATGGAGGCTGCGACAACTGTGTTTTTTCTATGGTTCTTGGATTCTCAGTTTGGGTGCGGTTTCTTGATCTTTATTGGGGTCTTGTTGGTTTTCTATGTGTAGGATATTTTTAAGTATCTGTTATAGGACTGGTTTGGTAGAGATATATAGTTTCAGTTTTTCTTTGCTTTGGAAAGTTTTTATTTGACCTGTGGTCATGAAGGAGAGTTTAGCTGGGTACAGTATTCTTGGTTGATATTTGTTTTTCTTTAGGGCATGGCATACATCATTCCAGGCTCTTCTTGGTTTAATTGTCGCTGCTGAGAAATCTGATGTTTTTCTAATTGTTTTCTCTTCATAGGTGATTGATCTATTCTCCTTGACAGCTTTAAGGATCTGTTCCTTGGTCTAAATTGATCCTGTGTGAATTATAATGTGACGGTGGGATGTCCTATACTGGTTGGTTTACCAGGGGTTCTTAAAGCTTCTTCTATCTGAATAGGCCTATCTTTCTGCATGTTTGGGAAGTTCTCTGCTAGCATCCTGTTAAACAAATTTCCTAGAACATTTTCTTCTGTCACTAGGTGCTCCTCTACACCCATAATTCTCAGATTAGGACTTCTAAAGGTGCCTTTCAAGTATTGAATAGATCTATCATATTTCTTGGATTTTTCTTGGATAATTGTGTTCTTTCTCCATAATATCTAGGCTGTCTTCAATCCACGAGATTCGATTTCCTGCATGATCTAACCTACTGTCAAGACTTTCTACTTTGTTTTTTTATTTCTTTTCCTCCTAATTGGTCAGTTTTGATGGCTTCAAATTCTTTTTGGAGCCTTGTTTTAGATCTTTTATGAACTTCTTTACTTCCTTAATTTGGTGTTCAGTGTTTATTCTCAAATAACTCAGTTGATTGATTATGGTTTTTTGCACTCCCATTCCTTCTGTTGGGCTCCATTCAGCATTCTGTTGTGGTCTCCCTGAATTCTATCAGCTGTCTCCTTATGGTTTCTACAAATTCCTCTATTGATCTTTCTCTATTGTCATCCCTCTCTCGCAATTCCTGTATTTCCCTTTGATTAGCTCCCTATCATTCTTTCAATTCCTGTAATTCTCTTTGACTGTTCTCCCCCTGCTCACGCAATTCCTCTCTTTCTCTTTGTTAATGTTCAGACTGCTTAACAATTCCTGTATTTCTCTTTGACTCTTCTCAACTTGCTCACCCAATTCGTGTATTAATCTTTGCGCAGCTTCCTCACAATCACCAGACTCCTGCATTAATCTTTGGTTTGCCTCCTCTCCTTCCATATCACATTCACACTGAGTCCTTTGCAGGTTTTCAATCTTTTCATTCACCATGTTTACCAAAAGTGTTTGTACAGCTTTCTGGGAACTCTCCTCTGGATTATTCATTAACTGTTCTGTCACCTGATTATCATGAGTGGAAGTTGAGAAACACGGACTTGCCATTTGTCTTGTGTTTTTCCGCTTGTTCTCCCAATTTGGTATGAAAGTAACACTAATTTTGTGCTAGAACACTATTTTAAGGCAAGCATTAACTGGAGTCCTGTAGTCGCACAGTCAAAATGGCTGCAGTTACACTCTTTTTTAACAGATACAATCTATTCAACATCAACAACTATGGATTAATGGGCTAAAAACAGCAAAGAAGGATTTGGCAAGCCAGAAATTATTATGTTTAGGGATAAATGTAGGGAAAATAGGATTAGTGGGATCCAGAGAGTTTACAGGAGAGTGAATTTAACCAAGGATAATCTCAGAGAGGGAAATGGATTGGACAAATGATAGGAGAGAGATAAAAGAAAAAAAAAAACAAGAAAAATGTAAACACAAAATTTAAATTTAAAAAGTTAAACACTTAAAAATTATGTAAGTATAAAGAAATGATACTTAGAGAAGAAAAGGATAGAGTGGGAAGAGACGAGGGATAGAAAGGAAACATGATAAACCAAAAAATAAAAATCCTTAAAATTATTTGTTTTTCCCCTTTCCCTCCACAAATTATGCCTACATCAAATACAGTGAAAGCAGTGGTTATACAGTGTGGGAGCAACATACAAAGCAACCAAGAAATAATCTTATAAATGTATTAGAAACAATCACATGAAAGAAAAAACAAACATTTGAATACATATCTTAGGGTTCATTTCCCTAACATCACCTTATCTGACATTTTTTGCTTGACTCAGACATATATTAGATATTTCAAATAAGGGAAAACATGGGACCTGTGTTTCTTTGGGCCTGGCTTACTTCACTTAATATAATTTTTTCCAAGCCTTTCCATTTCCTAACAAATGGATCAATGTCATTCTTTCTGATGGAGGCAAAGAATTCCATTGTGTATATACACCACATTTTCTTGATCCATTCATCTATTGAGGGGCATCTGGGTTGGTTCCATATCTTAGCTATAGTAAATAGTGCTGCAATAAACATATTCGTGTTGGGAGCTTTAGTGTGGTCTTGTTTGTAAACATTTGGGCAAATGGCTAAAAGTGGGACTGCTGGGTCATTGGGGAGCTCTATGTGGAGTCTTTTGAGGAACCTCCATACTATACAGGTAGACCCATGGCAACAATGAGATGTACAAGCCGTTATGCCAAAAAATGAACTTTACAACTTTCGTTTGGAGGGGGAGTGGAGGGGTGAGGAGGGGGGGAGGATTGGATGGGGGGGAGAGGGGAGGATGGGAAAGGATGGGAAGGGGAAACAAAGGAGGAGGCAGCAATGTTTGATAAGAAATATACTCATTATCTTGCCCATGTAATTGTAACCCCTCTGTACAGTATTTTCACAATAAAAATAAAATAAAATAAAATAAAAAAGGGCAAAAAAAGAAAAACGAACTTTACAATTTAGGCAAAGGGAAGTGGGGGGCATGTAGTTGTGGAGATGGGAGGGAAGAGATGGTAGGGGAAAACAAAGAAGGAGATAATAATGCTTGATAAGAAATGTACTCATTACCTTGCTCATATAACTTTAACTCCTCTGTACAGTATTTTTACAATAAAAACTTAATAAAATTTAAAAAGTAATTAAAAATCCTTAAAAGTAATTAATTTAGGGTTGAGAAGGTGGCTCAGTGGTAGAGTGCATGCATTGCATGCATGAGGCCCTGGGTTTGATTCCTCAGCACCACATAAGCAAAGAGAAAAAAGCCGGAAGTGGTACTGTGGCCCAAGTGGTAGAGCCCTAGCCTTGAGCTGAAGAGCTGAGGGACAGCGGCCAGGCCCAGAGTTCAGGCCCCACGACCTGCCCCCCCCCAAAAAAAACAAAAGTACTTAATTGAAAATTATATAGGTTATAAAGAAATAATACTATATTAAAGCAGTTTAGCCTAAGATGCAGTGAATTGAGTAATAAATTTCTGGATTAAGTAGGTACACAATGAAAGATAAGGTGTAATAATCGACAAGGGGTATACATCTGGGGATGAGCTGAACAGCAATTAAGCAACGAAAAAAGAAAGAAAGAGATAAAAAATAATGAAAAGAATAAAATTAAGGACCAAAAGGTTAAAAAAGATTAAATAAAGAAGTACACACACTTACATATACACCTAAAATAAAAATTATGAGAAAAAAGAAAAGATTAATAGAAAACAATTTAATTTTTTTTTAAAGTTACAAGAAAGAGTTCTTTGTGTAAGGTATATGCAATAGGTAGGTCTCATTAGGTAGCTGATGAATAGAACCCCACGTTCTATTCAGGCAAGAAAAAAAATTTATGGAACTGCTGCCCCGCCATGCATCCTGGAGAAGCAAGGTTGCAAAGGAAATGGTTTATGACCCACTCATGGGCCAGAACTTATCTAGGTCAGGGACAGGAATAGGTATAGCCACACTGGATCCGAGTGTGACCTCCGGGACTGGGACCCACCTAAGGTCTGATAGGAGGCATGTGACCAGAGTTGGCCTAGGATATGAGCTAGCAGGAGGGGAAGGTGACAGCTTCCAGGTCTGCCAGTTACATAGGTAACAGATACTGGGTGGAAACTTAGCCAAGAGGAAGGGAGGTGTCCCTGTTCAAACCTTACATGCCAGCATTTTGATAATTATGAAAATGGGTGAAAATTCTCTCTGGCTATTTCCTGCTTGCAAGGGACGTCGACAGTAGGGGTAAAAGGCTGAAAGGTGTTCCTCTTTGAGAGAAGACAGCAGGTAACAGCTGTCACTTGGTGGGCATGAGTTCGTGGGTGAAGTCTGGAGAAGTCTCATGCATTGATGGGCTAAAGAAATACTAAAGAGCAAATAAATGGCAAGTGGAAGGGCTTGGGGCTGAAAATGTTTGTAGAAATGTCCCTAGGTACTTCTGACATCTGGCGACTAGGTAGAGGAGAAGTCAGGTAACACAGGCAAGAATATAAATTTCTGTCCAATTGAAAGGTAGACAGGTACAGACATTAGACAGGCAGGCTTCTTACTTCTATTGACCTCCTGGCTCTGGTTAAAGGGCAGGTACAAAGTGGCTGATGTGACATCATTTCCTTTTACTCCTTTCTGTGGTCCCTTGTTCCCCAGACTGACTGAGTCTAGGTGCTTGTTGCTATGATGGTTTGTCCTAGGTGGTATTCAAGGAGGTTTGAACTCAAGGCCTGGACACTGTCCCTGAGAATTTCTGCTCAAGGCTATTGCTTTACCACATTGAGTTACAGTACCATTTCCAGTGTTTGGCTTGTTAGAAATAAGGGTCTTGATTCTTCCTTCTAGACTGGCTCTATGCAAGTTACTTGGGAGATGGAGTGTTAGGGATTTTTCAGCCTGGGATGGCTTTGAACTGCAATCTTTGCCACTGAAGCCCTTTATTATTTTCAATTTAAGCAACAAGGAGATCAAGTAGAACAAGTAGAGTTTACCTGGTTCTTATCAAGAATTGACCAACAAATATTCTGAAAAGACAAAACTCATTAAATGTGATGAGAATTTTAGCACAGATATAGTATTGATTTCTTTATGGTACTCCAACCAGTGCTTAAGTTAACCAAAGTTACAGAAAAAGCCTTAGCTTTTACAAATCAAAAGCAAAATTTCACAAGCTAATCAGATGCATGTGATGGAGCCAAGGAAGACTCCAGTCTACTTTTACCATAGTGGAGGTAGGATGGTATACACAGGAGTGAGGGCTGTCTTCCAGGTTGGAAGAGATGGACTGGATCTGGACTGCATATAGACTGGCTAGCACTGAACTAAGAAACCAAACTGAACAAAATTCAGGAATCTCAGATGATTTAAATAACCAAATAACTTGGTTGCAATGCCAGATAACAAGTTTATACAGACACAGACATAGACACATAGGAATATACACACAGAATCAAGTTGAGGTCAGGGCAAAATCGAGTTGGTGCAAAATAGCAGCTGAGCTCCCAAGATGCCAAGATAGTGCATCTGCTACATGGTCAATACTAGAGAGAGCTAAAGATATTTTGGGGGGTCAGGTCGTGGGGCCTGAACTCTGGGCCTGGGTGCTGTCCCTCAGCTCTTCTGCTCATGGTTAGTGCTCTACCATTTGAGCGACAACACCACTTCTGGCTTTTTTCTTTTTGCTATGTGGTGCTAAGGAATTGAACCCAGGGTCTCATGCATGCAAGGCAAGCACTCTACCAGTATGCCACCTTCCCAACCCGAGAGCTAAAGATTTTGAATGTGAGGGTGCATTGCTTCCATAACACATGGATCTTCAGGTTCCACCCATAGTACAAAGGAAGAGGAGGGGTCCTGCAGGGGAGGAAGCCTTGCAGGAGAGGCCACAAGAATGGTCTCACACGGGAGGCCCCAAAGGAGGGATTACCTTGCAGGGGAGGTAGCAATAGAGGGGGTGCCTCATGGCGGAGGCTGCCAAACAGAAGGGTCTTGCTGGGGGGACCACAAATGGAGGGTGCACCTTGTTTGGGAGGCTGCAAAAGAGGGAATGGCCTCACAGGAGAGGCCACAAATTGGGGTATACCTAACTGGGGAGGACGCAAATACTGTGACTCATGGGGGAGGCTGCAAAAGTGGGTGTAGTAGTAAGCTTGGTAGAAAGTTAAGAGTCAGATGAGAATAAATCCTTAACCCACCATGTGGCCAAGATGACGAACTCAGGATTGTGAATTTCTGAAAAACCACAAAGACAACCTAAACAAATGGAAACTCTGACAATTTTCAAACGTAGAATGGCTAGCCTTTGAGAGGGAACCTTGAGGGGGTTTCCTGGGACCCAGCCTATATTGCATTTTTCAAGGCACAAGCAAAAATGTTGTAGAAAAGAGAAAGGGAGAAATAAGGAAAGTTAGACATGATTGGCAGAGAGAGAGCAAAGAGAGGCTGGGAGTAAACAGACTTCTGACCATTTACTATTACAGTGGCAAAAAAAAATTGTCTACATCTGTGAACGGCATAAAAATTAGGCGCTCTGGCTTTCCAGAGAGCACAGGAAGCATTTCAAAGGGGTTTCACAGCTCAGCTTGATTCCCAGCACTCCATTAAATGTGTAGGAGAATCAGTCTGGTGATTGAAGGAGAGCTGACCAGGCAGAACTGGCGTCCCAACTTTCCCCCCGAACTCTCTAGAGAGAAATGGCCAAGTCCCTGACCAAATGTCCTTGATTTCAGAGGTGAATGGCCTTTCTGCTAAAAGCCATAGGACCTCTCTGGCAAGGTGCTGCATCTGGACAGAGATTGACCAACAGAAAACTGTAGAGAGTACTTTCAGTCACGAGAGTAGAGAAGTGGTATGGGTGTGGATGTGAAGGCCAGCAAGGTATTGGTGAAAAGTCTCGCATGATATCTCTAGGAAGTTTGTTCACAGAAAAGGGGTAGTTAGGAAATTCTAACATTCACAACTTAAAATCCCCATCCGAGTCACAGAACAATATGTAAGGCATATTAAATAGGTAGGTTTCCTTAGGCAGCCAATGAAGAGAACACCACATGCTATTCAGGAAGGAAAAGAAATTTATTTACTGAAATTCTGCCCCTGCCATGTATAATTGAGAAGCATAGCTGAAACTGAAAGGGGGGATGCCCACCGCTGGGTGAGAATTTATCTAAGCCAGGATCTGGAACAGGTGTGGCAACACTGGATCTGGATGTGACCTCAGGGTCTGGGACCCTCCTAAGGTCAGATGGGAGGCATGTGACTAGAGGTGGCCCAGGATGTGACCTAGCGTGAGGGGAAGGTGACTGCTTCCAGGAATACTAGTTACTTAGGTAACAGATGCTGGTCAGAAACTTAGCCAAGAGGGAGAGAGGTGTCCCTGTTCAGACCTTAAACATTCATTTTTTTTCTTGGGGGGTGGATGGGAAGATCCTGTTTCTCCCCTGTGTTCATAAGCAGTCACTGGGTGGAGTGTCTGGTCTGCTTTTGGTGTGTTGTTTTTTTTTTTTTAATTGTGAAAATATCGTACAGAGGAGTTACAATTACATGGGCAAAGTAATGAGTACATTTCTTATCAAGCATTGTTGCCTCCTCCTTTGTTTCCCCTTCCTATCCTATTCTCCCCCACACCCTCCCCCCAACCCAGCCAAAGTCGTAAAGTTTTTTTTCCCACATAACGACTTGTACATCTCATTGTTGCAACGGGTCCAACTGTATCCCTATTTAAATGGTTTGTTTTTGCCCTTCCCCTCCACAAATTATACCAATATCAAATACAGTGAAAGCAGTGGTTATACCATGGGGGAGGGACCTACAAATCAACAAAGAAATCATTTTAAAAATGTGTTACAATCTCAAGAAAGAAAAAAAAACATTTGAATCATTACGTTGGGGTCCATTTAGCCTAATATCAACTATTGTGACTGTTTATGCTTAGCTCAGACATATACTAGACTCTACATATATATTTGAAGGTATTTGATGTATGATAAACCATCAACACAAAATATAAAGTGATTTTGATAAAAAATAAAAATGACTCCGAAGAAATTATAAATGCAAAAACACTCTTCACAGAATCAAACTCTCAGACATATTTCATAACTTTGAAAAGGATAAAGTGGCTGAAGTTAGTATAAATTCAGAAGTATGACAATTCACAAAGACATAAAAAGATATTCATATATTTCATTATATAATCCAAAGCAGAAAGCAAATGTTGTTGTGATTTTTTATAACACAGTCTCGCAGGTGCTGGGAAGGTGGATTAGTGGTAGAGTGCTTGCCTTGCATGCTTGAGGGCCTAGGTTTCATTTCTCAGCACTATATAAGCAGAAAAAGATGGAAGTGGTGTTGTGGCTCAAGTGTTAGCACTAAACTTGACCTAAGGGACAGCACCTAGGACCCAGAGTTCAAGCTCCATTACCACAAAATCAAATAAAAAATACTAAACACAGTCTCTCCCTTTTGTGGCAACTCTGTAATACTGCTGCATCAGCATAGGTCTAAGATTTTAGCTGTGGACACATATCAACACTCCAGATTCAGAGTCTACTTGAGAAAATTTTTAATCAATATTTTGTTCTTAATTTTGCTCATTGTAAATTCATAAGCACCTATAAAAAATGGTTTGGCCTTCCCAGTAACATTCTCAAAGTACTTCCTAATGATGATTTACAAAATGTTGTATTATATTACAACAAGTAAAACAATGCTACAAACAAAGACTACCAATAATAAACATTAATGATTAGTAAAATTAAAACCAAAACAATTACCAGTGTTTTCAGAATTTAATGTGTACCACATATTAAATTTTACATTTGTTTTTTGTCGCTCATGGGGCTTGAACTCTGGACTTGGGCGCTGTCCTTCAATTCTTCAGCTCAAGGTGAGTGCTCTTCCGCTTGAGCCACAGTGCCACTTCTGGTTTTCGCTTTGAACTGTGATCCTCAGATCTCAGCCTCCTGAGTAGCTAGGATTATAAGCATGAGGCATCAGCACCTGGCTTTTTATTTTACTATTGTCTCATATCCCTGTACTTTAAAAAGTGGCTAATATTATAATGTTCAACAGGACTTTTATTGGCTATGAGTAGTCTTTAAAGATTCCAACTAAGATTACAATTTATGGCTCATCTCTTTATTTGTATATGGTTTATATCATTATTTGTTCGTTGCTAACATATAAAGTAATGAAGCCCTAAAGTTTTAACCGAAACTGTATAGTTAACAAAGTCTTAACTCTTCATTCTGCTTCTTTACACAGACCTTCCAACTTCTCAGTAAAGTTTCTACAAACTCTGAAATGAACTTACTTATTGTACATTTCTGCTACCATATGTCTTAATAACTTTATGGAAAAGTTTTATGACCTTCCAAACAGTTACCGGTGTGACCAACCAGCACAAGGCTTTCAGAGTAATTTTAAAAGTAGAAGAAAATTTACTTCATCGGTGCCTGTTTTATCATCTCTTACTTATAAAGCATTATGGAGTGATTATATGTAAATTTATTTTGTTTTTGGATTCTTAAAAGACAGTAAGTGATGATGCTTAAAGTTTTAGTCCTTTTAAAAAGGAAACTGGAACTGTGGGACAGAAGAAATTTGGCTCTCTTTGGACCTCACATTATAAGCTCAGCTCTGTGCATGATAACCCAATGTCACCAACACAGCCTGCGTTGAAGACAAACTGTGACAGAAAACAATTACCATGGGCAATAATTGCTATGCTATTATTTCTTGGACAATATGAATATTGAATTGAGAGTGTAAGAGAACGGAGAGATTTTACCTACCTTTTTGTATTGGCGAAAGAGTTTTGGAAACTTTGACTCATTTCCTTCTTCACTATGTGTTTGGGCCATGAACTTAGTGCCTTTAGTTACAATTTTTCCCAACAGTAAAATGATAATTACATTACCATTATAGCAAATTTTATCTTAAGAATTAAGATACATAACACTTGTGAAATACTTATCATAAACTTCTATGAATGAGCTTTGAGTTTAGACAGCAGTTTTTTTAAATACTAAATAGAATGTGATATGTGTTACAGAAACCATTACATGTAGTGAGCAACCAGAAATAATGTTATCTATTGATTATGCTCTGCTTCCAAGGAAGCGAGCTGGGTAAGTTCTCATGCTGTAAAACAAACAGGTTATCTTATGTTTTGATAGTGTAAAAATATCAGGGACAGAATAATGAATGAATGTTGTAGACTTAGGTGAAGTCCATATGAAAATGCACAAAACTGATAAAGTGAAAATGTATCTGAGCAGTATATTGTGTTTTACATCATTTAAGTTACATTGCAAAGATAAGAAATGCCTCGAAGCATGAATTCTCTTTTTGACACCCTATCATAGGTCCTTAGAAGGATGAACAAACTCTTCCCTTACTCTTGTAGCGGCATGATCAGACGAGAGGAACCGTATTTTTTGTTTGCATCCATTTATTCTTCATTTAGAAATTTGAAGTACATAAGACTGAAAGAAACCAAGGAAAATTAGACATGCAGGCTTTAGAAAGAGCAATCAACGTAAAATAAATAAAATACATTTAGTCTTGTAAAAGGTCTAACTAAATTGAGTTATATAGTCTCAAGCATAGACAGAAAATGATTTAAACAATATGTTATTGAAAATTGAAAATTATTAGATTTGCTTAATTTTTTCCTTTCTACTACATTGAATTAATTATTGATTTTCAATAGATATTAAAGAGGAGACTAACAATAACCTTGATTAAAAATGGACAAAAGTTCTGAATAGACACGCTTTCCAAAAAGCCCTGAAAATCGCCAGTGGGTTTACAAAGTTGTGTTTAATACCACTTCTATGCTGGCTTAATGCGTTGTGAACAGAAGTCTTTAGAGAAATGCAATTCAAAATTATAATGATACTACTTTACAACTATTATAACTCATCAAAAAATCAAAGGAAACAGATGTGGTGATAAAGGCTTGTAATTCCAAGCATTTAAGAGGTTGGAGTAAGAGTATTTGAGACTAAGGCCAGTCTGGGGTACTGCACATAGTAAAAACCTGTCCTTTAAAAAAACTCAAGGTGATAATGTTGGTGAGAGTATGGAGAAAAGGAAATTTTCTACACCCTTGGTCAAAATGCCGGTTAGTATTCTCATTGTAGAAAGTAGTACACAGTTTTCTAAAGAAATGCAAAGTTGAAAAGTCATCTGACCCACCAATCATGTGATTATTTCTCTCTGGGTAACTCAGAAATATATTTGTAGTTCATTGTTATTCACATTATTCATAACAATGGCCAAGAAATAGCTTGAAGTTTAGTGTTCAACTACAGACTAACAAAGCAACTGTGGTACATGCACAAATGTGTTTTTCTGTTTCATCCTTAAAATAGCAAGAAACTTCTCCCATTAGCCACAACTTACAATGATCAGAAAGATGTATTCTAAATGAAGAAAAATGTTGTCTTTTGATCTTTGTAATACCACACACACACACACACACACACACACACACCAACCTCAAACTTTAAGAGAATTTGTTTTAAAAGTAAAGCAAACTGGAATTACTAGGCAATTTAAGTCACAATGTAGTAAATAGTAGATATGCAGGATGGCCAAGAATAGAGTTGTAATGTACAACATGATGTTAAAGGGGACAAGTCTGTCCTTACATAAGAATGAAGTTAAATTAGTAGGAGATGTTCTTCCTAGTAGGAGTAGCTCTTTTAGTTGTTCTTCCTTCCGTAATGGATGAAATGAACATAATTCTTTAAATATACCTGCCTGTGTACAGAAATAATAACAAACAATCAACAATAATAATTGCTCAACATAGAACAAAATGTCAAATTAAAATACATGAGATTTTCCTTGATATAACCTAATTATTACAAATAAGGGAAACCATGGGACCTATGTTTCTTTAAGTCTGGCTTGCTTCAATTGATATGATTTTTTCCAAGATCTTCCATTTCATTACAAATGAGATGGTGTCATTCTTTCTGATATGTGTGTGTGTGACATTTTCTTGATCCATTCACCTACTAGGGGCAACTGGGTTGATTCCATATCTTAGCTATGGGAAATATACTGTGATAAACATAATTGTGCTGGTTGCTTTAGTGTGGCCTTGTTTGTGGTCACTAGGGCAAATGTCCAGAAGTGGGATTACTGGGCAATAGGAAAACATTATTGTGTACATCAAGGATAATCTTGGTAGATGAGCAGAATAGCTCAATAGCTGTGTACATATGACCGTGTAAGGTGATTCCAAGTGAAATGAACTCCAAGACATATATTTTGTTGTTGTTGTTTTTAATGTACTACGTGGTTTCTTTTTATCTTTTGTGTTTTCCCCACCTATGGTTTTCCCCCTGTAGTCACTGTACTTGATTTTTATACCCTGATTACTGTAAATATGTTGATCTGAACTATGGAAGGGAAAGGAAAAAGACAAAATGGTGAGACAAAGGACACTCACAACCAATATGTTGGAAATAATCTTGGGGTGCTGGGAAGGAAGAGGGAGAAAATAGGGGAAGGAGTAACAAGTTAGAAAAGAAATGAATTCACTACCTTACTTATGTAACTATAACCCTTCTGTACATTACCTTGACAATAAAATTTAAATAAAAGGTAAAATAAAATACATGAGAGCAGCAATACAGGATATGGGAATATGGGAATGGGGAAAATAGTGTACTATACGAGAAAACTAGAACAGCTGTGGAAAGCAGTAATTTTACTTTAACATAGGTAGTAGAAACTAGCATACAGATTTTCTGCCTCCTGTCAGTCACTAAAAAGGGGAAAACAAATTGCACAATCAGTAAACCAATAGAGATAAAATAGAAAATTAAACAATTATGGTGAAGAAATAATTTGGACCAAAAATAACAAATTACACAATTAGGAAACAAATAACAAGCTGGTAAGTTTAAAAAATATTACCCATAATTCTATTAAATGTTTTTTACATCACAATTAGTTAGAATTATAATTCAAATCACAGCTTAATAGAATATCATTTAAATAATAGGTCCTTATTACTGATTTCTTAATACTGAATGTTTAATATAAAATTTTAATTTTAGTAGCAATTGAAAAGAGAAAGTGAAACTAATTTTAATAATGTATTTCATTAATTGTAAAATTAAGAATCATTAGAACTTAAACAAATACTATATCATTATTTCAATAGTTAATCATCATTTCATTTCTATGAATTAATGCAATAATTCAAAGTGTATTATGCACTTAACACTAATCTTAACATCAAAGAATAAATGATTGCTCACGACTCTTGGTGCTAGGTGGAAGGGCTCAGCACTGTGGTAAAATTCACACTACACATCCTCCTGGCAGTACACGAGGGTATAACTCCTCTCGTCTAGCTTAAATTGTGGAAATTTGATTACTACATGCATGTTAAATTCCTGTCTAGGTGACGTCCATATAATTATATACAATTATATATAGGAGGAGTATTTCAGATGATAATTAAAAGTCATATTAATTAATTAAAATTTTATAATTTTGTGCCAAATAAATTTTTATGGAAAGGCTGAATTCTTGAGTAGATTATGGTGTATGTGTGCCCGATTATACATATTGAGGTTTATTTTCTCTTTCTGACATTGTTTCTATGGTTTGATTAAATTTTCCATAAAAGGTTAAGTGTATTATATCGGATATATGAAAGTAAACTGAATGTTTATTTCATTAATCCTTTAGCACTTGTCTAATCCCAAATACATATTATCCATATGTTTGCAGTAATGAAAATAACAACAGATACAAGCAAGATAAATCTGTCTTATCCCAAGTATAAATTATCCGTGTTTTTGAAGTAATGAAAGTAAGAAAAGATATAAGCAAGACAGATCAAGTCTGTAGACAGGTATTTCCCCCTTTATTTTGATAGTTGGTCCTCTGTTACACTACAGAATATTCGTGGGAAAATGCACTCCAGGCTGACCACAACAGAAGAATATTATAGTTTGATCTATCATAAGAGAAGGAAGGAAGGGGATCATTCCTTCTAAAAGTCAGTTTTCAGGAATGTGATCTGTTTTAGGGTGGTGACTTGGAAATGAACATTTTTCACAGTCGACCTTGAAAAGCCATCTTGATAGACCATTTTTGTAAGTGGTTACAGAGGACTATTCATGGCTTTGCAATGATGACAGATTGCCTCATTTTGAAACAACTAAAGCAGGAATTTAGTCAGGTATTGTTTGTATCTTTAGGGGAAAAACCCATTGACGCTAGGCCAGGGGATTACTGGGGCCCAGAGAAGCTACTACCTTGAATAGTAATGCTAGACCTCTAAAAAACAAAACAAAACAAACAAAAAAAACTCCAGAAAGCACAGCCAGTCAGGGCTACTCTCACATCCTACATGAAGACAAGCAGAAAACAGAAGCTGAGAGTCATTTAGCTGATAACTATTATATTTTTTATGAGTCAGACTGAAATAAAACTCTAAAGAGAGGGTCAGAATGACTAATCAGACAGATTAAAATTGGTCAAAGTTTGGAAAGTAGAATTACTTGTAGAACAAATAAATCATAGAAAGCCCATGCATGTAAGAATAAGACAGCAGACAAAATTCCAGAAATTTTCCAGACATTTTCTTAGAGGACAGGCTAATGAATTATCATGGTAATCTTTGAATTCTTAAATCTTTGGTCACATGTGGGAGAAGACCAATTGCTGAAGACAAAGAAAATGTTATTACTCTGTTAGGAGGTCCAATATCACATTAGGAAATAATGACTTGTAATAAAAAGAGAAAAATAATTATTCCAATTGAGGGTTTCATTTGTTTTGATGTAACAGCTGTTCATTTAGGTACTAGCAGTTACCATACAATTGGTCTAGACTCACAGCTGAGTTGATATTGACTGCAGTATGCACACATGAAAGAAAAGAGAAAATTTACAAATGTGTGATGAAATGAGTTGAGTGTGAAGTGTTCTAATAGTGATATCTGGGCTTTAGACCCAAATGAGGAGGTGGATTTTCTACTTTTATAAAAAAAAAAACAAAACAAAAAACAATTTTTAGCCTGGTGCCAGTGGCTGACAGCTGTAATCCAAGCTACTTAGGAAGGTGAGATCTGAGGACTGCTGTTCAAATCCAGCCTGGGCAGGAAAATCCCTGAGACTCTTATCTCCATTTAACAACCAGAAAACCAGAAGTGCCCCTATGGCTCAAGTGGTAGAACACTCACCTTGAGTTGAAGAGCTCAGGGACAGTGCCTAATCCCAGACTTCAAGCACCTTGACCAACAACAACAAAAACAAAATCCCTCTTTTCTTGGACTGCCTACATTTTTTCCTAACATTCGACAAAGAAGCCATTTTATCACCCATTCATTTAAGTCCTATCCTAGCTACTGCAAATAGAATGATTTGGTATCTTATGTCAAAAGATTCATATTTGTGGAAACAAATACTAGCAGTGGTAACCTTTTTTCCAGTCCTTGAACTCGGGACCTGAGCCCTGAACATGGTTATGCTATAGCTTTAGTGTGAGCCTTTTTATTATTTATTGGATTACTGCCCATGAGGGGAATTACTTGGGCATAAGGGAGATCTATGCTTAGTCTTTTGACGAATCTCCATAATGCATTCCAGAGTGGTTGAACAAGTTTAATTTCCCACCAACAGCATAATAAAGGTCCCTATTGGCTACATCTACACCAGTAATTGCTATTGTTAGTTTTCTTGATAATGGCCATTCTATCTGGGGTGAGGTACAATCTGTCTTGTTTACTTGAAGATTTGTAGGCACCTTCTAGCTACCAGAAATGAATGAATCCATGAAACTTAAATTTCTATGAGTTTGCCTTCCTTTCTCTTAATATAATTTTCCCAAGCCGTTCATTTTCCTCAAGACTGGTGAAAAATAATCCTTTCTGATGGGTGAATTCTACGGAATTCCATTGTGTGTGTGTGTGTGTGTGTGTGTGTGTGTGTGTGTGTGTGTGTGTGTGTGTGTGTGTGTGTGTGTGTGTGTGTGTGTGTGTGTGTGTGTGTGTGTGTGTGAGAAAGATGACTATAGGCCCATGAGTTCATTTCTGAGCCTTCTGTTTCATCTGTAATTTTTCAATTCCATATTGAATTTGGATTGCTTTCTCTACTGAATTGAAGAATATTGTTGAGATTTTCATGGATATTGCTTTGTCAATTGTTTGGGGGCTGTATTACAGTTTTCACAATGTTAATTCTTCCATCTAGGAGCATTGAAAGGCTTTCCATTTCCTTGAATCTCCTCCAATTTCCCTTTTTAGATTTTTAAAGTTTTAACAGCAGAGGTCATTCACATTTTTAGTTTAATTAATTCCTAGTTTTGTTGATGCTATTTTGTTTTGTTTAATATGATTATGATTTTGAAATAATACATATGAGGTTGTTTCTTGGATTTCAGCATGGATCTTCCCATTGTTTGCAACACAGAAAACCTACTGATTCTTGTGGGTTTTATACCCTGCTATATTGCTGAAGATTGGAATCACCTTTACTAACTTGAGAGAGTAAGTTATAGGGTCCTTTAAATACAGGATCATTTCATCTACAAAAAGGGATAGATTTACTTCTTCCCTATGTGGGTCCCCTTTATGTTTTTCTCTTGTCTATTGCTCTTGCTAGAAAGTCCACTACTATATTGAAGAGTAGTAGAGAGTATGACATCCTTGGCTCATTCCTAATTTTAATGATTTCATGCTTCCACCGTTAGGTACATGCTAAATATCTCTTTGTCATATACACACTCTTTATTATATTGAGGAAAGTTCCATGCATTCCTAGCTTCTCAGAACTTTTAATACATAAAGGGGTATTGGAACTTGCTAAAAGCTATTTCTTCATCTATATCGACAATCATGTGTTTCTTGTCCCTGCTTCTGCTGATGGTTTGTATTATTTTTATTGACAAGTAAATTGAATCTAATTGTATACTAGGATCAATCCTGTTTCATCATAGCATATTTTTTTGTTAGTTGTTGAAATTGGTTGGTAAGAATTTTACTTAGAAATTCTGCATCAATGCTTATCAAAGAGTTGGGGTTATAGAACTCTTTCATGAGTCACTATATGATTTGGGGAATAGATTTTTTTGCATTTTTTACATTATGCAAATATCATATAGAGCAGTTACAATTACATCGGCAAGATAATGAGTACATTTCTTATCAAGCATTGTTGCTTCCTCCTTTGTTTCCCCTTCCTACCCTTTGCGGAATAGTTTAATTCTAGCTTCAAAGAATGTGTTTGATAATTCCCTTTCCCTTTCTATTCCATTGAAGAGTTTGATCTGAGTATTGTAAGTTCTTTGCAGGCCTTAATTTCAGGGTAAATCCATTGAGTCCTATATTTTTCTGGTATGGGAATTGTTTATTGACATTTCATTTTCATTACTTCTTATGCATCACTTCTTTGTTCAGTTCGAGTATAGGAAATCATCAATTTCTCCAGGATACTCCAAGTGATTCGCATAAGGTTTTCAAAGTGCTCCCTTTGAACATTCTAAGTTGTCCTTATTTCTGTTGTGATGTCTCATTTTTTTGTCTCCAATTTTATATATTTGGGTGAGTTCTTTTATTGTTTTTTTTTATTATGAAGTTGATTTACAGAGGTGGGTTACAGTTACATAAGTAATGACTACATTTCTTTTAGAACTGTGTTACACCTTTCTCATTTTCTCCTGCTTTCTCCAATCTTGACATCCCACTCCCCCAAATTTGTAAAATTCATTTCTAACATAGTGTCTACTGTATATTACTGTTGCTTTGGTTAATCTTTGCCACACCATTTCTGTGATTTCTCTTCCCTTCCCCAAATCAGATTAATTTATGTGTAAGACAAAAGGTACAGAAATCAAAAATGGTGACGACAGGGAATAAACCAAAGGGGAGAAAGTAAATAAAAATAACTAAAAACAGCTCACTATAAATCATCTTGTAACCATTTCTTGGAGTTCATTTCGATAAGCATCATTTTATATGGTGATATGCATATAGCTATTGAGCTATTGTGATCTTTTCTAAGAATATCCTAGACATATTCTAGTTTTTCCAAATGAGTGAAAACATGTAGCCTATGATTCCTTGGGTCTGGCTTGTTTGACTTATTGTGTTTACAAAGTCTTTCCATTTCCTTACAAATGGGTCAATGTCATTATTTGTGACAGAAGCATAGAATTTTGTTGAGAATATACATGACATTTTCTTGATCCATTCATCTACTGAGGGGCATTGGGGTTGGTTCCATATCTTCCCTATTGTAAATAATGCTACAATGGACATAGTGGTGATGGTAGTTTTAGTTGGCTTATTTGTGGTCATTTGGGTAAATGCCCAGAGTGGAATTGCTGGGTCATAGAGGAGCACTTTGGAGGAATGTCTATACTTCTTTACAGAGTAATTGAATAAGTTTACATTTCCCCCAATAGTGTAGTAATGTTCATTTTTGGCCACATCCCCACCAGCCCAACATCTGTTTTAATTAATTTTCTTCATAATGGTCATTCTAACTGGGATGAGGTGGAATCTCAATGTTGCTTTGATTTGTCTATTGGCCATTCATTTTTCTTCTTCAGTGAGGTCTCTCTTCAAATCTATAACAAACTTACTATTAGGGTTGTTGTTTCTTTGAGGATATTTTTTTGTGGTGTTAATTTTTGGTCCTCTACGTATATTTGAGATTAGATGCCATTGCCTGTTGCATAGCAAATAAAGATCTTCTCCCAATCTGTGGGCTTTCTAATTATCTTTCTATCTATATAATTTCTCTACTTAGTCTGATTTGGTAAGAGTTTGTCAAGTCTGTTTATTCAAGGAACCAACTCTTTTGTTGATTATATGTTTTTTAGTATTTAGTTATTTCCAATTTATTATTTTTATTTCTTTCTGTACACTGCTTTGAGCTTGTCCTCTTTTCAAGAAGCTTGAGGTACATAATTAAAATATTGGTTTGAGATTTCCCTAATTGCTTGATGTAGGCACTCAGAGCTATAAATTTTTCTCTAAATACTGCATTTACCATGTCCCAGAGGTGCTGGTATTTTGTGTGTTCATTTTTGTTAAATTCCAGAAACTTTCAGATTTCCATTCTAATCTCTTCAGTGTCCCACTGGTCATTCATCAACGTATTGTTCAGTCTTCATGGGTTTGAGAATTATTTTTTGCTTTAGTTTTTTGATTCTAAATTTATTCTGTTGTGGTCGGACAGGATATGGGATGTCAATTTATTTTTCTTTCAATTTGGACAGAATTTCTGTGTGACATAGGATATATTCTATTTTGAAGAGTCTTCCATGAGTTGCTGTGAAGAATGTATATTCTGACACTGAATGTATATTCTTTAGCTGTCTGTTAGGAATTGGTGGTCAATGTATTTATTTAGATCTACAGTTTCTTGGTTGAGGTTTTCCTGGATGTGATCCATGGATCACAATGAAGTGTTGAGATGTGAGTTTATGTTAAGTAGTATTTGGTTGATGAAGTGGGGTGCTCCAGGAGTCGGGGCATTGATATTTAGACTTGTTATATCCTCCTAATGGAGAATTGCCTTTACTAATATGTAATATCTCTTCCTACTAATTATAATTTGAATTCTATTTTATCTTATGGTAGTGATTCTACTGTGGCATGTTTATGATGTACATCTGTGTGAAAATTTTCCTTCCAGACCTTCAGTTGGAGTATGTGTTTGTTTTGGTCAATGAAATGTGTCTATTGTAGATACCAGATAGATGCCTCTTCTTTCATTCTATCTAATCTGTCTTTTAATTGGAAAGTTAGTCCATTGATATTGAGAGTTAAGATTATGAAATATCTGATGAGTTCTGCTATGTTATACATGGTTGGGAGCTGAAAGTACAGCTCAAATGTCATCTTGACCCCTGTGTTCAAATGAAGGCATGTACAAGGAACTGACATACTTGCAAAACACCAGATCCCTGGGATTGCTTTGCTATGTCTGCAGAGTTTGTTTTACTTTCAACCAGTTGACATTATCTTGTTTTTTACTGCACTCTGTTTTACAGAAATTTTCCTGGTTTCTCCGGACTATAGTAACCTTATGCTGCTTCTTGACTTCTAACAGTATATATTAGGGAAAGTTAAAAATAAACGGTGCTGCAGTCTTGAGCTGCAGACCACCCAACCCCATCCTTTGTCTTGTGTCTTTTTTTCCCATCCTCGCCCCCTAAATCAGGAATCCCTTTGATTGCCGGCAGGCTCCATCAATACACCTGCTTGTAGGATCTGTGCCTCATCTTCTTATAATATATTTACCTTGTTCTCAAGTAGGGAATATTTTTTCATTTTATTTTATTTGTGAACATACAGTACAGAGGGGTTACAATTACATGGGCAGGATAATGCGTACATTTCTTACCAAGCATTGCAGCCTCCTCCTTTTGTTTACCCTTCACGTCCCTTCCCAGCCTCCCCCCTCCCCCCCAATCCCAATCTTTCTCCTTCCCCCCTTCCCCCCCCTGCACCGACGTTGTAAAGCTCGTTTTGGACATGACAACTTGTACTTCTCATTGTTGCAACAGGTCCACCTGTATCCTTAAACAACTCATTTTTCCCCATATCCTCCTCAAGTTATATTGACATCAAATATAGTGAAAGCAGGGGTTATAATGTGGGGGAGGGACATACAAAGCAACAAAGAGATAATCTTATAAATGCTTTAGAAACACATGCATGAAAGAAAAAAAAACATTAAAATACATATCTAAGGGTTCATTTTCCTGACATCACATTATCTGACCTTTTCCGCTTGACTCATGCATATACTAGATACTGCAAATAAGGGAAACCATGGGACCTATGTTTCTTTGGGCCTGGCTGACTTCACTTAATATAATTTTTCCAAGTTTTTCCATTTCCTAACAAATGGGGCAATGCCATTATTTCTTATGGAGGTATAGAATTCCATTGTGTATACATACCACATTTTCTTAATCCATTCATCTACTGAGGGGCATCTGGGTTGGTTCCATATCTTAGCTATGGTAAATAATGCTGCAATAAACATTGTTGTGCTGGTAGCTTTAGTGTGGTCTTGTTTGTAAACATTTGGGTAAATGCCCAAAAGTTGGATTGCTGGGTCATAGGGGAGTTCCATGTGAAGTCTTTTGAGAAAACTCCATCCTGCTTTCCAAAGTGGTTGAACAAGTTTACATTCCCACCAACAATGAAGTAAGGTTCCTTTCTGTCCACATCCCCTCCAGCATCTGTTGTTGTTAGAGTTCTTGATTTTTGCCGTTCTAATTTGGGTGAGGTGATATCACAAGGTTGTTTTGATTTGCATTTCTTTTATGGCTAGGGATGTTGAACATTTCTTCATGTGTCTATAGGCCATACTTCTTTCTTCTTCAGAGAAGTTTCTTTTTAAGTCTTTTGCCCACTTATTTATTGGGCAGTTGTTTCTTTGAGGATTTGTTGTTGGGGGGTTTAATTTTTTGAGTTCCAAGTATATTTTAGATATGAGACCCTTGTCCGTTGTATGGCTAGTAAAGATATTCTCCCAATCCGTGGGCTTTCTATTGATCTTTCTAGCAATGTCCTTTGCCATGCAGAAGCTCTGCAAATTTATGCAATCCCATTTGTCCAACCTTTCTTTGATTTGTTGTGTTTCCGGGTCTCTATTCAAAAAATTTCGGCCTGAGCCAAGGAGACCTAGGGTTTCTCCTATTCCATCCTGTAATGTTTTCAGAGTGTCTGCTTTGAGTTCAAGGTCTTTGATCCATTTGGAGTTGATTCTGGTGCAGGGTGATATATAAGGGTCTAGCTTTAGTTTTCTACATGTGGTTAACCAATTTTGCCAGCACCATTTACTGAAGAGGCTGTCTTTGTTCCATTCTATTGTTTTAGCTCCCTTATCGAAGATTAGATGGCTGTAGGTGTGTAGGTTCATTTCAATTGTATTCCATTGATCCTGAGGTCTGTTCTTATGCAAATACCAAGCTGTTTTGATTACTATGGCTTTATACTAGAGTTTGAAATTTGGTATTGATATTCCTCCAGCAGTGTTCTTTCCATTGAGGAGCGTTTTTGATATTCGGGGTCTTTTATTATTCCATATGAATTTTTGGATTGCCTCTTCTATTTCCTTGAAGAATGAGGTTGGAAATTTGATAGGTATTGCGTTGAATTTGTAGATAGCCTTGGGAAGTATTGCCATTTTCACGATGTTAATCTTTCCAATCCAGAAGCAAGGGAGGCTTTGCCATTTTTTTAAATTCTGTGTTGATTTCCATTTTCAAGATTTTAAAGTTTTCATCATAGAGGTCCTTCACTTCTTTAGTTAAGTTAATTAATAGGTATTTTATTTTTTGTGGGTCTATTACAAATGGAGTTGCTTTCCTAATTTCAGCCACACTTTTCTCATTGTTGGCATATAGAAAAGCCATTGATTTTGGTGTGTTAATTTTATAACCTGCTACTTTGCCAAAGTTTTGAATCAGCTTGAGTAATTTGGCAGTGGAGTCTATGGGATTCTTTAAGTACAAGATCATGTCATCTGCAAAGAGGGAGAGTTTTATTTTTTCTTTCCCTATTTGGATCCCCTTTATGTCTGCATCTTGTCTTATTGCTGTAGCTAGGCATTCTAATACTAGATTGAAGAGAAGTGGAGAGAGTGGGCATCCGTGTCTTCTTCCTGAGTTAAGAGGAAACGGCTTTAGTTTTTCACCATTGAGTATAATGCTGGCTGTAGGTTTGTCATAGACAGCCTTTATTGTATTGAAGAATGTTCCATGGATTCCTAATTTTTCCAAAACCTGCATCATGAAGGGGTGTTGGATCTTGTCGAATGCTTTTTCTGCATCTATTGAGATAACCATGTGGTTCTTATTCTTGCTCCTGTTGATGTGATGAATAATATTAATTGATTTGCGTATATTGAACCAGCTTTGCATCCCTGAAATGAATCCTGTTTGATCGTGGTGTATGATTTTTTGGATGAATTGTTGAAGTCGATTGGCCAAAATTTTGTTGAGAAGTTTTGCATCAATGTTCATCAAAGAAATGGGTCTATAGTTCTCTTTCTTTGATGAGTCCCTGCCTGATTTTGGGATGAAGGTTATGATGCCTTCATAGAATGTGTTGGGTAGTGAGTTTCTCTTTCAATTTCATTGAAGAGTTGGAGGAGTATTGGTGTGAGCTCTGCTTTGAAGGCCATGTAAAATTCCGCTGTAAAACCATCTGGTCCTGGACTTTTCCTAGCTGGGAGGTCTCTTATTGCTGTTTCTATTTCAGTGCTTGATATGGGCCTGTTAAGATAGTTTAACTCGTCTTGGTTTAGTTTTGGCATGTCAATATTTGCTAGGAAGAGGTCCATTTCTTTCAAGTTCTCAAACTTATTAGCGTAAAGTTTTGAGAAGTATTCCCTTATAATGTTCTGAATCTTGGTTGTTTCTGTGGTGATGTTTCCATTCTCATCTCTGAGTTTATTAATTTGGGTGTGTTCTCTTCTTTTTTTGATAAGATTTGCTAAGGGTCTGTCAATTTTGTTAAGTTTTTGGAAGAACCAATTCTTTGTTTTGTTGTTTCTTTCTATAGTTTTTTTGGATTCTAATTCATTTAATTCTGATTTAATTTTGATTATTTCTTTCCGTCTACTGGATTGGGGTTCATCTTGCTGATCTTTTTCAAGGAGGTTTAGATGTGTCATTAAATTGCTAGTTTCAGATCTCTCCAATTTGTTGATGTAGGTGCTCAGAGCTATAAACTTGCCTCTGAGTACGGCCTTTGCTGTGTCCCAGAGGAGCTGGTAAGATGTGTGTTCATTTTTGTTGAATAGCATGAACATTTGAATTTCCTTTCTAATCTCTTCCATGACCCACTCTTGGTTCAGCAGTGTGTTGTTTAGCCTCCATGGATACCGGACTTTCTTTGGTGGCTTTTGTTGTTGAGTTATAATTTTATTCCCTTGTGGTCAGAGAGAATGCAAGGTATAACTTCAATGTTTCTGAATTTAGACAAGTTTGCTTTGTGGCCTAAAATGTGGTCTATTTTACAAAACGTTCCTTGTGCTGCTGAGAAAAACGTGTATTCTGATGCTGCTGGGTGAAATGTTCGGTAAATGTCTGTTAAGTCTAGTTGATCTAGGCAGCTGTTTAGATCTGCGGTTTCTCTGTTGAGTTTTTGCCGAGTTGATCTATCTATTGGGGAGAGTGGTGTGTTAAAATCCCCAACAATTAATGTCTTTGGATTTATATGGGATTCGAAGGACATTAGTGTTTCTTTGATAAATTTTGGTGCTCCATTGTTTGGCGAATAGATATTTAGAATTGTAATATCCTCCTGAAGGAGAGATCCTTTAATTAGTATGTAGCGACCTTCTTTATCTCTTCTCACGAATTTTAATTTGAAGTCTATTTTATCCGATATTAGGATTGCAACTCCCGCCTGTTTATGGGGCCGTTTGCTTCGTAGCTTTTGTTCCCGCCTTTAACTTTGAAAATGTGTTTGTTTTTACGGGCAAGATGTGACTCCTGCAGGCAGCAGATAGAAGGGTCTTGTTTTTTAATCCAACTAGACACTCTATGTCGCTTAATTGGAGAGTTCAGTCCGGTAACGTTAAGAGATAGTACTGAGAGGTATTTGGGAGTTCCTGCCATGTTATCCACCTTCTTGGGGGCTGCGAAAACTGGGTTCTTCCTAAGGTTCTTGGATTCTCAGTTTGTGTGCAGTTTCTTGGCCTTTGTTGCAGTCTTGTTGGTTTTCTATGTGTAGGACATCTTTAAGAATATTTTGTAGGGCTGGTTTGGTGGAGATGTATTGTTTCAATTTTTCTTTGCTATGGAAGGTTTTTATTTGGCCTTCAGTTATGAAGGAGAGTTTAGCTGGGTACAGTATTCTTGGTCGATAGTTGTTTGTTTTTAGGGCATGGCATACATCATTCCAGGCTCTTCTTGCTTTGATTGTCTCTGCTGAGGAATCTGAGGTTATTCTAATAGGTTTCCCTTTATAGGTGATTACCCTTTTCTCCTTGACAGTTTTAAGGATCTTTTCCTTGGTCTGAGTTGATCCTGTTTGGATTATAATGTGACGGTGGGATGTTCTATTCTGGTCTGGTCTATTTGGGGTTCTAAAAGCTTCTTGTTTCTGAATAGGCCTATCTTTTTGTATGTTTGGGAAGTTCTCTGCTAGGATCCTGTTAAACAAATTTCCTAGACCGTTAACTTCTGTTTCTAGGTGCTCCTCTACACCCATTATCCTTAGATTAGGCCTTCTGATGGTGTCTTCCAGGTGTTGGATTGATCTATCATATTTCTTGGACTTGTCTTGGATGGTTGTATCTTCTTTCTCTATAATATCTAGGCTGTCTTCAATCCCTGAGATTCGATCTTCTGCATGGTCTAACCTGCTGTCAAGACTCTCTACTTTGTTTTTTTATCTCTTTTCCTTCTAGTTGGTCAGCTTTGATGGCTTCAAGTTCTTTGTTGAAGCTCTGTTTTAGGTCTTGTATGAATTTCTTTACTTCCTTAATTTGGTGTTCAGTGTTTGTTCTCAATTCACTTAGTTGATTGGTTATGGTTTCTTTGGACTCCCATTCCTTCTGTTGGGTTCCATTCAGCATTCCCTTTGTGGTCTCCCTAACATCCTTCAGCTCTTTGTTAATGGATTCCATGAATGCCTTTAGTGATCTTTGTGTATTCTCTACCTGGTCTCTCAATTCCTGTATTACTCTTTGATTAGCTTCTTCCCGTTCGTGGGATTCCTGGAGTTCTCTTTGAGTGTTCTCAGCCTGCTCACGCCATTCCTCCCTTTCTCTTTGAGTATCCTCAAGTTGTTCACGCAAATCCTGTATCAGTTTTTGAGTAACTTCCTCACTCATATGATATTCCTTTATAAGCTTTTGGGATGCCTCCTCTCTCTCCCTTTCACGCTCATACAGAGTCCTTTGTAAGTTGTCAAACTTCTCATTTATCATGTTTGCCAGCAGTGTTTGTAGAGCTATTTGGGAACTCTCCTCAGTGTTATTCATTATCTGTTCTGACCCCTGATTATCAAGATTGGGACTTGAGATATGCGGATTTGCCATTTTTCTAGTGTTTTTTCGGCTTACTCTGCCCATTTGAGATGAAAATAGCACCAGTTTTGTGCTAGAACACTATCTTAAGGCAACCATCAATCAGATTTTCCATTTGTACAGTCAATAGTCTACAGATACAATCTAGTTCAAGAGATACATCTATTCAACATCAAACAACTATATGTTAATGGGCTTTGAACCGCAGAGAAGAATTTGGAAAACCAGAAATTATTAGGGTTAGGGAGAGATGTGGGTAAAAAATAGGAATAGATTGGTGTGGGGAGGCACAGGGAGAGTTAACCATTTCCTAATCCCAATGCAGGAAATAGTTTGGGTAGGATGCATGTAGAGAGAGAGAGAAAAATAAGAATGGGAAAGGGAAATGAAAAGAGACCAGAAATAAATAGAAACGTAAAAATTAATATTATTATGGAGATTAAAAGACCATCTATTTAGAGAAGAATGTGAGTTTATTAATAGAAGGGTAGGGACATAGAGGAAAAGTGAAAAACTTAAAAAAAATGCTTAAAATATTATATAGGTATAAAGAGGTAATACTGCTATTAAGGAATTTAAGTCTCAGAGGTTTTGAATTGAGTAATAAATTTGTGGATTATGTGTGTACACAATGGGGGATAGGGTCTACTAGTTAACTACAGGTTTATCTGAGGATGTGCAGGACAAGAGTTAAGTCACATACAGAAGATCAAAAGAGAAGAAAAGGTGAAAAGGATTAGAAAGGGAGAAAAAAGATCAGAAGTTCAGTAGAGCTAGACAAAAAAACAAAAAGATAGTTAAGAAAGAAAGAAAAAGCGAAAGAAGACAAGAAAAGACAGGAAAACGCACATTCATGTGTTCCTAAAATAAAAATTATAAGAGGAAAAATAAGTTACTCGAAAAAATCAGGAATCCCTTTGATTGCCGGCAGGCTCCATCAATACACCTGCTTTTAGGATCTGTGCCTCATCTTCTTATAATATATTTACCTTGTTCTCTGGTAGGGAATATTTTATATAACCAGTTCTTGTTCTTCTTGATCTTCTCTATGTAGGATACATTTCATGAACTACTATCCTGCTGATTTGGTCAAGATACATTGTTTCAGGTTTTCTTTGTCATGAAATATTTTTATATATCCTTTAAAGGTAAAGGAGAGTTTGGCTTGGGACCATATTCACGGTTGGCAGTTATTTGCCTTTAATATTTGTCATAAAATACCAGCCTTTCCTTTTTACCATATCATCTAAGAAATCGGTGTTTATTCTGACTGTATATACAGTCAGCTTTAAGAATACTTTCATTGATCTCTAATGATCCTCTAATAGATTATGAAGTGGTGGTGGGTTGTTCTGTTATGATATTCTCTGGTGTTCTAAAGGTTTCTCTTCTCTGAATGAGCCTATCTTTTTGGATGTTTGGAATGATCTTTCCTGGAATTCTGTCATATGTTTCCCATCCATTTGGTACCTTGCTCTTCCCCTTCTTGATAACTATGTTCTGAAAATTTGATCTTCTAACTGATGCTTGAAGTTCCCGCAAGATGGTTTCTTATTTCTTGGATTGGTTCTATTTGATTATCTCCTCATTCCTTTCATCCCTGAGATTTTCTTCTATATCATCTATTTGCTCTTCAGACGTTCTGCTTTGTTTTTGATTTCTCTGTCTTCAAATTGGTCATTTTAGGGCCTTTATCCTTTATTAAAGCTTTGTTTTAGGTTTTGTTTGGACTATCTTTAAATCTTATCTTTGGGTGGCAGGTTTATTTTATCTGCACCTTCAATCATATCTTTTAACTAGACATCTATTTTTTTTCTTCGACTCCCTGGTCTTCTTAGAATTCATCTTTTTGTTTGTAGTCCCCATGAATTTTTTTGCTAATATTTGGTTGGACTCATTTTGTTCTCAAATTTCCTGGTAGAAGTTTTTTTATTGCTTCATTAAACTCAGTTTTGATCAGTATTTGTAATGTATTTTGAAATGTATCTTCTAGGTTCTTGATTGTCTGCTCTAATGCCTGGTTATTTTTTGTATGAATTATATTACCTTGACATCACTTTTCTTGTATTTTTCTGATTTGTCTTGTCCTTTTGGAGTATTACTTGGCTTTCATTTGGAGGACCTATGATCTTAATAGGTAACTCTGTTGATTTGCCAGGTGTTGGTTTGATCTTCTCTTGTGATTTGTTTTTCTAGAATTAGGTTTCTTTTTGAAGTTTTTTTTTTATTGTAAAAATATCGTACAGAGTAGTTACAATTACATGGGCAACGTAATTAGTGCATTCTTATCAAGAATTTTTGCCTGTTCCTTTGTTTACCCTTCCCATCTCTTCCCATCCCCCACCTGCACCAAAGTTGTAAAATTCATTTTTGACATAACATCTTGTACGTCTCATTGCTGCAATGGATCCACCTGTATCGCTATATAAAGAATAGTTTCTTCCCTTTCCCTCCACAAATGATACCAATATCAAATACAATGAAAAAAGGGGTTATGCCGTGGGGGGGGAACATACAAAGCAACATAGAATTACCTTATAAATGTGTTAGACACAATACTAAGAAAGAAAGAAAATTGAGTCTTTAACATAAAGTTCATTTACCCTAACATCAACTTATCTGACCTTTTCTGTTTGTTTCAGACATATACTAGTTATTGCAAATAAGGGAAACCATGGGACCTATGTTTCTTTGTGCCTGAATTACATAGTTTTTTCCAAGTCTTTCCATTTCCTAAACAAATGGGGCAATTTCATGGAGGCATAGAATTCCGTTGTGTATATATACACATTTTCTTGATCCATTCATCCACTGAGGCGTATCTGGGTAGGCTCCATATCTTAATTATCATAAATAATGCTGGGATTTGTTTTTGCCCTTCCTGTCCACAAATTATACCAATATTAAATACAGTGAAAGTAAGGGTTATACCGTGGGGGAGGGATATACAAAGTAACAAAGTAATCAACTTATAAATATGTTAGAAACAATTGCATGAAAGAAAACGCATTTGAATCTTTTACTTGGGGTTCATTTCACCTAACATCAACTTATCTGACGTTTTCTCCTTGTCTCAAACATGTACTAGTTATTGAATATGCGGGAAACCATGGGACCTATATTTCTTTGGGCCTGGCTTAATTCACTTAATAAAAATTTTCCCAAGTCTTTCCATTTCTGGGTTGGTTCCATATAATAGTTATGGTAAATAATGCTGCAATAAACACACTTGTGCTAACAGCTGGAGTACAGTCTTGTTTGTGACCATCTGATAAATGCCCCAAAGTGGGATTTCTGGGTCATAGGGGAGCTCTATGTGGAGTCTTTATAATAACCCCCATATTACTTTCCAAAGTGTTTGAAAAAGTTTACACTCCTACCAACAATGCAGTAGGGTTCTCTTCTGTCCTCATCCCCTCCAGCATCTATTGTTATCTTGATTATAGCCCTGCTAACTGGAGTGAGGTGGTATCTCAATGTCATTTTGATTTGCATTTCTTTTATGGCTAGGGAGGTTGAGCATTTCTTCATGTGTCTATTGGCCATCCTTCTTTCCTCCTCAGAGAAGTTTCTCTTTAAGTCTTTATCCCACTTATTTATTGCGCAGTTGTTTCTTTGAGACTTTGTTGTTTGGGGATTTAATTTTTTGATATCCAGGTATATTTTAGATATGAGACCTTTGTCCGTTATATGGCTAGGGAAGATGTTCTCCCAATCCGTGGGCTTTCTATTGATCTTTCTAGCAATGTCCTTTGCCATGCCGAAGCTCTGCCTTTTCATGCAATCCCATTTGTCCAACCTTTCTTTGCTTTTTGAGTTTCTGGGTCTCATTTAAGAAAATTTTGGCCTGTGCCAAGGAGAACTAGGATTTCTCCTATTCTATTCTTTAATGATTTCAGAGTGTCTGCTTTAACTCCAAGGTCTTTGATCCATTTGGAGTTGATTTTGGTGCAGGGTGAAATATAAGGATCTACCTTTAGTGTTATACAAGTGTTTAACCAATTTTGCTAGCACCATTTACTGAAGAAGCTGTCTTTCTTCCATTCTATTTTTTTTTAGCTCCCTAATCGAAGATTAGATGGCTATAGTTCTGTGGGTTCATTTCTGGGTTTTCAGTTCAATTCTATTGTCCTGAAGTTTGTTCTTGTGTCAGTACCAAGCTGTTTCGATTACTATGCCTTGGTAGTAGGGTTTCAAATTCAGTATTGATATTCTTCCAGCACTGTTCTTTCTGTTAAGGATCCTCTTTGCTATTTCGGTTTTTTTATTGTTCCATAAGAATTTTTGGATTTCCTCTTCTATTTCCTTGAAGAATGAGGTCAGAATATTGATAGGTAACGTTTTGAAGTTATAGATAGCTTTGAGATGTATTGCAATTTTCACGATGTGGATCCTTCCAATCCTGGATCATGGAAGATTTTTCAACTTTCTAAATACTATTTTGATTTCCTTTGTCAGGTTTTTAAAGTTTTCATCATAGAGGTCCTTCACTTCTTTGATTAAATTAATTCCCATGTATTTCTTTTTTGAGGGGATATTACAAATGGAGTTGCTTTCCTGATTTCAGCCTCGCTTTTTTCATTGTTGGCATCCAGAAAAGCCATTGATTTTTGACGATTAATTTTGTACCCTTCTATTTTGCTAAAGTTTTGAATCAACTTGAGTAATTTAGGAGTGGAGTCCATGGGATTCTTGAAATACATGATCATGTCATCTGCCTAGAGGGAGTGTTTTACTTCATCTTTCCCTATTTGGATCCATTTTATATTCACATCTTTTCTTGTTGCTGAAGCTAGGCATTCTAATACCCAACTGAAGAGAAGTGGAGAGAGTGGACATCCTTGTCTCGTTCCTGAGTATAATGCTGGATATAGGTTTGTCATATACAGCCATTATTGTATTGAGGAATGTTCCCAGGATTCCCAGTTTTTCCAGAACCTTCATAATAAAGAGGTGTTGGATCTTGTCAAATGCTTTTTCTGCATCTATTGAGATAACTATGTGGTTCTTATCCTTGCTCTTGTTAATGTGATAAATTATATTAATGGATTTGCATATATTGAACCAGCTTTGCATCCCTGAAATAAATCTTCTTTGATTGTGGTGTATTAATTTTTGGATGAATTGTTGAAGTTGATTGGCCAAAATGTTGTTGAGAAGTTTTGCATCAATGCACATCAAAGAAATGGATCTATAGTTCTCTTTTTTGATGAGTTCCTGCCTGGTTTTGGAATGAGGGTTATGATGGCTTTATAAAATTAATTCCCTCGTGAACTTTCTCTTTCAATTTCATTGAAGAGTCGGAGGAATATTGGTGTCAGCTCTGCTTTGAAGACCTTGTAAAATTCTGCTGTAAATCCATGTGATCCTGGGCCTTTTTAGATGGGAGGTCTCTTATTGCTGTTTCTATTTCATCCTTGATATGGGCTTGTTAATATGGTTTAACTAATCTTGGTTTAGTTTCAACATGTCTATATTTGCTAGGAAAAGTTTCACTTCTGCCTAGTTCTCAAACTTATTAGCATAAAGGTTTGAGAAATATTCCTTTATAATGTTCTGAATATTGGTTGTTTCTATGGTGATGTTTCCATTCTCAACTATGAGTTTATTTATTTTGTTTTTTTTTCTTTTTCTAATAAAAATTCCTAGGCGAATATCAATTTTGTTAATTTTTTCGAAGAACCAACTATTTGTTTGTTGATTCTTTCTATGTTTCTTTTGGATTCTAATTCATGTAATTCTGATTTAGTGTTAATTATTTATGTCCATCTACTGGATTGGGGTTTAACTTGTTGCTTTTTTTCAAGGAGATTCAGATGTCTCATTAAATTGTTCTTTTCAGATCTCTCCAATTTGTTGATGTAGGAACTCAGAGCTATAAACTGGCCTCTGAGTACTGCCTTGCTCTATCCCCGAGGATTTGGTCATTTGTGTGTTCCAAATTTGTTGAATATCATGAACGTTTGAATTTCCCTTCTAATCTTTTCCATGACCCTCTGATGATTCAAGAGTATGTTTTTCCGCCCCCATTTGTACAGGACTTTCTTTAATGGCTTTTGTTGTTGAATTATAATTTTTTCCCTTGTGGTCTGAGAGAATGCAAGGTATAACTTCAATGATTCTGAATTTCGACAAGTGTACTTTGTGACCTGAAATGTTTTCGATTTTGGAAAAAGTTCCGTGATTTGCTGAAAAAAACATGTATTCTAATGCTGCTGGGTATTAAATCTAGTTGATCTATGCATTTGTTTAGATCTGTGGATTATTTTTGAGTTTTTGCCGAGTTGATCTATCTAGTGGGTATAGTGCTCTGTTAAAGTCCCCAACAATTATTGTCTTGGGATCTATGTGAGATTTAATGCTAAGTAGTGTTTCTCGGATAAATTTGGGTGCTTCGTTGATTAGCTAATGGATATTGAGAATTGTAATATACTCCTGAAGGAGAGATCTCTTAATTAGTATGTAGGGGCCTTCTTTATTTCTTCTCACAAATTTTAATTTGGAGTCTATTTTCTCTGATATTAAGATTGCAACTCCGGCCTGTTTATGGGGGCCGTTTGGTTGGTAGATTTTTTTTCAGCCTTTCACTTTCAAAATGTGTTTGCTTTTATGGGCAAGGTGTGACTCCTGAAAGCAACAGATAGAAGGATTCTGTTTTTTAATCCAACTAGACAGTCTATGTCACTTAATTGGTGAGTTAAGTCTGTTATTGTTGATAGATAAGACTGAGAGGTGTTTGTTAGTTCCTGTCAG
This sequence comes from Dipodomys merriami, assembly GCF_024711535.1. Taxonomy (NCBI): domain Eukaryota; kingdom Metazoa; phylum Chordata; class Mammalia; order Rodentia; family Heteromyidae; genus Dipodomys; species Dipodomys merriami. The sequence goes on from NW_027206024.1 coordinate 12,376,460, forward strand.
GTTATCCACCTTCTTGGGCCTGCGACAACTGGGTTCTTCCTATGCTTTTTGAATTCTCAGTTTGGGTGTAGTTTCTTGGCCTTAATTGTGGTCTTTTTGGTTTTCTATATATAGGACATCATTAAGTATCTTTTATAGGGCTGGTTTGGTGGAGATATATTGTTTCAGTTTTTCTTTCCTATGGAAATTTTTATTTGACCTTCGTTCAAGAAAGAGTGTTTAGCAGGGTACAGTGTCCTTGGTTGATAGTTATTTGTCTTTAGGGCATGGCACACATCATTCCAAGCTCTTCTGAATTTAATTTGTCTATGCATAGAAATCTGAGTTGATTCTAATTGGTTTCCCTTTATAGGTGATTGATCTATTCTCCTTGACAGGTTTAAGGATCTTTTCCTAGGTCTACATTGATCCTGTGTGGATTATAATGTCAAGCTGGGATGTCTTATTCTGGTCTGGTCTATTTGGGTTCTAAAAGCTTCTTGTAGCTGAATAGGCCTATCTTTTTGCATGTTTGGGAAGCTCTCTGCTAACATACTGTTAAACAAATTTCCTAAACCATTAACATCTGTCTCTAGGTGCTCCTCTACACCGATTATCATCAGATTAGGCCTTCTAATGGTGTCTTCCAAATATTGAATAGATCTATCATATGTCTTGGATTTGTCTTGGATAGTTGTATGTTCTTTCTCTATACTATCTAGGCTATCTTCAATCTACAAGATTCAATCTTCTGCATGGTCTAACTTACTGTCAAGATTTTCTACTTTGTTTTTTATTTCGTTCCTTCTAATCGGTCGACTTTGATGGCTTCAAATTCTTTGTTGGAACATTGTTTTAGATCTTGTATTAACTTCTTTACTTCCTTAATTTGGTGTTCAGTATTTATTCTCAAATCATTTAGTTGAATTGTTATTGTTTCCTTGGTCACTCATTCTTTCTGTCGGGATCCATTGAGCATTCCCTTTGTGTTCTCCCTGATTTCTTTCAGCTGTCTATGTATTCCATGAATGCCTCTATTGATCTTTCTCTATTCTCATCCCTCTCTCACAATTCTTGTACTACTCTTTGATTAGCTTCCTCACTTCATGCATTTCCTGTTGTTCTCTTTGACTGTTCTCAGCCTGCTCACGCAATTGCTTCATTTCTCTTTTACTGTTCTCTGCCTGCTCATGCAATTCCTGTATTAATTTTGAGTACCTTCCTCATGCTCATGAGATTCCTATATAATCTTTGGTTTGCCTCCTCTTTTTCCTTATCAACCTCACACCGCGTCTTTTGTAGGTTTTCAATCTTTTCATTCACCATGTTTACCAGTAATGTTTGTAGAGCTTTTTGGTAACTCTCCTCTGGATTAATCATTAACTGTTCTGTCACCTGATTATAATGAGTGGATTTGAGATACACGGACTTCCCATTTTTCTTGTGTTTTTCCGGCTTGTTCTGCCCATTTGGTATGAAAGTAACACGAATTTTTTGCTAGAACAATATTTTAAGGCAAGCATCATCCAGACTCCTGTAGTAGCACAGTCAAAATGGCTGCAGATACAATCTATTTCAACAGATACAATCTATTCAACATCAATGGATTAATGGGCTAAGAACAGGAAAGAAGAATTTGTCAAACCAGAAATTATTAGGTTTTAGGAGAAATGGGAAAAATATGATTTGAGGGATGTGGAGAGGTAAAAGGAGAGTGAATTTAAACAAGTCCTTATTTCTGGGACAGAAATGATTAGGACAGAATATTAGGAGAGACATTAAAAAAAAAAACAAGAGAAAATGGAAAAAACCTAAATTTAAATTTTAAAAGTGACATTATTAAAAACTATGTAAATTCAAAGAATTGATATTGAGGGAAGAGAGGATTGGTTGAGAGGAAGGGAGGCTAGAAAAGAGACATGAAAAACTAAAAAATAATTCTTAGAATTAGTTACTTGAAAATTATATAAGTATAAAGTGATAATACTGCTCTTAAAGAAGTTAATCCTAAGAGGTTGTGAATTGAGTATTAAATATCTGGATTAAGTATGTACACAATGGGGGATAAGGTCTAATAATTGAAGACGGGTATATATCTGGGGATGAGTGGAACTACAATGGAACTAACACCAGGGAGAAAGAAAAAAATGAAAAGAATAAAAAAAGGACCAAAAAGTCTGAAGTTAACATTTTTTTTAAAAAGCACACACACACATATACACCTAAAATAACAATTATAAGGAAAAAAGGATTAAAAGAAAACAATTCTTTAAAAAAAATAATGAAGGTACAAAAAAGAGTTCTTTGATTTTTTTTTTTGGGGGGGGAGGAATGGGTAGATCACGTATTTCGCTTGGGACCATAACCAGTCTCTTTGTGGAGACTTTGGTCTGCTTATGGTGTTTGGTTTTCTTGTGGCTTGATTGAATTCTTAATTCTGTTTGTTTGAATAGGCAGAAAAATGCTCTATGTTATCCAGTATTTTGTGATCCTCCTCCCAGGTAGTTCAGTGGGAGGGAGATCTACTTTGAGTATCACAAAAGAGGGAGATGTCTCTTTCCTTTGTTTTGTCTGTGATGTGGCTAGTTTCTGGGTAGGGTTGAGGCTTTTCACTAAACAGTATCTTTTCCATGAGGGGCTAGCTTTGTAGACTGCTTTAGGGAGGGGCAACCTCTGGCTCTGTTTACCCTAGTCACAGAGTTACCCTTGCCTGCCCAGTGTGACTTTCTCCTGAGTAGGGTTGTGCCTGGCAGTTCAGGCCAGGTTCCTATGACCTGCTAAATGACTCTTTTGTTTTCTTCCAAGGCCTGAGTTGGAGCTAGCTGCTCATCCAGGCCTTTGTCAGTATCAAAATGGAGATCTCTGGTGGTAGGGGAGGGGTGGCTTTCCCTCCTCTGCTCCCTGAGAAGGAGTGAGGATGTCAGGGTTCTACTCATGCTGGAGTGTTGGTTCATGGGTCGTCTCTGGTCTGCGATCTGCAGGATGAAGATATCTACTCCTTGTCAGTTCTTGCTGGTGTTGGTAGAGTCAGCTTGCCCACTGCATCTGGTTTCTTTGTCCTGGACTCTCACTGTAGGTATGGTGGCTATGCCCACCACCTTGCCACCACATCCACCGCTGTAGCGTCTACTGGCAAATGCTCAGGTCTGTCATTCTGCCTGGATTCTCTCTCTCTGGCCAAACTCTCTGTACTGTGATAGCATACTTGGTGTGCTTCTCTAGACTCGGACTGTACACTGGAATACTAATCTGCTTTCTATGTGAGACCTTCTTTAGTCTCCAGCTTCTCCTCCTCCATCTTCCCCCCTCCCCGGAATTAGGTTTTTGTCTAGAAGATTAAGTGTAGGAGTAGAAACCAGTTGTGGGGAGATGTTGTGATGTTAATATTGTGGTTCCAGTGACAGTTCAGGCAGTCTAGTGGTATGTTGAATTGTCTATGTATTTGGATGTGACTGTCTCTGATATATAAATTATTCCTGCTTTTTTCACATGTGGTCCTTTCATTTCCACACTGCAGCCGTGATTTTGAATATGTTGGACCACATATTCAGAGCAGTCACCTGCCTGGCTAAGCACCTTTTAATAGATTTCTGTTTTCTTGTGAAGACAGTATAAAATCTTTTGAATTGTGTATCTATATATAATTATTCTTGACTTGGTGGGACCCTCTAGAAGAGGAGTATCTGCTAGGACTCTAAATTTCTGTTTCACTAGAGTGAGTGAAGGTAATTGTCAGTTGTTATTGTGCCATTGTTTTTCCTCTTCCTCAGGTTCATTTTTTATATTGTGGACTTTTTCACATAATTTAGGATGTGTGATTATTGTATCAGGTTATTTTTGTTTTTCTTTTTCTGTTACTTGGAAATACTGATTTCAGGCTTATATGAAGAGACAGAAACCACATGAAATGTATGTTACTACATTCAAAGAAAGAGAGCAGTCATTTTAACCTATTTGCTACAAGTAAATTAATATTAAGCAAAGCTAATTAAAATAATTACTTATTTACTCTTCAGAGGATGAGTATAGTACTCTTGGATATCTTGGAGGAAAAGACTAGTCTCATTACAACTGACGCCTTACATTGAAATTATTGGCTAAACATTCTTCTTCAGAAAGGCAAAAGCTCCATTTCTTTCACATTAGTATTATAAAATCATAATAGCTGCATATTGAATTGTTTACCACTACTATTTTGAATTACATTCTTCATCCATTAGATATCTAAGGCTTTGAATGACCAATTCTTTGAAATACCTATATTGCTTATATTGTGATATTAATCTCAGTAATATTAATAAGAATTTATCTCTGAGTCCTGTCTTGAACTACATTCATATGTAATTTATGTAGTACCAAGCAAGAAACCTGATAATTTTACTCTTTTCTATGTTTTAATCAATAAATCCATTCAATATAGAAATATGTTCCCATCTTTTATGTTGCTCAAGTAAACATCAAGTATTTCTAGTACTTTTCCTGAAATAAATAAAAAGTTTGGAACAGGAAGACAAACCCTCCCATTATCACTTTGAAGTAAATCCTTGGGAACTATTTTTTATACAAAGAAAAGGAAAGCCGGGCGTAGGTGGCTCACGCCTGTGATCCTAGCTACTCAATAAGTTGAGATCAAAGCTAGCCTGAGCAGGAGAGTCTGTGAGACTCTTATCTCCAGTAGACCACTAGAAAACTGGAAGTGGCGCTGTGGCTAAATCAGTAGAGTGCTCACGTTGTTCTGAAGAGCTGAGGCATAGCTCCTAAGCCCATAGTTTAAGCCCCACACCCGACAAAAAATAATAAATAAAAACTGCAATGCACATGTTTATAAATGAATAATCTAATGGTTAAGTCAATTAAACACAAGAACTACCATATCAATCTCAATTTACTTAAAGCCACCAAAATATTAGTGTTCATGAATATCACTCATTTTTAGAAAATGACTAGTCAAAACAAAGTTTATATTTGAAATATAAAAAATGAAATTTAAACCCAGATTTGCTGTGAATATCCAATTCACATGAATACATTTATTCAGCAAACAGAGAAACAAAAAATAAGGGTTTGTCATATAGAATGAAAGATGTAGAAGCAGACTCTTTCCTTAAGATGATAACTACATGCAAAAAGTGGGATTTATCCATTTATCTACTGAGGGGCATCTGGGTTGGTTACATATCTTAGCTATGGTATATAATGTTGCAGTAAATATAGTTGTGCTGGTAGCTTTAGTATGGTCTTGGTTGTGATCATTTGGGTAAATGCCCCAAAGTGGGAATGCTAGGTCATAGGGAAACTCTATGTGGAGTCTTTTGAGGAAACTCCATATTGCTTTCCAAAGTGGTTGAACAAGTTTACACTCCCACCAAAAATATAGTAGGGTTTCTTTCTGTCCAAATCCCCTGCAGCATCTATTGTTATTAGAATTCTTTATTATAGCCATTCTAAATAGGGTGAGGTGGATTGTCAATGTTGTTTTGATTTACATTTCATTTATGGTTAGGGAAGTTGAGCATTTCTTCATGTGTCTATTGGCCATCCTTCTTTCCTCTTCAGAGAAGTTTCTCTGAAAGTCTTTTTTATTTTATTTTATTTTTTTATTGTGAAAATACTGTACAGAGGGGTTACAAGTACATAGGCAAGATAATGAGTACATTTCTTATCAAACATTTTTACCTCCTTTGTGTTTCCCCTTACACAATGGAATTCTATGCCTCCATCAGAAAGAATGACATTGCCCCATTTGTATGGACATGGAAAAACTTGGAAAAAATTATATTAAGTGAAGTAAGCCAGGCCCAAATAAACATAGGTCCCATGGATTCCCTTATTTGTAATACTAGTATATGTCTGAGACAAGCAGAAACGGTCAGATAAGTTGATGTTAAGGGAAATGAACTCCAAGATAAAGACTCAAATGGTTTTTCTTTCTTGCTATTGTTTCTAACATTTTATAAGATGATTTATTTATTGCTTTGTATATCCCTCCCCACCCCATACATGTGTTCCCACGGGAGGGGCTGGACTAGGCAGTGAAGGGAAAGCATTGGAGCCAGAAGTTGTGGGGCTGGAAAGGGTGGGCCAGAAAAGTGGGGGTGGAGGTAAAATTGTGGCTGTGAGAGTGGTTGGTCAGGAGAATGTGTGCAGCCCAGAGTGAGTATCTGGCCTCAAGAAGCAGTACAGTCCAAAAAGTGAGAGTAGGACACATAGCATGGTGGTGGGAAGAGGAAACACCGGGTGACCATGGTCCAGCGGGTGGTGGTGGGAGGTGGGCTGATAGAGGGGAGGTATGGGACAGGGAACCTAGAAGAGTTAATAGGGGATCAAGAAGAAGGGTTGTGCACACTTAACTGGAAACAGGGCTGCTCAGTATGGCTCTCTCCATGTACTATGCTCGTCTGTGCTCTGCCAGCAGGTTAGAGTTCCCATGCCCCACAATCTAGAATACAGTAAAGGAACACCATCTAACTATTCACCTGGCAGGGGTATAATTCTCTGGCACCTGGGAAGAGGTTTATTATGAAGACAGGATGATAGAATGGGCTACCTCTGGCTTAACAGATTCATATCACCCTTACCCATGAGGCACAGTTAATATATAAATGCACTTAAACAATAGTTCTTTTTTCGCCTTCCTTTGCTTTACCTCTTCCTTCTTCCAGTGCTGGGGCTTGAACACAGCTTCTAGGTGCTCCAAAAATTCTCTGCCCAAGTGCCTATTGTTCTTCACCTCCTAGACCTCTATCTTCTTGGTCCCTGTCAGTCCAGGTGCAAGGTACCATGGCCAGATGCCCTCTTTCAAGGCAAGTATGTCCCCAACAGCCTTCTCCCTGGAGGAACCAAAAGGAGGATTAAGGGTTTTGTGCTTTTGTGTATACATTCACATGAATATTTACTTTCATCAGTGGGGCAGTTCTAAGTACTCATCCTCTTATTGAACTTCAGCTATAAATTCTTTGAAAATGGAGGCACTGGAGCAGGAAAGGAAAAAAAACCCAAACAATAAAACAAAAAACATATCCCAGAATCACTGGATGACTGAATGAAAGTAAAACGCAACCTAACAATATTTTACCAAATCTGTTATATTTGAATGGTGAGCGTTCCATAGAGGAAGATGCCAAAACAGCCAGGGAGTGTCCATTTGCATATGTTCAAGCATGCTGTCATTAATATTTAATCATTAATATTTGCTCATTCATCCAGGAAGAGGAGATCAGTTACTATGGTACTTTGATTGTGTTCAATCCAATTACGTTATAAAAATTGCAAGCTGCCATGATAAAAAAAAAAATAAGGCTCCTCTTCCCAGCACCAGTTATCTTTAGTTCACTTCCAAACCATAAACATTATAACCATGTCCAAAGAATGCAAGGAAGGGAGGGAAAGAATCAGCATTCTGGTCTATTATCTGGTACCAACACATTGCTCAGGTTGAACTGTTTATCCACTGTGGTATTACTTTCTTCCTACTTTTGGATCTGAGGTGTGTGCACTTAAGAACTATGTGCATATATCCGTACATACATTATGACTGAAGGTATATGTCCATCAACTGAGGTGTTAGCTTGCAAAGGTTCATTTTAACTGTTACAGCAGCTGTATGTCAACGTAATTGTTCCTGTGTCCCAAGTGCATCTCTCCAAGTTCTACACAAGATAATGTCACTGACCATTTTACTTATGTTGCTGCTGGCATTCCCAGTTTTCCTCTCCCAATTCTCCCTCCCACCTCCCTCTATACCCTGCAGCAAACCACAGACTTTATGGTTTTGTTTCTTCAGTGTTGATTGCCTGAGGTTTGATTGGTCCAATTCTAACACACTAGGTAGCTATGGCAGGTGCAGGGGGTGGCGTTCCTTTTTCTAACTTTCCTGACACATACCAGGAGAGTCTCTCCGCATTTCAGGAGTTTTACTTGAATTACTTTCCACTTTCTGGTATTTGCCACCTATCTGATTTTGTCTCTTCTTTGGAGTTAATGAGATTGAACCCAGGATGTTTCATTAGGTAGGCAAATACTCTCACTGAACTATAACCCAGCCACAGAACATCTTTTTAAATTCTCCATATATCTGAATGTACGATGGAAAGAAAAGTTTATTCCAGTATATTGGAATGTTTCAGATTTTAGGTTTTGATTAATCTAGTTATATATAGTCATAGTCTAGAAACAAATATATTGGTAGGACTTGATAAGACAGGCTTTTCCTCACTATACAGCTGTTGATGGGAAGGGATTGTCCTGCAGCATAACCCTGGAAACTTAGTGGTGAGGCCTTCAACATCAATTCCTCAGGGACATGATTTCAACCCAAGTGAGTTGCTGTAGTCTGAAGCCTCCCCTCAGGTTCCTGCGATTCCATCTTGCATACTACATTCCATAATAGCAATAACCACCATGCTCAGTCTGACTGTTTCGATTTGTTGAAAGGTTGTGAATGAATGTGTATGTCATCTTAGATGAGCGCATCATTGAGTCATGTGAAGAACTTCATCAAAAAAGAGATTACTCTTCAGTTTCAATGATGATTTACAACAAATTTTCATAACTTGACCACAAAGCCTCTTTTTTTAGGCTAAATAGTTTCACTTGCACCAAAATGATGCTATGGCAAAAATGATCCTCTAATAGGGTTTCTAAATGCAAACACAAAATACTTTTGCTTAAGGAAGAATTAATTATGCCAGCTAATATATTCCCAGAATAGTTATTTGTGTTTAGACCATGTTAAAAAATTTTGTTTTGTTTTTGTTTATTTTTATGGTCATGGGGCTTGAACTCGGCCTAGGCGCTGTCCCTCAGCGATTCAGCTCCTCAGTGATTCAGCTTAAGGCTGGTGCCCTACCATTTGAACCATAGTGCCACTTCTGGTTTTCAGGTGGTTAATTGCAGATTAGAGTTAATTGCAGATAAGAGACTTTCCTGCATGGGCTGGTTTTGAACCGCAAACTTTTTATCTCAGCCTCATGAGTAGCTAGGATTATAGGCGTGACCCACTGGTGTTTGGCAAATATGTGCAATTTTTAACCATGATTGAAAATGTTGGGAAAAACTACAGAATACTTATAAGCAGCAGTAATTAGATGGGTATAAGTATATGTAATATACCAAATATTTTTGCACAATTGAAGTCCTTGGTGATCAAATACATAACAAAACTCATTTGGATCTCTTATTGAATATAGATTATTAATTTTTCTGTTCAGAAACATATATATGTATATATATACGTAACTACAAAAGTATATAAATAATGCTTTACTATTTATGGGCAATTCTAAAGAGAGAGAGAGAGAGAGAAAGAGAGAGAGGCAGGGAGACAGGAGACAGAGAGACAGAGAGAGAAACACAAAATCCCAAACATTAAACTTACAGGTTGGATATCTGTAATTCCCAATTACATATTGTACTGAAAGGGAAATTACAATGAAATAAAAAATTAGACCATTCTGCAAGGATTCCAAAAAAATAGTTCTTACACATTACTTGTTTGTTATCTTGATGTGTTTGTGACTAGTTGCGTCATCTGGTTTGCTTTAGGATGAAAACAACACTATCTTGTTCTTAAAAGCCAAGGGAAAATTATAAGTGTGCAATTGAAAGAGGTATATATATATTTGGATCAACCTTTATTTGCTTAGTTTTCAAACACTATGTAATGTTTCCAAATAATAATGGATTTTGCAAATATAGAAAAGTGTTAATGTATTTCTTGTTTTAAATGTATTTCTTATGACCAGATAAGACGTGTTAAGTCAAATGAACCTCAAGATAGGGACACAGGTTGTTTTTTTTTTTAACTTGCCATTGTTTTTGACGTATTTATAATGTACCATGTGATTTTTTTTGTTTCTTTGTATGTTCCTCCTCTACAGCATAACCGCTATTTTCACTGTTTTTGATGTCAGTTCCCTGCATCTTGTATATACACTTCTCTAAATTGGGGAGGGGGAGGGCAAAAACAAAATGCTTTAATAGGGATTCAGGTTGACACATTGTAACAATGAGATGTTCAAGACACTATGTTGAAAAACAAACTTTACTATTTAGGTAGTGGAGGGAGGAGGAGTGTAGTTGTAGAGGTGGGAGGGAAGGGATGGTAGGCGAAAAACAAAGGAGGAGACAACAATGCTTGATATTAAATGTACTTATTACCTTGCTCATGTAACTGTAACACCTATATACAGTATCTTTTACAATAAAAACGTATTAAAATGTATTTCTTAAAAATAGAAATATTTTTAAATTCTTATGCATATTTCCAATTAAGCAGTTCAGATGATGTATATATGAATTGTTGTTAGCTAGATTTTATTGTGTATGTGTGGTGGTCATTACGTTTGAAGTTAGGCCCTGGGTGCTGTCCTCTGTCCCTACCCCCGTTTTTTGCTTGTTCAAGGTTAGCACTTTCCCACTTGAGTCACATCTTCGAGATTTTTGGTTTTCAGTTGGAGATTAGTCTCTATTTCCTGCCTGAGCTGGTTTTAAACTATGATCTTCAGATCTCAGCCACTTGAGTAAGTTACCACTTACATTTATTGTTTTCGTTTTATTAGCATATACTTTTATTGTAAAGATACTGTACACAGGGATTACAGTTACATTAGTGAGGAAATGACTACATTTCCTATCGAGCATTGTTACCCCCTCCTTTGTTTTTTCCCTTACCATCCCTTCCTTCTCCACCTACCTAACTCTTCCATCCCCTCTCCCACGCCCACAGTTGTAAAGTTTGTATTCAACATAGTGTCTTGTACATCTCATTGTTATAATGGGTTAACCTGTATCCCTATTTAAGCATTTTGTTTTTTCCCTTTCCCTCCCCAAATTAGAAAAATGTATATATAAGATGCAGGGCACCAAAATCAATAGAGTGAAAACAGAACATGCCAAAGAAATAAAACCACAGATTACATTATAAATACGTTTAAATCCATACCAAGAAAAAAAACACGTGTGTACCTATCTTGGAGTACATTTTTCTTAACATCATCTTACATGGTCATATGTGCATAGCTTTTGACCTCTTCTGCTTATCCTACATAAATATTAACTATTGAAAATAAGGGAAAACATGAGACCTATGTTCCTTAGCACCTGGCTTACATCACTTAATATAATTTTTCCAAGTCTTTTCATTTCCTAACAAATGGGGCAATATTATTATTTCTGATGGAGGCATAGAATTCCATTACATATAGATATATATCTATATATAATGGAATTCTATGCCTCCATCAAGAAAATGTAATATATATATATATATATATATATATATATATATATATATATATATATTACATTTTCTTGATCAGTTCATCTACTGATGGACAACTGGGTTGGTTCTATATCTTAGTTATGGTAAAAAAAATGCTGCCATAAACATAGTTGTGCAGTAGCCTCAGCCACTTACCTTTAAATCAGGTGATCTACTGAGTGTTTCCCTGTCCTATTTTGTGAAAATACACCTTTCCAACAGCAAAGGTAAAAGAACAAGTTAAAACTTGTTCTGATACTCCCAACTCAAAGAAGATACATGATGTACTTATTTAAGTGCTATGATAAAAAAATTTGGAGTTGTTGAAAGATTGACTTTCTTAAATGTCATTTTGGGAAAAGTGAGTCAAATATTCATAGCATTCCTAAAGAGAATAAAGTAGACCTGTTTTTTAAATGAGGAGTACTAATGATACGAAGAGTAGTTTTTGTAGCATTACTGTAGCCTATTTGAAAGAGTTTGAAGGTACAGATGATCAGGTATATTTCTTGTGTAGCAATCAATTCTAAAATTCTTTGTTTTTCTCTGCATTTTCAGTTTGTTCTCAACGGGTGTCTTATTTGAAACATACAGCTTGGTACCGTACCAGGGGTTTCTGTATTTTACATTTTATGAAAGTAATTTTAGGTTTTTTAAAGCAGAAAAGCTAATAATGATAATCATTCTCTGATATCCTTCACCAAGATCTCCACATTTCATTATACTGGTTTAATATGCTATCAGAATATTTAAATGGTATAAAGTTTGGTTTTGCTTTTGTTTTTTGGGCTGGTATTGGGGCTTGAAATTAATACCTTGGTCTGTCATAAATGCCGGTCATGAATGATTATGCCTGTAATTCTGGCTACTCAGGAGGATCTAAGAATCTAAGGATCAAGGTTCAAAGCCAGCCTGGGCAGGAAACATTATGATACTCTTGTCTGTAATTCATTACTATAAAGCTAAAAGTGGAGTGTGTTTCAAGTGGTAGAGCACTGGCCGTGAACAAAGAAGCTAAAAGGTAGTACCTACAGGATAGTTCCCAAGTTCTGGGTTTAAGTACCAATACCAACACACACATACAAACACACACACACACACACACACACACACACACACACACACACACACACACACACACACACACACACACACACACACACACGTTTTCTTTCTCCCCAAAGCATGTGGTTTCAGTGTGTGTGTGTGTTCTTTTTTATGTGACCCTGAAATCCACTTTGTTTTCTTTTTCATTTAGTTGGTGATTTCTGCACAGGAAGAGCAGAGTAATGGTGTTACTTGAGTCCTGGGTGCCAGTGGTTCCTCTGAGATGACTGAGGTCTGACTTAGTGAGCAATGGGACCCCAGGAAAGCTCCATGAAGTAAATGGATGGAAACATGTGAGAAGATATGCATTCAGGTAATTCTTCAATCTATCTTCCTCCTGCCAAGGGTCATTCTCTCTCAGGGGGGTGAGTTCCTTTTCTTACCAGGTAAACCTGAACCTTGTATGGCTTTGTGTGTGTACCCATATGTGAATAAGGACTTTGAAAAATGTCAACCATCACAAACTTCTTCTATTTTTTTCTCTCACTATTAGTCTTTATGTTGGAAGACTTCATTGTTCTGAGAAAAATGGAATATTTTAGAAATTTTCCTGGGATATTTATAGATGTAGGTCAGAATTTATGGTCCTTTTGCTCTAGTGAATTGAGAAACATTTATGTGAATTTATAGGTAGCCTATAGTGAACTTATTTCTACAGTATAGATGAAATTTTGGATATGATATATTTATAGAAAACCAAAGGATACGAAATATTTATGGAAAACGAAAGACAACTTTACGTACTTTGTCTAAATGAAGCAGAAATTGAGAGCACTTCAAATTTTTCAGTTTTAATCAGAATGTTGTACTAATTTGGCATAAAAGATTTTTAAGTGCTGCAATCAATTAATTTCATTTGTAGGAAAAATGACAGAAAGGAGTGTAAATAAAGATATAGTGTAAGTTTTGCCTTTTGATTAAGAACTTTATATTTAATTTCAACTAAGGTATTGTGAGAAATACCAAGATATGAGATCCAGTTTCTGCCAATAATTAGATTAAATTAATAGTAAAGGTCCTCTGTTAGCAGTAACAATTGCAACATGATATTTAAAAAGTTTGTGGTCAACACATTTGTGCAGTTGGGTAGTTTTGTAGTTATAGAATTTTAATGAATTTCTTCAAGCACAAGGAAAAGTTTAAGACATGTTAGAGTTTTACACACAGCAAAGAAAATACCAGGTTGTTTTCAACAAATGTTTTCATTTTTCAATATGTGAGTGTGTGTGTATGTGTGTGTGATGGTAGTAAGGCTTCAACTTAGGGTATTTTGCCATACCACAATTTCCAGTTTTTTTTTCTATTTATTGGCAATATGAGTATCACAGAGATTGCTGCTTGAGATCCCTTTGAATCTAGATCCTCACATCTCAGACTCCTATGTAGCTGGGATTACAGGGGTGAGCCACCACCATTCTGAGAGATACTTTTGTCATGTTGTGTGGCAAATTATCAGAAATTTAATGTTTGCTCACTGAATACCAACTGTTGTAGGCTACAATTTTGGGCTAATAGTTTGGGTGTGGCTTGTCTGTAGCAGTTGCTCAGTTTCTAGCAGGGGGCCACCAGGCTATAGTCTCTCAGGAAATATGTAGACCTCTTCCAAACTTAAAGGATGCCTGGTAGGGTTTAGGTCCTCTAGCTGTAAGACTGTGGTTTCTGCTGTCTAGTCATCTATCATACATCCACTGTTGTCAGCTCCTAGATACCCCCATATTTCTGTGACAAACATAACTTCCTTACTGTTTCATTCACTCTGTTTGTGTTACTGACTTCTAGAAAGACCTTAATTTGCACTCACTCCTTAGAAGTATCTCATAACCAACTCTTGTGCGAAATAATTACATCTGTAGACTTTAATTTTGTTATCTACCAGAGCATATTGTGGGGTTGGATGCCACTCATATTGGAAAATAAAAGACTTTTCAAGTGTCTGGGTTGTTATGCATTGACTTAAGTAGATTATTAGCTATTTATTATTAGCTATTTATTATTGTAAGTGTCCTCAATTTCAGAAACTTGTAGTATTGAATTGTTTGAGTTTAGCTGATCAAGTGTGCAGTTTAAGAAAATGAAAGATAATACTTTGCATAGAGTAGAAAATAATTTGCCAGTTAGAGTGAATGAAAGGCAATTGGGAGTGACTTCAGAGATGGGACAGAGGTAAATAGGTTACACATATTTTTAAAAGAGAACGTGTGGCTGGGAATGTGGCTTAGTGGTAGAGTGCTTGCCTAGCACGCATGAAGTCCAGGGTTCAATTTCTCAGTACTAAATGAAGAGAAAAGGCTGGAAGTGGTGTTGTGCCTCAATTGGGAGGGTGACAGCCTTGAGAAAAAAGAAGCTCAGTAACAGTGCCCAGGCCCTTGGTTCATTCCCCAGGACTGCCAAAAAATAAGAGAGAGAACATGTCAATAATGGATGAGGGAGGGATCCAGAGGTCAAATTCATCACTCAATATTTCCTCCTCTATTTCATAAACAAGACATCATTCTCAGAGAACCAAAGGGGGGAAAAGATGATCTAGAAAGAACATATCTTATGAAGTAATACCTAAACTTTTTATTGCAACTGTCCTGTAGAGATAATTCATTAAGTATAATTGTGTCTTGCAATAGCACACGTGTTATCTGGAGATTTTGTGTGAGGGCTGGTCCTGAAACTTGATCAGAGCCCAGTTGTTATTCCTATTTGTTTTCTTCAAGGCTAGTACTCTATTACTTAAGCCACAGTTCCACTTCTGATTTTTTGGTGTTTAAAGGAAGATAAGAGTGTCATGGACTTTGCCTGGTTCACCTGGCTTCAAAATATGATCCTCAAATCTCAGCATTCTCAGGAGCTAGGATTACAGCTGTAACTCACTAGCACCTACAGAAGCAATTTTTTTTGAGTTAAAGGAATTAAGAATACAGATTATCCAGGAAGATTCACCCTCAGTACTAAAGAAACCACCATGACCAATTTCCGTGAACACACAAACACACACACACACACACACACACACACACACACACACACACACACACACACACACACACACACACACACACACACACACACACACACACACACACACAAGGGATTGAAATTCTTATCTCCAACTACCCAGCAAAAGTTGGAAATGAAGGTGGGATCGTAGTTGTAAAGTACTGAAATTTGGTGAAAAACCTGGGAAACAGTTCCCTGGTCCATAATTCAGCCCAAAGTCGACCAAAAAGAAAACTGAAAGGACAGAAGAAATGACCATTTGATATTCAAAAATAAGCCTGGGGCTGGTGGTTCATGCTTATAATTTTAGCTTTCAGGAGGCTGAAGTCTGAAGATACTATTTAAAGGCCAGACCAATCAGAAAAGTCCATGGGGCTTGTTTTCTGTATGTGTGAAAACCTGGGACTTGAATTTGTTTAGAAGCTCTACCACTCCCAGCTTCATATTAGTTGATGAAATTCTCAAGGATTTTCTTGCCCATGATGGCTTCACACTTGGTACTCAGGTTTCAGCCTCTTGAGTCTTGCTGGGATTTACAATTAACCATCAAAAGGAAGAAGAATAAAACCTGGTGATTGAGCTGTGGCTCCAGTGGCAGAAATGAGAAAATAATTTCTGGGACAGCACCCAGACTTTGATATTAACTTCAGGACTAACACACTTACAAAGAATAAAATAAATAAATATAGAGAAGGGTGGGAGAAGAAAGAGTCAATTTCAGAGTTTAAAATGAGCCAATCATAGGAGGCACACACCTGTGATGGTAGCTACTCATGAGGTTCAAATATGAGAAGCACAGTTGAAAGCCAGTCCAGGTAGGAGAATTCATATACTCAACTCTAAATAGCTAGTTAAAACAAAACAGCATCAAAAGAATAGCCACAAGTTTTGCTATGGCTCATGACTTAGTGTGTTAATCATGATTAAACAACAGCGGAACAGCACCTGGGCTATTTTGTAGACCCAAGATCACCATACACAAGGAAATAAAAATACAAATAAAAAAGTATAAGAATTGCTAGGAATATGGCTTAGTGATAGAGTGCTTGCCTAGCATGTTTGAATCCCTGGGTTTGTTTCCTCAGTAGCTCATAAGTAGAAAAAGCTGAAAGTGGCACTGTGGCTCAAGTAGTAGAGTTCTTTCCTTGAGTAAAGTAAGTTCAGGACAGTACCCACGCCCTGAGGTCAAGCCCCAGGACTAGGAAAAAGAAGAAAAAATGTTGTGAGAAAATCCAATTAAAATTTCAAAATGAGCCCTGAATTTTTGGTGGGTGCTAGTGACTCAGAATGCTGCTGAAATCTGAAGTTTGTTGTTCATAGCCAGCCTGGGCAGAGATGTACATAAGTCTCCAATTAACCAACAAAAAAAAAGCCAGATATGAAACTGTGGTTGTAGTTGTAAAACACCACCCTGGAGCGAAAAAAAACTATGAAAGAGTGCCCTTGCTCAGAGATCCAGCCTTAAGATCACAATAAAAAAATTAAATGGTTAGACGCAGAGAACCTGGCACTGTTGTCTCATGTCTGTAATTCTAGAAATACAGGAGGCTGAAATATAAGATCCAGTGTAAAGTCAAACCCAGTCAAGAAATTCCAGGAGACTGTTTTGCATGTGGTGGCCACACTGGGGATAGGTTTTGTTTATTGAATGGAGATAAGTGTTTCAGGGACTTTCCTGCTCAGGCTGCTTTCAAACTATGATGGACAGATTTCAGCCGCCTGAATCACGCAAAGCCTTGCATGAGTTTAGTTCCAGGACCAATACACACACAAATAATGAAATAAATGAAAAGAAGGGTAGAAGAGAAGAAAGAGGCAATAACAGAGGTTTCAGTGAACCAAATATTGGTGGTTCATATCTGTAATTCTAGATACTCAGGCTGAAATTTGAGGATACTGTTTAACACTCAGCTCAGGTATGTGAGTTTATAAAATCTTGCTGTCTCTGTCTCTGTCTCTGTCTTTCTCTGTCTGTCTCTGTCTCTCTCTGTCTCTGTCTCTCTCTCTCTGTGTAAATCCTGGAGCTTGACCTTGCACTATTTTGCTCAATGATATAATAATCTAAGATTTTTAGTGGATAATTGGATAAAAGATTGTTAAGAACTTTTCTCAATTTTCAGCCTCCTGAATCTAGCCTAGCTCTACATGATTTTCTTCTCTTCAATTAACCTCTCCCCAAAAGCCATATGTTATGGTTAGTCCAATGTGTGCCCTGAGATGAGCTTCAATTTCTACTCACAGGACAAAAAAAAAAATGAAAAAAAGAAAAGAATGTGGAAACAAGCACATATTAAATTTTTAAATGACCCAAATGTTGCTAGTCATGTGTGTAATCCTAATTATACAAGAGGCTGACATCTGATGATTGCAGTGTCAAGTCAACCTGGGCAGGAACATGCTTGAGCCTCTTATCTCCAGCTACAAAGCACAAAACCATGAGCTGTGGCTGAGGTGGTAATAGCACCAGCCTTAAGTGTGAAAGCTTAGATATAGGCCCCAGAGTCAGAGGTCAAGCCACAGGACCAATAAAATTTTCAAAGGAGAGAGGATGAATAAAGGCTGAAATCTGAGGATCATGGTTCAAAACTAGCCCATAAAAGAAAGTCCATGAGGCTTTCTTTGTGTGTGCATCTGTGTGCTGTTTTGTTCAGGATAGAGCTCCACCTCTTCCAGCTTTTCATTGATTAATGGGAGCTAGGATTCTCTTGGACTTTCCTGCCCTGGTTGGCTTTGAACCATGATCTTCAGATTTCAGCCAACTGTTTCATGCTCGGCTTGGCATAAGAGTCTTATCTCCTATTAACTGCCAAGAATTAAAAAAAAACTGGAGTTCAGCTGTGACTCAAGTGGCAAACTGGGCAATCACTTTCTAGGATATCACCCAGGGCCTTAGTTCAAGCACCAAGACAAAACAAGTATAGCCAAAAGCTATAATTTGGCTCATGTTGTAAGCCGCTAGTCTTGAAGAAAAAACTCTGGCATTGCATCCAGGACTACACATATACAGAAATAAAAAACAAGGACATTTTTAAAAAGAAAAAGTGGAAAAAAGAAAATATTAACATTTTTAAATGAGCAATGGGTTTGTGGTTCATCTGTATAATCGGAGCACCTAAGGAAGCTGAAATCTGAGGATCATGGTTTGAAGCCACACTAACCAGAAAAGTACATTAGAATCTTAGGTCCAATAAGCCAGAAAAAAACTAGAAGTGGAGCTGTGGTTGAAGATGTAAAACATCATCATTGTGTTAAACGGCTCAGAAATAGATGGGCGCTGGTCGCTCTAGCCTGTAATCCTAGCTACTCAAGAGGCTGAGATATGAAGATCATGGTTTAAAGCCATCCTGGGAAGGAAAGTCCATGAGACTCTTATCTCCATTTAACCACCAGAGAACTAGAAGTGGCACAGTGGCTGAAATGGTACAGCATTGGCCTTAAGCTGAAGAATTCAAAGACAGTATTCAGGTCCAGAGTTCAACCCCTACCCTCCTTAAAAATAGGTAAGAAATAGCAATGAGGCTCAGAGATCGGGGCTACTGACCACAATAAAAAAGCATTGTGGTTGAAGACAATACCAGATTAAATATATTAAAATAAGTCAGAGGCTGGTTGCTCAGGCCTGTAAACCTAGTTACCCAAGAGGCAAATTCTAAGGGCGGCAGTCAAAGCCAGTCGTAGCTGTGTGTAATAACCAGTAATTGTGTAATTACCAGCACTAGGGCTTGAACTTGCCCAGTTTTTCTCAAGGCTAGGGTTCTACCACCCCCAGCTTTTTGGTGATTAAATAGAGATAAGAATCCCAGACTCAGGCTCAGAAGTTGGCTTAGTCGTAGAGAGTTTGCCTTGATGCGTGAGGCCCTGGGTTTGTTTCCTCAGAACCACATAAGCAGAAAAAGCCAGAAATGGTTTTGCATCTCAAGCGATAGAGTGCTAACCTTAAGCTGGAATGCTGAGGGACAGCGCCAGAGTTCAGGTCCCACAACCAATAGAAAAAAAGTAAAGGAACCCCAGACTTTGCTGCTCAGACTGGCTTCAAACCAAGATCCTCAGATTTCAGCCTCCTTAGTTTGCTGGGATTTGCATAAGACTATTCAAAAAAGAAAGAAGCTGCAATTTGAGCTGTGGCTCAATTGGCAGAACGGAGCAAAATCTCAAACATTGGCCAGTCCCTAGTTGGAGAAAAAAGAAACACAAATATTTTCAAAAATAATAAATTGTAATACAGAAAAAAATGTTTAATATGATACAAAGGAAAACTATGTTTCTTTTACATGCAGCAAGCCAAAACAAACTACAAAGTTTCCAAATGACATAGTGAGAGTAAGGGGAAAAAGAAAATTTTATAAATTCATGTAAATATTAAATACAAACTGAAATGACCAAAATCTACTGTGATCTCTCACTCAGATCTCTCACTTGTAATTGTTCACAAACAATTGCCCTCCATTTTCAGCATATAGTATGGGGATTTAGAAATGACCTCTCTATGCAGCCTTGACTAAATAGGGATATTCCTACTTTAGCGTCTTGAGTTATAACTGCATGCATTGCCCTCATTTTAATACACAAATTAGCCTTTAAAACTCAACATCAATATTGAAATGATGGATTATGTGTAAAAGCATGAAGAAACATCAGAGATCCACCAGAGATCCTCTGAGGAATACAATCATAACAATAGAAGAGCACCTAACACTCAAGGTAGGTAAAAGAAGGAAGACTTAGGGTTTTTATTTTTATTTTTTTTCGTATGCAGGGGGTTGAAAGCAGGGCCTTATGCTTGCTAGGCAGGTATAAAATTCAGTTACATTAATTATATCCATACTACTTTGTAACCATTACCTCGGTTTGTGAACTTTCTTTTCAATACTGATGGAATCCACACAATCATTGAGTAATAATCACCCCAAATGACATGCCCCAGAAAATTTTAACCTTCCATTTTCTCTTATGAAATAGTTTAGTCAATATATTTCACATAAAGAGGTTATTTTTGTGTCCATCCATGACAGACATATATTAAATGCAGCCTTTTTTGGATGAGTCATATTTTATGCATACCTTATATTTTATAAACCTATTCATCTGATAGACACTCCAGGTATTTCCAACTCCTATTGTGAACATTGCTGAAGTTATCATTGGCATATGAGCTATTAGTTTTTGTTTTCATTTCTTCTGGGTATGCAATGAGTAATGGAGTTGCTGGGTCATGTGGCAATGCTATCCTATGTAAGAAGAATGTGTCAAATTCTACCATAATTGCTATATCACTTTACATCAACACAAAAATGTACAAATGCTCAATAAAATGTACAAAAATATTTCAAATCTTCTACAGCTGTGCGCTAAAGGATCATTTTTTACTTAAACTTGGTTTTATTTAGGTCATGCAGGCCTAGAAGTATGTAGCATTGTCTAGAGCTGAAGTTATACCAAATGCCCCTGACTTAGCCTCCAAAAATATTTATTCTGGTAATCATTTTTTTTCTAGAGATAAATTTTAGTTATTATATGCATGGTAACTCTTTTAAAATAACACTTTGAATTTTAAAATGACATAAAACTGTAACCATTCTGTGTACCATCTTTATAATAAGAAAAATTATATTTACAAAAAATATAAAAAGACAAACGGGTTTGAACTATCTAAGGTAGATGTTAGCTTCCCAGCAGAAAAATACATTACAATCACAGTCTGATAATGAACGAAGCAAAGTAATACAATAAGAGCTCATCTCAAGTAAAATGAAGAGTAAAGACTGTGGGCAGGGTTCAAGGGGTAATGCACTTGCTTGCCAAGCACCAGCTTCTGAATCAAAACCCCAGTACTGCCAAGGGATAAAATAAAGTGTTAAAACATATGGAAAGGTGCAGATAATAGTATGATGTATGACATGGTGGTACACACCAGTAATCCAAACACTTGGGAGACTAGGCAGTAGAATTTTGAAATTAAGATCAGTCTTGGCTACATAATGAGACTGCATGTTAAAGAATAACATAGAATAAAATAAATCAAACTACATTTTAAAGAAAAAGGTGTAGTTCAATTGTAATTAAAGCAGTTTTGCATGTGCAAGGAACTGATACAATGCACAAAAATTACATGATTTATTAACTACAATGGCAGTTTATCAGTGCAGTACTTGGTGCCCCTTGGCTGGGATCCCTCTTGAAGCAACATAAGGCAGTTGTTGCACCTGTCTTCTGGGCTGGACTGAGGGCGTTCCTGGGCAAAAAGTATTTTGATCTCCATTCATGGATACCACTTACAACTCTTTTATTTTTAGTAGACCCCCTACAAATCTCTCCCAATTACAGCCTTCTGGTATTCAAGTTAGGTTGTCTTTGGTATCTCTAGGGCTTTCCTCCCCTTTGTCTGGAACTGCTCTGTTCCTGGGCCCACAATCAGCAGTTTGTTCTGAGAAGAGTGGTAGCTATTTTGCTAGCCACCTCTATCCTCTCCTATCTCCTCCTCAAATTAGTCTTTGGTATCAGTATGAGTCTGTTCAGAGGGTAGTGCCAGCCTGGGCTGGCTTTGAACTCTGATCCTCATATTTCAGTCTCCTGAATAGCTAGGATTACAGGCCTGAGACACCTGTAACCGGCCATCATTTCTTTCTTCCAGGAACATTTCAGGGGAATGGAATAGCACAGCTGCACATACATTCATTAACAACTGACCAGGGGTGAACCAGATGCTTACAACAAATCCACTGACCTTGATATTGCCTTTGGTGTCCAAGAGGATGTTGTTAGTCTTAAGGTCTCGGTGTGTGATTCTATTTTGGTGTGAACAGCACTTAAATTTTGTGTGACGAGCCTCCTGGCTTCATCCTCATATAGGTGGCAGGATTTTAAGATCCACTCCAGGAGGTATCACCTAGTGGCCAGTTCCATGATGAAATACACAAACCCTTCCTTCTCCATAACCTGGTACAACCTGATGATGTGTTTTTGCCATGCCTTCTTAAAAATGTCCACCTCATTCTTTAGCAGATGATGAGGACTCTAACTTCCAGAGTATTTTAAATGCCACATCCTTGTCGGTGAGGTGGGGATGGGCCAGTTTCTCTTGTCCATAGGGAACTTTGTCATGAGCTCTTTTATCTGGTATTGGTTGATGATCTCCTTCTTCAAGGAGCTTGAGGATGATACTTTGTGTTCTTCCATCATTCTGCTTTGATGACAGGTAGCAAATCTTGCTAAAATAAACTAAATAAAATAATGTAAAAGCCAGAAAATGTAAAAAGAAATACCAAAATCCAAATGACAACCAGACCCTGTAACCAAAACATTCATTTAGCTTTGATTCAGTCAAGCGTGTCAACAAGCAAGAACTCCCAACTCTATTAACTGGCATAGGTTGGAACACAGTGGCTTCCTATATATCCTGCATGACATCACACAATGGAGAAATCAGAACCAGGCATAGTGATATCATGAAGGAAATGGACCAATCAGAGTCTGAGGTCAGAGAAAAAGTGGACCAATCATAGCCTGCCAGCCTTGACACTAACTCTTAAGCCTCAAAGGACTCCAGGTGAGCTTGAGGTTGCTCTGGTCATTAGCATGGCATTTCTGAAACCACTAGGACAGTGGTCAAAATCCTCTGATTTTCTAGAGAACTACTGCATCTTACTTCTTCTAACTTGCTTCTCTGGAGACACTAGCTAATAGCCTCCATTCTTGATGGCCACTTTATCCTATATCTTTTTCCAGCAATGGCACTGCACAAAGGCCTCCCTCCTTGTCAATGTCAGCTGTGTCCTACAACTTCCTTTAAAGGGACAAGTACCAGGCTGGCTTTGAGCCACCATCCTCACAATTCACCTTCCTGAGTAGTTAGGATTATAGGCCTGGGCCATTGGTAGGTACTTAGCTCATCTCTTACATTTGGAGGAAATATATTTGTTAGAAAGGTAGGTTTTAGATATGTCCTTTTAGCACTTTACATTTGATACCCTTGCTGTCTACCAATTAATCTAGTTTCTGATGAGAAATTTGTCATAATATCATTGAAGATCACTTGTGTGTGATAAGTTGTGTCTCTGCGCTTTGGGAGGTTTTCTGTCTCTGTTTAATTAGAATGTGTCTTAGTGTGGAACTGTATAATTATGTTAATTGACTTTTTGATCGGGTAGATTCCTGCATAGAAGTGTTCATGCTTTCAATGAAAATTGGGAAGGTATTGGTTATTATTCCTTCAATTATTCTGTATTTCTTTTTTTCCTCTTTTTATATTAAAGATATAAACATTATAAATATAAATATAAATGTTTATATAATACATATAAACATTATACAATATACATACATTACATATTCACATTGTATATGGAATACACATATATGCCTACATATTTATTTCATACATACATTTATAAATATATATTTATTTTCACATAGCTCCCAGTTTTATGATTATTTATGGTAGGAAGTTTAGGCTGATCGTAGCTACTCCATCTGAGTTAGAGTAAGCAGATTTCCTGATTTCCTGCCTCTCTCAGGTTTCTGAGCACAGGGCCATTGCTTATGTTCTAGTGTATGCTGTTACCTTTTGCAATGTCATGTTCTGCTTCAATGGCCACCAGGCCTGCACCTGGAAGAGGGGCTGCTCCAAAATCAGCCTGCATGGGTGCACCTGCCTGCCTCTGTCTTGATGTCAGAGTCCCTGAACCTACAGGGGTCGCCTTAACGGATGCCACTGTGCCAGGTCTGATGAAAGATGACTGTGGGCGGCACAAGCACAGCCTCTTTTTTTTGCCCATTGGAGGTCTGCAGTGGAGCTTGGGGGTGTTCCCCTGTTGGTGGCTATGCTTGGAGCAAAGCTGACAGCTGCAGAAGCCTCACTGTAGCCTGGCTTCTGGGGCACAACAGATGCCACAGTTTTCTGTGGGCACTTTTCAGAATAAATGGGCAGGTCCAGTAGGAGAAGCTGAGCTTAGGAGGACCCTAAACACAGGGTGGGCAATGGAGTTGGGAGGGGCAGAATTTTCCAGGTTGGCAGGGGGCAGATGATGAGCCTATATTAGTAGTCTGCTGGCTTCCAAAAGAAAAGCTAGATTTACTTACTACCCAGAAATATCCCTCTGAAACTGGTTGCACCAGAGAGTCCCATGCTATTGGGAGGAAACTGCTTAAGACTGCAGTAGATGGACCAGGATCATTTGGTGTTGTTTGTGAGCAATTAAATGCTTTCTCTGGCAGAGGGAATGTGAAGGTTCCCTAACACTGCAGATCCAGGGAAGCCAGAGCCCAAGCAGACACCAGGGTTGGTGAGCTGCACACTGGGCAGGCTGGTAGGTGAAACCTTGCTGGATGGCTTTGCAGAGTCCCCAACCTACTGGCACAAGAACCTGCCTAGCATCTCCTCAACCATAGAACTTGGAGACAGCAGCTGTCCCAACTTGGACATGAAATGTCCAGCTGGCAAGAGGTTGTTGTGGTCAGTGTGGGTCTGGGAAGAGTGGCAGGCCTGCTTCTGGAGAGAGCAGATGTCCCTTTCAAGGCATCTAGGGGAAGGGGAGCCCCTGGAAATGGGCTCATGGAAAGGCTGGTCTGTCCTGCTCAAAGAGAACACCTCCAGATTGTTTGACTGTTTGGTTTGGTGGGGCAGTTCACCCCTTGGAGGCAGTGATATTAGGAGACAGTGATGATGAAGTTGTCACAAAATTAAACCAATCGCTGAGGGAGCAAAAGAGTAAGTTTTGCTGAACTGCCCATGGCAGGTGGAGTTGAGGTCATGGCTGCTTCTGTCTTGAATGATCTAGAGGCTTTGTCACCAGGAGACAAATGACTGGATGCTGGCACGAAGCCCAGTGGTTTTAGGAAATTTATCAGAGAGCCCTATTTGGCTTGTATGTCAATAAATAAGGCTAATACTGTGTGTAGATTTAGGGCTTTAGAGCTGGGCATCACAGCTTGATCATTTTGAAGGGCTGTAGACACCTCCTGGAAGCTGGTGGTGCTTTAGGAGGTCTGAGTACATTATGAGATTAAATGTGGTCCTCTGAGCTTCATGCTTGGTTTGCAACAGGGCTGAGCCCTCCCTCCCTGCTGTCCTGGTACCCGCAGGGTTTGGGCTGGTTTCTGGCAGGTAGAAAAGTTTAGTGTTTCTTTTATTCCATGAGCCTCACTCTGAAGGGCTGTGTAGGCAGGGAGGATTGTTTCATTGGGAGGTCTTTCTTTGAGTAAGGCAATCTACATAACTCAGAGCACATCTTGGTTTTCTCTCTGAATGTTTAGTTTCTGTGGAATACCGGTGCCTGAAAGGCTTAACAGTTCAACGTTCCAGAGGCTTTCTCGGTTTCTAGACATATCCATGGTTTGTTCTTTTTCATCATACAAAGACAGCTCTAACTTCCTCCTTTAGTCATGTTCTACTGAGCCCTTTGGCACTGGCATAAATTAGGAAAGACAGGCAGGGCTATCATGTTGCTAAGGAAAGCAGATAGGGATGCCTTGTTGCTGAAAAAAAATATTCAGGCCTGTCTTGTTACATAGTTTCATTTTATTCCACAATGTTGGTAAATAAAGCCTCCAGATTGGAACTCAGGAGATGCCCATGATCATTGCTCCATTCCTCTTCCCTGCTCTTACCATACTGCCTTTCTATTTAAATTCATTTTTAATTTTTGTCAGAAGCAAAGAGGCAATTTAAAATTCTCATGTAATTTTTATTCATGAATTACTAAAATACATGAAGAACATGTTAATTCAAGCAATATAAAATGGCAGATGGCATGAATTTGATCTTTTTCCCTCTACTATTTCACTTTTGCTCTACCCTGGGGTGATCACTGCTACTAGTTAGTTATGTATCCCTGTATCTAAAACAAATGTGCACAAAGGACAGGCTTGCCCATAGCTACCCATGGTCCCCCAAACTACTATCTTAATAGGAGGCCAAATTTTCATTCACACTATGGAGATTCAAACTTCTATACTCAGGTTCACAGACCTGAGCCAATTCTGTGCTGGAACCACATGACTGAAGGTGGTAGCTCATTGTTCACTAAGGAAGAAGTCTGTAGTAGCTGGAAATCTGCCCTCTGCGTTTCCGACTAAGTCACAGTATCAGGTATGAAGACTAAGGAGTTACACAGGCCTTCTAGAGTTTAATAGACTTTGGGTTTTAACTTTTGTATTTCCAAGTTTCGCTGCAGATCAAATATTGGGCTTGCACAGCAGCAGCCCAAGAGGAAGTGATGTCCAGAACTTGTGTAAGTGTTACAGATTATTTGAATGTTTTTACTGAAATTTCTTTTTTCCTACAATACACACCTGTGGCCAAATGTGGGCTTTCTTACAGCTAGATGACCGATGGCACAACACTGGATCTAGCTTATACCTAGTTCTGCAGCCTTGTTCTGGAATATGGGCTGTTTCAGTCTTAGATATAGAACTCCACTTTTTCTCCCCTTCTCTTTCTCCTCCCTCTCTGTCCTTCAGCAAAGAATTCAAATAATCATTTGTTGAAAAAAATGCTTGGAAAATTGTCATAATATTAAACAGTAGTGTCCACCCTTCAAGCCTGACAATTGTGTTAAAATAGGTGGAGAACAAGCATAATAAAAAGTAAGTGCACATACAGATGTGCACACCCAAACCCACAACTACCCCAGATAGACACTTACATACAAACACAGAAACACTCAAAAAGACCACAGGACATTTAAACCTTGTTTCTTAATAATTTAAAAACACCAAAACATTTGATGCAGTCAAAAAATCACTAGTGCACCCACGCACGCACATCACACACACACACACAGAGCCAATACTGGAGCTTCAACGCAGGATGTGGTTAATGTCCCTGAGATTTTGAAATGAAAGCTACCACTTTACTCATTTGCACCACAGCTCTACTTGTGTCTTTTTAATGGCCAATTGGAGATGAAAAACACATGGACTTTTCTGCAAAAGTTGACTTCAAACCACAATACTCACATCTCAGTCTCCAGAATGATTGAACAATTTATATTCTCACCAGCAGTGATAGAGTTCCCTTTTGGCCACACCCATAACAGCATTATTTACTAATCACTTTTACATGTTTTTATTAGCCTTCCTTACTGCAGTGAAGTGGAATTACAGTGTTGAATGTTTTACATTTCCTTTATGTTCAGAGATGTTGAACATTTCTTTATGTGTCAATTGGCCAATCGTACTTACTCTGAGAAGTTTGTCTTTAGGTCACTACCTCATTTATTAATTGGGATGTTGAGGGTTTATTGGGGGTAATCTTTTGTGCTCTATTTATATTTTTCCTATTAGGTCCTTGTCTGATGAATAGCTCACAAAATTCTTTACCCATTCTGTGGGTTTTGTATTTAGCTTATATTCTTTGCCAGACAGAAACTTGTAAGTTTCATGCAATGCCGTTTATCCAGTTTTTCTTTGATTTCTTGTGATTCTGGATCTTTAGTTAGAAACTTTGGAGCTGTGTTTTAGGAGCCATGGTGTTTCCTCTGCTACTTCTTGTAATATTTTCATGGTTTCTGGCCTATATGGCTTGGCATATGTGGACACCATTTATTTGATCTGCTCACAATTCTTTGGTTCTCAGAGACAGCAAAGTGGTACCCTTTCTAAGTAAGATGAGTTGGCTCATGGTTGTTTAGAAGGGGGATGGCTACTCAGAAGTGTGAATACGGAAATCATAGGTGGTAGGCTCAGGTATAATTATTTTAATTGCATTTTTAATTGTAAGTACAATGAATACTAATCAGTGACATTTTTCATCAACTTCCCCATCCCTGAAACTCAACTCCTTCCCCTCCATTTTCCTAGTTTCATTGGGTATGAGTTGAAAATTGTGATTTCATTCATCTCCTTCCGCTTTTCAAGTGTCAGTTTCCTCATATACATTTTATTGTACTGTTAGATTTTCTAAAGGATTACACCATTTAAATTATTTCCAACATATATTGTATTTCATGAAATATATATATATATATATATATATGTATATGTGCATACAACACTATATATGTTTACATATAGACCGAGCTTCCACATATGAGAGAAAACATACATCCTGACTTCACAAAATTTTTTCCAGGTCCACCAATTTCTTTATAAATGATGCAATATTCTAATGGATGAGAAAAATTACTCTGTGTTCATTTCCCTAACATCACCTTATCTGACCTTTTCTGCTTGTCTCAGACATAAACTAGTTGTTGTAAAGAAGGGAAACCATGGGACCTATGTTTCTTTGGGCCTGGCTACTTCACTTAATATAATTTTTTCCAAGCCTTTCTATTTCCTAACAAATGGGGCAATGCCATTCTTTCTGATGGAGGCATAGAATTCCATTGTGTATATATTCCGCATTTTCTTGATCCATTCATCTACTGAGGGGCATCTGGTTTGGTTCCATATCTTAGCTATAGTAAATAGTGCTGCAATAAACATAGTCGTGCTGTAGCTTTAGTGTGGCCTTATTTGTAAACATTTGTGTGCCCAAAAGTATGATTGCTGGGTCATAGGGGAGCTCTATGTGGAGTATTTTGAGGAACCTCCATACTACTTTCCAAAGTGGTTGAACAAGTTTACACTCCCACCAACACTAAGGTATGTGTTCAAATGTATTTTTCTTTCAATTGATTGTTTCTAACACATTTATAAGATTATTTCTTTGTTGCTTTGTCGGTCCCTCCCCCACAGTATAACACCTGCTTTCACTTTATTTGATGTCGGTATAATTTGTGGAGGGGGAAGGGAAAAAAATCGTTTAAATAGGGATACAGTTGGACCCATTGCAACAATGAGATGTACAAGTCATTATGTCAAAAAATCAACTTTATAACTTGTGGTGGGGGGGCAGTAGCGGGGAGGATTGGGTGGGAGGGCGGGGAGAGGATGGGAAGAGATGGGAAGGCGAAACAAAGGAGGAGGCTACAATGCTTGATAACTAATGTACTCATTATTTGCCCATGGAATTGTAACCCCTCTGTACGGTATTTTCACAATAAATAAGATAAAAATAAATTAAATTAAATTAAAAATAAATAAATAAATCCAAAAAATACCATATTTTCTTGATCCATTCATCTATTGAAAGCATTTGTGCTATATCTATACCTTGACAATGAACATAGTTGTGTAGGTGGCCTTACTTTATCCTGATATTTAGTCTTTTGCATAAATGTTCAAGAAAGGTAGTACTGGACCACAAGGTAGATCTAATTGTTTTGTGAGGTTTTTTTTTCAGTGTAGTTGAAAAAGTTTACATTCCCACCAACAATGGTTTTTGATCATTCTAAAGTGAGATGAAAAATGAGCAGCAAGTCAAGTGGCTGTGTATTGTTGTTGTTGTTGTTGTTTTGTTTGGTCATGGGACCTGAACTCTAAGCCTAGGTACTGAAGTTCAACTCTTCAGCTCCTGGATAGAACACTACCACTTGAGCTACAGAACAACTTCCAGCTTTGTCTGCGTATGTGGTGCTGAGAATCACTCCAGGGCCTCATGATTGCAAGGCCAGCACTCTACCAGAGAGTCACCTTCCCAGCTCATCTCAAGCGTTTTGGTTTGCATTTACTTTATAGCCAGAGATGTTGAACATTTTAATGTGACTACTGGCCAATTGTATTTCCTTCGAGTAGTCTCTAAATAGCTTATTTGCCCATTTTTTAATTGGGTTGTTAATTCTTTGCTAGTATAATTCATTGAGCTCTTTGTATATTCTGAAGTAGACCTGGCAAAGATCTGTCCTTCCATAGGCTCTCTTTAGTTTGCTAATGATATCCTTTGACATGCAGAAACTTCTTAGTTTGGTACAATACCATTTATGAATTCTCTCTTTGAGTCCAGGAATTATTGATTGTGAACTCTATATTACTGTTCATTGGGAGCCAAAGTTAGCAAGTCTTATACTTTCGGAACAATCCTTTCTATATTTCAATCCTAGTCATGGACAGGTATGGTTACGCCAGTTTTACAGGTAGAAAGGTCAAAATCTAACATTTTTTCAAATTCTTTAAGCCACACATCTAGTCAAAGCATAGTCTAGAACCTATATTATTCTTGTATAGTCTCAAGATAGGTTTTCTCAGTTGTTTAAGGATACAGGTGGACCTGTTGCAACAATGAGAAGTACAAGTTGTCATGTCCAAAACGAGCTTTACAACGTCGGTGCGGGGGGGGGGGGAGGGGGGAAGGAGAAGGATTGGGATTGGGGGGGAGGGGGGAGGCTGGAAAGGGATGTGAAGGGTAAACAAAGGAGGAGGCTGCAATGCTTGGTAAGAAATGTACGCATTATCCTGTCCATGTAATTGTAACTCCTCTGAACAGTATGTTCACAAATAAAATAAAATTAAATTAAAAAAAGATAGGTTTTCCTAGTGACTTTCTTTATATTTCTTCCTTAACTCTGAAAATCTGTGTACAATATGGTGGCTAATGACCACATGAGAATGCTGAGCACTGTAAATTGTGGTGTTGTATTGGTTTTGCTTTAAGGATAATGTGCACCATGGACTTGGAACACTACATAGAAAACAATGGGAAACTACATCTTTGTTTGTTTTGCAAGTCCTGGGGCTTCAGCTCAGAGCTTGGACACTGTCCCTGAGGGTCTTTTGCTCAAAGCTAGTGATCACTCTACCACTTAAGCCATACCGCTAATTCCAGCTTTTTCTGTTTAATTGGCACTGAGGAATCAAACTCAGGCCTTCATGCATTCTAGGCAAGCACATTACCAATAAGCCACATTCCAGCTCTTCGGTTTTTTCACGAGTTTCCCACTTTCTTGAGCAGGCTGGCTTTGGACTGTGATCCTCAGATCTCAGCTTCCTGAATACCTTTGATTACAATCATGAGTTACTGGTGCCTGGCAAATGGTGATTTTTAACCTACTTTTAATTTTCCTCATTGATGGAACAGCTCAGTAGATAACATGAAAAAAGCAGAAAGGCAGACGGAAAAGCAACAGTAGTAGATACTAGAAAAGTAGTACAAAAATTGGCAAAATAAAGTAAAGGGTTGCAATTAAATTTATAGCAATAGACCAATGTTGCTTTTTTATTTAACAAACATATAGTACTTTTACATTCCATTAACAGGGAAATGAGGGGACATACAAACTGTTTACAACATTTAAACTTTTCTGTATACTATACGTATCCAACACAATTTATTGTTAAAAAATGCCAACAAGTTCAGGTGTGAAAATATATGCTTGTAATCTCAACTCTTAGGAGCTAAACTGCGAGGATTGAAAGTTGTTATATAGATTATAGAAAAACTATGTCTCTGAAATAAAAGAAATAAAAAATAAAAGGGGAAAAAACAAGTCTGACCAAATATTTCCTGGGAAATTTTATCAAGGAAAATAATTTTTTTCCCTATTGTTAGGTGTCAAACCTGGAAAATTGCCCATTGTATACAAGTCCTTTACTACTTGAGTAATGCCCCAAACCTTTTTATTTAAATGCTGTTTTTCAGTTTGTTTGGTTAGCAGTCTTTCTTTCTTTCTTTCTTTCTTTCTTTCTTTCTTTCTTTCTTTCTTTCTTTCTTTCTTTCTTTCTTTCTTTCTTTCTTTCTTCCTTTCTTTTTTCCTTCCTTCCTTCCATCCTTCCATTCTTTCTTTTGTGGGGATAGGCCACCTCACACAATGTATCTATTTGACTGCTCCAGAAATTTTTAAAAAGCAAGAAACACTTCCTAATTAACTTCATAAGCTGCATGACAAAATTAGTATGCATTTATAGTAATTTTACTTATGTAGAGAAAGGCAAAAAATCCTAAACAAAAGAGAATATGTTTGAGAAGTAAAATGGAGTTTACATTTAATTTTTTTCCATTTTTTCCTGTGTGTGTGTGTGTTTTCCTGAAGATTTAACACAGGCTTCACACATGGTAATCAAGTAATTCTACCACCAAGCTGCAACCCCACTTACATAGTTACGATTTAGAAAATCTAATGCAATTTATCACACTGAGTAAAGAAGAAATCTCATATAATCTCAATAGATGCTGACACAGAAGCATTAAATAATATTTTTAATATTACTGAAAACTCTGAAACAAGGAAAATAGCTTTAGCTTATGTAGAATATCTATGAAGCAACTACGATATTCTTTAAAAAATAGCTGAGGTATTTCTGATGCAATTAAGAGAGAAATTTGTTATCAATGATGGAATTTGACAACACATTTGATATTTTAACTGAAAAGGAGAAAGGAGAAGCAGAAGTAGAAGCAGAAGCAGAAGCAGCAGAAGAAGAAGAAGCAGAAGAAGATGCAGAAGAAGAAGAAGAAGAAGAAGAAGAAGAAGAAGAAGAAGAAGAAGAAGAAGAAGAAGAAGAAGAAGAAGAAGAAGAAGAAGAAGAAGAAGAAGAAGAAGAAGAAGAAGAAGAAGAAGAAGAAGAAGAAGAAGAAGAAGAAGAAGAAGAAGAAGAAGAAGAAGAAGAAGAAGAAGAAGAAGAAGAAGAAGAAGAGAAGAAGAGGAAGGATGAGGAGGAGGAGGAGGAGGAGGAGGGGGAGGAGGAGAAGGAGGAGAAAGAGATTGCAATGGAAGGAAAATACTGTAATTTGTGAGCAAGATGGAATGGTAGTCTACATAAAAATACAAAAATGTTTACAGGTTTACATATTTCAGTATGTTAGTTTAATATGAAGTCAAACAATAAAGAAATAAAAAATCTTGTACATCTCAAACAAACTTTACAATTTAGGTGGTGGTGGGGGAGTGTAGTTGTGGAGATGGGAGGGAAGGGATGGTAGGGATAAAACAAAGGAGGAGGCAAAAGAAATGTACTCATTACCTTGCTCATGGCACTGTAATCCCTCTCTACATTTTTTAACAATAAAAAAACTTATTTAAAAATAAAAAATAAAAAAGTCTATGCAGGAAATTTGTAACTTAGTGATAGAGTATTTGCCTATTAGCTTTGAAGGGTCCTTGTTAATCAGCTGCAAAATGCATAACAGACCAGAAATTTTTAAAAAAATTATACAAAAAGGACAATAAAACACATGCTTTGGGACAAGTAAGTGGTTTTCTTCCAAAAAAGGAGTTGCAGCAGATGATTTTGGTGATATATACTTGGAATCCAAACATCCATTCTTTGGCGTTTCAAGTGTTCAAGGCCAGTCAGCTAAAAAACAAGAGGAGGATGGACATGACAGAAGAAATAATAGAGATCTGAAACAAATTAAACTTCATCTGGATGGTGGGAAGAAGTCTGTCAGCTGTATTTTTTTCTTTTAGAAAGTTTCTAGCCTTTCCACCATGTGAGTACGCAACAAGAGAGCACATTAAAGCTCTGGTAAAGTTGACCTCTCTAGATCTTGTCCTTCGGAATTTCTGTTGAGTACAAATAACTTGCTCTAGGCTATTGGGACCTGGTCTTAAGGAATTTTGCTATAGAATCACAATAGAATTCAAATACACAGCTATACCTATTTCTCTAAAGGAAGACTGATGAATTTGGCACTAGGAGAGTCCAATTTTCTGGGCAGGGGTTCTACCACATATTTTCCCTACTGCAGCCCTTGTTCTTCACTTTGAACATATAAACACACTGTCTTAGATTTCAAGGATTCTGATATACACTCTTTGATAAGAAACTATCATGAGAAATGATGATTCTCTCTATTCTCTCACACCTATAGATGTTAATAACCCACTTCATGGAGATGTATGGCACAAGGCATTTTGCTACAGTATCAGATGATTCTGAAGTGATACCACTATTCTTTTGACAACAGTCATTCTAGATTTAAAGAAAAAATCATTGAATATCTTGAGTAAATTGATGAGGTCTTTAAAAGACAAAAGTTAGAGCAACTTTTCAGATTATGGTTGCCATGAAGTATCCTACTGGATTTAAATTCCAAGTGATGAAACAGCCACTTTCATGACACACATAAGTATAAAACTTTGTTGGTCTTAATTTCTTCGCATTTTAATGGAAATGACAAAAGTGCCAACTTATTGACTTTATAAGGAGATAGCATTACATAATTAAATTGTCAAAATTCACTGAGTTGAATAGAGAACATGCTTAATTTGTATTAAAGTAGTAATGTATTGCCATTAATACATGGATGTGTTTTATTAGTAAATATTGAAAAGGAAAACAAGTATTTCTACAGGGGATTCATCCTGGCAATAGTCATTATACAGTAGGCTGATACTCCCTGCCTTCTTTCAACCACATGCAGTTCTTGAGTGTGATATTGTTTTATTTCTACTCAAGAGCTATGGGACTCATCTTGGATTCCATTTAGAAAACACCAAAGTGCATACGGATATTATAACATTTTAAAGACCAGAAATGATCTATTGTATGGTGCCAACAATAAATAAACTCCATAACAAATAAAGACTTTAAGCGTATGTTAAGCAGTTGTTCAAAGGAGTTATAATTCAACAAATAGGGACACCTGCTGTGCCTTAACTACTTCTTTGAGTTTTCTCGTTCTTGTCAAGTTAAAAAAATATGGATCCACTCTAGGGAAAATTTCCAATTGGACTCTTTGACATGTGCCCCCTGCACCTAGAAATATATGAGAATCCACTTTGTTTTTAGATTGTTGGAGCAAATTCCAAGACATGCACAAATGGTGAATGGAAGCCAATGGTTGGTGTATATTTGTCTCTTGCACATGGCCAGGGTTCTAGCAGAAGCAGACATGAGGACATGGATAGTACTCAAGGACAAAATCTTTGGTAGCAAACACTAGGACCCGGAAGCCACCAAGAACAGAACGCACTTTCTGATGGACTTGAAGTTCCTGCAACACTACCATGGTAGCAGCAGTGGCATCACTCTGTGTACCTCGCATCCATGTGGAAACCTTGTCAACAGTCCTCCAGTCGGTTCATGCCAAGCTGTGATTGGTCCATGCCAGCCATTCTGAATGGTCTCTAAGGTCCATTACAGTGCTGGGTGTTCCTCTTAACCTACTAGATTCAGTCCTATGTTGACAATTTTGAGTGGTTTTGTTTTGGAGGGGGGCTAAGTTTTGTTGGGGTTTGGGTATTTTCTTTTCGTTATTGCTCTGTTTTTTTTTTATTTTCTTAGCTAAGTTTAGGTAGATTTACTCCTTGCCATCCTAGCAAAAAGACATGAGAACACAGTGAATTATCCTCCAGATCTTAAGAGAAGGAGATTTTCACTGCACAAGACAGTATGAAGGAGATCATTGGCTATGCACGAGGAGATTTTCCCTGAACAATACAGTGTGAAGGAGGAGATCATTGGCTATGGTAGCTATGGATATGTAAAGTTGGCCTAGCACCACCTCATAGACACTAAGATGGTAGTGAAAATAATCCTGAAGGGAGAGTTCAATAATTGTCAGATCAAAAATGAGATGGACAGGTTGCGAAGGTAGCTCAGTGTTAGATGTTGCCTTTCATGCATGAGGCCCTGAGTTCAATTCCTCAGCACCACATGAACAGAAAAAGCCAGAAGTGATGCTGTGTCTCAAGTGGTAGAGCGCTAGCCTTTAACTGAAGAGCTCAGCGACAGTGCCCAGGCCCAAATTTCAAGCCCCAGAACCGACAAAGCGTTTGAAATGAGATGGACATTATTATGATTTTCACATCACCCACACATGATCAGGTCATTCCAGGTGAGGGAGAAGGAAGAGCACCAATACCTGGCAGTGGAACTTGCCATCCAGAAACCTCCTGCGAGAAATGTGAATATCATACCACCTATTCAAGAATGAAGTCAGAAGATTGTTTAGACAGATTGTGAGGACTATGCATTACTTTAACGAATATAGAAATGAACATTGAGACATTAAACCCAATAACATTGTGTTGGATGATAAAGGCAATGTGAAGGTCAATGACTTTGGTATGAGCGTAAGGATTTCCCAAGGGTAAGTTGCTGAAGGACATACATGGTACCTTAATTTTGTCCCTACAAAATATTCCTGCATGAAAATTATAATGGCTGTGAAGTAGACATCTTGTTCTTGGGAGTCTCATTCATACTCTATGGGGATGGCAAATTTTCCATTTGAATATATGAATTTTATCCAGATACAGATAATTGTCTTGGAGGTCACATGCATTTCTACATTCATCTGTACCCAAAAGAACAAAATATCATCTTGAAACTGTAAACTGCCTACCCAAACAGAGGCCCAGTATAGAACAAAAAATGGACATTGGGGGCTGTGAAGGTAGCTCAGTGGTAGAGTGCTTGCCTTGCATGCATGAGACCCTGGGTTTGATTCCTCAGTGCCACATGAGCAAAAAAAGCTGGAAGTGGTGCTGTGGCTCAAGAGGTAGAGCACTAGCCTTGAGCTGAATAGCTGAGGGACAGTGTCCAGGTCCATATTTCAGGCCCCACAGCCAAAAATCAATGGACATTGGCTCAAATAATTTGAGGAATGTTTCCTATGTCCTAATGAGCCATTATGTAATGCATTAACCCGTATTATTCTTGCACTCATGTGTGACATGAGGTACAGCCTGCCTGATATAAACAAAATGATATTGGACAGGATATTAAATGAAATCATGGTCATCTATTTTTTTATTAAAAAAGTGTCAAAATAAAATGACAACAGAATTAAATCAGTGCCTTCTTTTGTTTCACTGTTCCCATCTCCTGCAGATATATAGTATGTATATATGTATATATCTCACAAAAATATTACATATTAAATATATTATATATAATTATATGTTAATAAATATACATAATTTTGGAGATGCAGTTTCATCCAATTCTCTGCTTTTGCTTCAAGCCAGCATTCTCTTCATCTGAGCCTCCTTCGGAGCTAAGATTATAGAACAGGACCATGCAAAATATTTCCTAATAAATGCAGCAGAGAGTCTGTCTTTAACTTCCAAGAAATACTAAAAACTTGAAGATAGTAGAATGATGAATGTAACATAAAACACTAAACTCAGTGTAAAATTTCCAAAATTTATTTTATACAAAAATTACGGGAGGTGTTCCTGGAAGATGGCTGAGGAGAAGCTGGAGGTTAAACAAGTTCTCACATAGAAAGCAGTTTTAGTGTTCCAGTGAACAGTACTAAGCCAGAGAATCACACCAAGTGTGCCATCACAGGACAGAGAATTAGGCGAGAGAGGAAAAATCAAGGCAAAGAGACAAATCTGAGCACTTGCCTGCAGCCACAGTTTCAGCAGCAGCAGCAGCGGTGGCAACACAGAGAGTCCCGAACAAAGGCACCAGATGTGGCAGGCGAACAGATTCAATTCAACACCAGCAAGAACTGACAAGGTGTAGACACCTTCATCATGCAGTTCACAGACCAGAGATGACCCAGGAACCAAGACTCTAGCATGAGTAGAAGCCTGACATCCTCACTCCTCAGGGAGCAAAAGAAGGAAGGCCACCCCTCTCCCGCCACTACAGGAGATCTCCATTTTTGATACTGACAAAGGCCTGGCTGAGGAGCTAGCACAAACACAGGCCTTGTAAGAAAACAAGAGTCATTTAGCAGGTCAAAGGAATATAACCTGACCTGAGAGGCTCAGCTACATCAAGGGAAAAGTCACTCAGCCCAGGCCGCAAGCCCCAGGAGTAGATTTCTTCACCAGGTAAACAGAGCCAGAGGATGCCCCTCCCTTAAGCAGCCTTGACAATCAATTGAAATTCAGTAAATAAAAACTCTGAGAATGGTTCCAAGCTGGGCTCTGTGAGTTTCTAAGAAGATAGATACTCAGGGAAAAGCTGTTGTTTTCTGAAAGGCCTCCACTCTACCCAGAACCTAGCCTCATCACAGCATCTCCAAACTAGAGGAAATGGCCATCTCCCTCTTTTATGATACTCAAAGCAGATCTCCCTCCCATTGAACTAGCCTGGGAGGAGGATCACAAAATCCTGGGTAAAGCAGATCATTTTTCTGCCTGCTCAAACAAACTGACTTGAGAAACCATCCAAGCCACAGGAAAATCAAACACCACAAGCAGAACAGAGACTCCAACAAGACACTGGTTATGGACACAAGTGAGATACAAGATCTTCCTATCCACGCAAAAAAATCAAAGAACTCTTTTTTTGTACCTTTTATAAAAAAATTTCCAATTTTTTTTTAATTTTAACATTAAAAATTTTTTTCTATTAACTTTTTTTCTTCCTCTTATAATTTTTTTTCTTTTTTCAAATTGTATTTTGTTTAGCTCTACTGGCCTTTTGATCCTTTTTCTTTCTCATTCTTTTCACCTTTTCTTCTCTTTCGTTCTTTTTTGCTTGACTTAATTGCTGTTCTGCTCATCCTCAGATATACCCGCAGTTGATTATTAGACCTTAACCCCATTGTGAACACAATTAATCCAGAAATTTATTACTCAATTTAAAACCTCTTAGACTTAAATTCCTTAGTATCAAGACTATCTTTTATACCTATATAATATTTTAAGCATTTTTATTTTTAAGTTATTCACATCTCCTTTCTCTACCTCCCCTTCACTTATTCTATTCATGTTGTTCTCTGAATATTACATTCTCATTTTGCATAATTTTAAAGTGTTGTACTTTTATTTATAACTTTTGTTTTTCTATTTTTTTCTTGTCTTTTTTTCTTTTTCTTTATTCCTTTTTCTCTCTCTCTACTATCATTCTATCCAACCTATTTCCCGCTTTGAGATTAGGACTTAGTTAACTCTCCCTCTGCCTTTCCACATCCCTCTATTCCTATTTTTACCCATATCTCTCCCTAAACCTAATAATTTCTGTTTGCCAAATTCTTCTTTGCGGTTTTTAGCCCATTAATACATAGTTGCTTGATGTTGAATAGATATATCTGTTGAACTAGATTGTATCTGCAGACTTTTGATTGTGCAACTACAGACTTTGGTTGATGCTTGCCTTAAAATATTTTTCTAGCACAAAATGTGTTACTTTTCTAGCACAAAATGTGTTACTTTCAT
This sequence comes from Dipodomys merriami, assembly GCF_024711535.1. Taxonomy (NCBI): domain Eukaryota; kingdom Metazoa; phylum Chordata; class Mammalia; order Rodentia; family Heteromyidae; genus Dipodomys; species Dipodomys merriami. The sequence continues at coordinate 12,415,676 of NW_027206024.1, forward strand.
TCTAAATGGGCAGAGCAACCTGGAAAAACACAAGAAAAATGGCAAGTTCAGGTATCTCAACTCCCACTCATGAAAATCAGGGGACAGAGCAGATAATGAATAATCCAGAGGAGAGTTCCCAAAAGCTCTACAAGCACTACTGGGAAACATGGTAAATGAAAATATTGAAAACCTGCAAAGGACTCCATATGCGCATGATAAGGAGAGAGAGAAGGCAAAAAAGGTCAATGCAGGAGTATCATGAGCGTGAGGAAGTTACTTAAAGACTGATACAGGAATTGCGTGAGCAACTTGAGAAGTAAAAGAGAAATAAAGGAATGGCATGAGCACGTTGAGATCAGTCGAAGAGAAAGTCAGGAATGGTGTGAGCAGGCTGAAAACACTCAAAGAGAACTACAGGAATTGTGTGAATGTGAGGAAGCTAATCAGAGTAATAGAGGAATTGAGAGAGCAAGATGAGAATACAGAAGGATCACCAAATACATTCATGGAATCCATAAACAGAAAGCTGAAAGGAATCAGAGAGACCACAAAGGGAATGCTGAATGGAACACAACAGAAGAAATGGAGTCCAAGAAAACCATAACCAATCAACTTAGTGATTTGAGAATCAACACTGAACATCAAATTAAGGAATGAAAGAAGTTCATACAAGATCTAAAACAAAGTTCAAATAAAGAATTTGAAGCCGTCAAGGATGACCAACTAGGAGGAAAAGAAATAAAAAAACAAAGTACTGAGTCTTGACAGCAGGTTAGACCATGAAGAAGATTGAATCTCAGGGATTGAATAGAGCCTAGATATTATAGAGAAAGACCAAGCAACCATACAAGGCAACTCCATGAAATATGATACATCTACTCAACACTTGAAAGACACCATAAGAAGGCCTAATCTGAGGATAATGGTTGTAGAGGAACACCTAGAGACAGAAGTTAATGGTCTAGGAAATTTGTTTAACAGGATCCTAGCAGTGAACTTCGCAAACATGCAAAAAGATAGGCCTGTTCAAATACAAGAAGCTTTTAGAACTCCAAACAAACCAGACCAGAAAAGGACATGCACCGTCACATTACAATCCAAACTGGATCAATTCAAACCAAGGAAAAGATCCTTAAAGCTGTCAAGGACAAAAGATCAATCACCTACAAAGGGAAACCAATTAGAAACACTTCAGATTTCTCAGAGAAGACAATTAAAACGAGAAGAGCCTGGAATGGTGTATGCCAAGCCCTAAAAACAAACAACTATTAACCAAGAATTCTGTGCCCAGCTAACCATTCCTGCATAACCACAGGTCAAATAAAATCTTCCATAGCAAATAAAAGTTGAAACAATATACCTCCACCAAACGAACCCTACAAAATATTCTTAAATATGTCCTACACATAGAAAACCAACAAGACCTCAATAAAGGACAAGAAACCACAACCAAACTGAGAATCCAACAATCATAGGAAGAACCCAGTTGTTGCAGCCCCCAAGAAGGTGGATATAATGTCAGGAACTCCCAAATACCTCTAAGTACTATCTCTCAACATTAACGGACTTAACTCTCTAATTAAGCGTCATAGACTGTCTAGTTGGATTAAAAAGCAAGATCCTTCTATATGCTGCCTTCAGGAGTCACATCTGCCCATAAAAACAAACACATTTTCAATGTGAAAGGCTGGAACAAAATCTACCAACCAAACGGCCCCCATAAACAGGCAGGAGTTGCAATCCTAATATCAAATAAAATGGACTTCAAATTAAAATTAGTGAGAAGAGATAAAGAAGGTCGCTCCATACTAATTAAGTGATCTCTCCTTCAGGAGGATATTACAATTCTAAATATCTATTCATCAAACAACGGAGCACCTAAATTTATGCAAGAAACACTACTTTCCCTCAAATCCCACATGGATCCAAAGACATTAATTGTTGGGGATTTTAACACACCACTTTCCCCACTAAATAGATCAACTTAGAAAAAACTCAACAGAGAAACCACAGAGCTAAACAACCGCATTAATCAATTAGATTTAACGGACATTTACCAAATATTTCACCCCACAGCGTCAGAATACACGTTTTTCTCAGCAGCACATGGAACATTTTCTAAAATAGACCACATTTTAGGACACAAAGCAAACTTGTCCAAATTCAGATACATTGAAGCTATACCTTGCATTTTCTCAGACCACAATGGAATAAATTAGAACTCAACACTAAAAGCCACCAAAAAAATTCCTGTAACACGTGAAGGCTGAACAACACACTCTTGAAAGAATAGTGGGTCATGGAAGAGATTAGAATGGAAATTCAAATGTTCATGCCATTCAACAAAAATGAACACATAATATACCAGCTCCTCTGGGACACAGCAAAGGCAGTACTCTGAGGCCAGTTTTATAACTCTGAGTTCCTATATTGACAAATTGGAGAGATCTGCAACCAACAATTTAATGAGACATCTGAGCCTCCTTGATAAAGAACAGCAAGAGAAACCCCTATCCAGTAGATATAAAGAAATAGTTAAAATTAAATGAATTAGAATAAAAAAAAACATAAAAAGAATCAACAAAGTTAAGAGTTGGTTCTTCGAAAACATTAAAAAAAATTTGACAGACCCTTAGAAATCTTATCAGAAAAAGAAGAGAACACACCTAAATAAATAAACTCAGAGATGAGAATGCAAACATCACAACAGAAACAACTAAGATTCAAAACATTATAAGGGAATACTTCTCAAAACTTTATGCTAATGTTTGAAAACTTGGCAGAAATGTACGTTTCCTAGCAAATATTGACATTCCAAAACTAAACCAAGATGAGTTAAACCAGCTTAACAGGCCCATATCAAGCATTGAAATAGAAACAGCAATAAGAGACTTCCCATGTAAGAAAAGCCCAGGACCAGTTGCTTTTACAGCAGAATTCTACAAGGCCATCAAAGCAGAGCTCACACCAATACTCCTCCAACTCTTCAATGAAATTGGAAGAGAAAGTTCATTACCAAACACATTCTATGAAGCTATCAAAACCAGGCAGGAGCTCATCAAAGAAACAGAACTGTAGACCCATTTCTTTGAGGAATATTGATGCAAAACTTCTCTACAAACTTTTGGCTAATCAACTTCAACAATTCTTCCAAAAAATTATACACCATGATCAAACAGAATTGATTTCTGGGATGCAGTGCTGGTTCAATATATGCAAATCAATTAATATAATTCATCACATCAACAGGAGCAAGGATAAGAACCACATAGTTACCTCAATAAATGCAGCAAAAGCATTTGACAACAACGAACACCCTTTATGATGAAGGTAATTGAAAAATTAGGAATCCATGGAACATTCCTCAATAAAATAAAGGCTGTCTATGACAAACCTACAGCCAGCATTATACTTAATGGTGAAAAACTTAAGTCATTTCCTCTTAACTCAGAAACGAGACAAGGATGTCCACTCTCTCCACTTCTTTTCAATCTAGTATTAGAACGCCTAACTACACCAATAAGTCAATATGCAAACATAAATGGGATCCAAATAGGGAAAGAAGAAGTAAAACTCTCCCTCTTTGTAGATGACATGATCTTCTATTTCAATAATCCCATAGACCTAACTCCCAAATTACTCAAGCTGATTCAAAACTTTGGCA